>NC_080590.1:38041500-38358000 GCF_029962835.1 Magnolia sinica | reverse complement strand
ATGGTCATGTAGAAGAAATCAATTATACCTATTTACAAGTGCGGGCATGGTCCGGTGATCCAGCTTGTTGATCTGATGGACCACACCTTGGATGGAATGTGCTCTAACCAATTCTGGTTAATTTTTAACCAAGTTACTGATTAAAGTCAGCTAAGTTGGATGGAGTCGATCTGACTGAGCCAGTTTTTTTAGTACACGACAGTTTCCAGGATACTGCATTAGTTGTAGTTTATCAGCTGACTTTGAAACTGTGCACAAGTTGTAAGCTGGGGTGCTTACCTGTTGAAAAGAAATGTATTGGCAATGTCCTTTGCACTGAGGGACTCACACAAGGCACAAGTGCAATTTTCTTTGGAAAGAGGTGTGCCTACCAAGGTACCCCTATAACTAAACTTGTTGCCGCTGCATGCGATTGGAACTTGGAACCGTAGGGAGCAACCTAGATCTAAGTCTCTTCATAACTTTTTATTGATTTTATGCATGTCTTCTATATTCTAGGACTTATCTGGCAGTTACTAGTTGACCTTCCAACACTGATACAACCAAATATGGTTATTCATCTGGGATTTCTTTCTAATGGATCTACTTACACTTGTTTACGTCAAGAAAATCTTAGCTCTGGAAAACATATATTAACATCCTTTTGGAACTCAAGACTGCAAAAGATATTCATAAGACACTGATGTGCGATGCTCTTCACACTGTGATTGATTGACCTCATTGGTGGAGCCTGTACTTCCCTTCTTACTCAAGCATGACGGTTATGTGCATTCTTTCAGGTGGATATTGCATGTGGGAAGGTTGGAGCTGCATATTTCAAATTCAAACATCTGGTACGTCTCTTGTCAAGAATGCACATGTGTAGTTCATTAAACAGTACATTATGTGATATCGTGTGCATGATATCTATGTTGTAATTTCTCTCATGTATTTTGCTTAAAATCCATGTTTATGTATGATTCTCATGCATTGATATGGATTTGAGCTAAAAAAGATCGAAATAGAAAATTTGAGAAAACATGGGAGATTTTCTTTTATAAAGTAAGTATTTGGGACCAAGTGGTTACGTATTTGCTCCATTAAATTTGCTCGAAATTAATGGAGCAGACCCGGATGTGCGTCGGAGCTATCCGGATGAGCGGGGGTCCCTGGAAGGTGGGAACCGCTGTTATGACCATGATGAAGCTGTCCATTTCCTATGGACAGCATTGGAGGGGCCTGGCCATTTGGATAAGCCATGTTTATGTATTTGATCGAAATTAATGGAGCAGACCCGGATGTGCGTCGGAGCTATTCGGAAGAGCGGGGTTCCCTAGAAAGAGGGAACCGCTATTATGACCATGATGAAGCCGTCCATTTTTTACGGACAGCATTGGAAGGGCCTGGCATTTATGTCGGATGGCCGTATTTATATTTGTATTTGCTTTGCAGGGACCATACCCTTAACCTAAACCAAAACCTAAACTTGAACCTACACCTAATCCTAATCTTAACTCCTTAACCTAAACCTATACCTAAACTTGAAAACCCAAACATAAACCCCATCCCGAACCCAAACCCGATATCATAAACCTAAACCTTAACATATTCTCAATTCCCTAAACCTATGTCTTATAACCTAAACCTATAGCCTAAACCTAAACCTAAACCTTAACTTATACCTATAACCTATAACCTAAACCAAAACCCATGACCTAAAACCTTAACCTATAACCTAAACCTCAACCTTAACTTAAACCTATAACCTAAACCTGAACATATAACCTTAACCTAAAACGTAGAACCTAAACCTAAACCTATAACCTAAATGTATTCTCAATTCCCTAAACTTAAACCTACACCTAATCATAATCTTAACTCCCTAACCTAAACCTATACCTAAACTTGAAAATCCAAACATAAACCCCATCCCGAACTCAAACCTGATTTCCTAAACCTAAACCTTAACCTATTCTCAATTCCCTAAACCTATTTCTTATAACCTAAACCTAAACCTAAACCTAAACCTAAACCTAAACCTTAACTTATACCTATAACCTATAACCTAAACCAAAACCCATTACCTAAAACCTTAACCTATAACCCAAAACCTCAACCTTAACTTAAACCTAAACCTAAACCTATAGCCTAAACTCAAATCCCTAAACCTTAACCTATAACCTAACCTAAACCTATACTTATAACCTAAAACTATTCCCAAAACCCAAACCGACACCTAAACCTGAACCTAAACCTAAACCTATAACCTAAACTCAAATCCCTAAACCTCAACCTAGACCTAAACCTAAACCTATAGCCTAAACTCAAATCCCTAAACCTTAACCTATAACCTAACCTAAACTTATACTTAAAACCTAAAACTATTCCTAAATCCCAAAACCTATAACCTAAAACAAAACCAAAACCTATAACCTAAACCCGAACCCATTCTCAAATCCCAAAACCCAAACCTCAACCTAAACCTAAACCTAAACCTATAACTTAAACTTAATTCCCTAAACCTCAACTTAGACCTAAACCTATAGCCTAAACTCAAATCCCAAAACCTTAACCTATAACCTAACATAAACCTATACTTATAACCTAAAACTATTCCCAAATCCCAAAACCTATTACCTAAACCTAAACCTATAACCTAAACTCAATTCCCTAAACCTCAACCTAAACCTAAACCTAAACCTATAACCTAAACTCAATTCCCTAAACCTCAACCTAGACCTAATCCTAAACCTATAGCCTAAACTCAAATCCCTAAACCTTAACCTATAACCTAACCTAAACCTATACTTATAACCTAAAACTATTCCCAAATTCCAAAACCCATTACCTAAACCCATTCTCAAATCCAAAACCTATAACCTAAACCTGAACCCATTCCCAAATCTCAAGACCTATAACCTAAACCAAAACAAAAACTTATAACCTAAACCCGAACCCATTCTCAAATCCCCAAAACCCAAACCGACACCTAAACCTAAACCTATAACCTAACCTCAACCTAGACCTAAACCTAAACCTATAGCCTAAACTCAAATCCCTAAACCTTAACCTAGACCTAAACCTAAACCTAAACCTATAGCCTAAACTCAAATCCCAAAACCTTAACCTATAACCTAACCTAAACCTATACTTACAGCCTAAAACTATTCCCAAAACCCAAAACCTATTACCTAAACCTAAACCTAAACCTAAACCTATAACCTAAACTCAATTCTCTCAACCTCAACCTAAACCTAAACCTAAACCTATAACCTAAACTCAATTCCCTAAACCTCAACCTAGACCTAAACCTAAACCTATAACCTAAACTCAAATCCCAAAACCTTAACCTATAACCTAACCTAAACCTATACTTATAACCTAAAACTATTCCCAAATCCCAAAACCTATTACCTAAACCTAAACCTAAACCTAAACCTATAACCTAAACTCAATTCCCTAAACCTCAATCTAAACCTAAACCTAAACCTATAACCTAAACTCAATTCCCTAAACCTCAACCTAGACCTAATCCTAAACCTATAACCTAAACTCAAATCCCAAAACCTTAACCTATAACCTAACCTAAACCTATACTTATAACCTAAAACTATTCCCAAATCCTTAACCGACACCTAAACCTAAACCTAAACCTAAACCTATAACCTAAACTCAATTCCCTAAACCTCAACCTAGACCTAAACCTAAACCTATAGCCTAAACTCAAATCCCTAAACCTTAACCTAGACCTAGACCTAAACCTAAACCTATAGCCTAAACTCAAATCCCTAAACCTTAACCTATAACCTAACCTAAACCTATACTTATAACCTAAAACTATTCCCAAAACCCAAACCGACACCTAAACCTGAACCTAAACCTAAACCTATAACCTAAACTCAAATCCCTAAACCTCAACCTAGACCTAAACCTAAACCTATAGCCTAAACTCAAATCCCTAAACCTTAACCTATAACCTAACCTAAACTTATACTTAAAACCTAAAACTATTCCTAAATCCCAAAACCTATAACCTAAAACAAAATCAAAACCTATAACCTAAACCCGAACCCATTCTCAAATCCCAAAAACCAAACGTCAACCTAAACCTAAACCTAAACCTATAACTTAAAGTCAATTCCCTAAACCTCAACCTAGACCTAAACCTAAACCTATAGCTTAAACTCAAATCCCAAAACCTTAACCTATAACCTAACCTAAACCTATACTTATAACCTAAAACTATTCCCAAATCCCAAAACCTATTACCTAAACCTAAACCTATAACCTAAACTCAATTCCCTAAACCTCAACCTAAAGCTAAACCTAAACCTATAACCTAAACTCAATTCCCTAAACCTCAACCTAGACCTAATCCTAAAACTATAGCCTAAACTCAAATCCATAAACCTTAACCTATAACCTAACCTAAACCTATACTTATAACCTAAAACTATTCCCAAATCCCAAAACCTATTACCTAAACCCATTCTCAAATCCAAAACCTATAACCTAAACCTGAACCCATTCCCAAATCCCAAGACCTATAACCTAAACCAAAACCAAAACCTATAACCTAAACCCGAACCCATTCTCAAATCCCCAAAACCCAAACCGACACCTAAACCTAAACCTAAACCTAAACCTATAACCTAACCTCAACCTAGACCTAAACCTAAACCTATAGCCTAAACTCAAATCCCTAAACCTTAACCTAGACCTAAACCTAAACCTAAACCTATAGCCTAAACTCAAATCCCAAAACCTTAACCTATAACCTAACCTAAACCTATACTTATAACCTAAAACTATTCCCAAATCCCAAAACCTATTACCTAAACCTAAACCTAAACCTAAACCAAAACCAAAACCAAAGCCTATAACCTAGACGTGAACTCATTCTCAAATCCCAAAACCTTTAACCTAAACCTAAACCTTAACATAAACCTATAACCTATAACCTAAATCAAAACCTATAACCTAAACCAAAACCATAATCTATAACCTAAACTCGAACCCATTCTCAAATTCAAAAACCGATAACCTAAACCCAAACCTATAACCAAAACCAAAACCAAAACTAAAACCAAAACCTATAACCTAACCGAACCCATTCTCAAATCCCAAAACCTATAACCTAAACCGAAACCGTAACCTAATCCTATAACCTAAACTCAAATCCCTAAACCTTAACCTATAACCTAACCTAAACCTATACTTAAAACTATTCCCAAATCCCAAAACCTATTACCTAAACCTAACCTCTCCCTAAACCTATAACCTAAACTCAATTCTCTAAACCTAAACCTACACCTAATCCTAATCTCAACTCCCTAACCTAAACCTAAACCTAAACTTGAAAACCCAAACTTAAACCCAATCCCGAACCTGAACCCGATTTCCTAAACCTAAACCATAATCCATTCTCAAATCCAAAAACCTATAACCTAAACCAAAACCAAAACCAAAACTTATAACCTAAACCCGAACCCATTCTCAAATTCCAAAACCTATAACCTAAACCCGAACCCATTCTCAAATTCCAAAACCTATAACCTAAACTCGAACCCATTCTCAAATCCCAAAACTCAAACATAAACTTAAACCTAAACATAAAACCTAAACCTAAACCTATAACATAAACTCAAATCCCTAAACCTAAACCTAAACCTAATCCTATAACCTAAACTGAAATCCCTAAACCTTAACCTATGACCTAACATAAACCTATACTTATAACATAAAACTATTCCCAAATCCCAAAACCTATTACCTAAACCTATAACCTAAACTCAATTCCGTAAACCTCAACCTAGACCTAAACCTAAACCTAAACTTATAGCCTAAACTCAAATCCCTAAACCTTAACCTATAACTTAACCTAAACCTATACTTATAACTTAAAACTATTCCCAAATCCCAAAACCTATTACCTAAACCTAACCTTTCCCTAAACCATAACCCATTCTCAATTCCCTAAAGCTATAGCCTATAACCTAAACCTAAACCTAAACATAAACCTAACCTAAACTTATAACCTTTCCTAAAACCTTTAACTTAAACCTAAACTTAAAACCTAAATGTATTCTCAAATTCTTAAACCCAAACCTACACCTAATCCTAATCTCAACTCCCTAACCTAAACCTAAACTTGAAAGCCCAAACCTAAACCCGATCCCGAACCCGAACCCGATTTCCTAAACCTAAACCTTAACCTGTAATCAAGTTCCCAAAAGCTATAACCTATAACCTAAACCTTAACCTAAACCTAAACCAAAACCTATAACGTAAACCTTAACCTATAACCTAAATTTAATTATAACCTATAGCCTAACCTTAACCTAAACCTATAACCTAAACCTAAACCAAACCTAAACCTATAATCATATGGTGAGACCCTTTCTTTTGTGTCAATTTCATTCCTCTTTGAGTTTTTTTTTTTTAATTCATTAAGAAAAAAAAGTGGTTATACGTGATGCACTTCTTTCACTGTCTTTCTTTTCTCTAATGGGCATTCTAATTTATGAATGACATGACTGTTTGTAGGATGATGGAATATACGAAGCTGCTGAAATTCGGTGAAGTCGAGCACATTTCTCTAATGAAGCCCAAGATTTGTATTTTCAGCATTATTGTATTTGTAACTGTAATTGATTGTAATTATAATTAATTGAATGAAGGATTGTAATTGTAATTGAATGAATGAAGGATTGTAATTGTAATTGAATGAATGAATGATTGTACAGGTGGTATTTGAATGAACAGGTGGTAATTGAATGAACAGGTGGTATTTGAATGAACAGGTGATTTAATTTTTCAATGTACAAAATTGCTACGGATACTGACCGTAGCCACTAGTCAGACAGGTGTAGCCTTTTTAATTTTAGAATATTGCTACGGACTTTCAGCTACAAATAATATCCGTAGCTGTTTGAAGTTTTTGCTACAGATATAATTGCTATGGATTATATCTGTAGCTATTTAACATATAGCTACGGATTTAATCCGTAGCCAATAATCAGATAGGTGTAGCCTTTTAAATTTTGGCCTATTGCTACGGACTTTCAGCTACAAATAATATCTATAGCTATTTATTTTTTTTGCTACAGGGGAAAAGGCTACGGACTTAATCCGTAGCCTTAGACCTAAGGCTACGGATTTAATCCGTAGCCATAGGTTCCAGACCTATCGTTATGGCACCTACGACGACGGTCGTGTTACGGACTAGCTACGGACTTAATCCGTAGCCTTAGGTCTAAGGCTACGGATTAAGTCCGTAGCCTTTGCCCATTTTTTTGGTAGTGCACAGAATGATGTCTTCAAAAGTGTCCTAAGTATCTGTGATGGTCATGACACATCAAAATACTAAGATTTATGGACCACAACTCTCTCCGATCAATAACCATTGTGTCCGATCTTATGTTCCCAAGGACTACAAAGGAATTAATCCTTACATGACCTATATTCATGCAAGTTTAAGGTGACATTAGATAATCAAGGCAATAGGTCCTCAGTTGAATCTCTAGATCATATCTTCCTTCATTGCAATCTGGCGTCCAGGGTATGGGGTTTCTTTTCATCTGTTTTTGTCCTAGCCCGCTCCCCATTCTTGTTAGTCTCGGATTGGGTGTCGAGATGGTGGCTTCCCCCTGCGTCTTCAGCTCACATCTCCCTCCTTCGGGGTCTCGCTCCCTGCCTAATTTTATGGGAATTATGGCTAGCTAGGAACGCGACCAGATTTGACGGGGTTCAGCCACTGGCTTCTTCGGTGGTTGCCAAGGTTAAGTGGAGAATGTGGTCGTTGGTCACCTCGAATAGAGGATGATCTCGTTATTTCCAGTCTTGGCTTGAGAGACTTGGCATCCGGGTTCCCTCCTCTCCCCACTCCACCCCAAAAATTGTGAAATGGGCTAGGCCAAGCAGCAGGTTTGTTAAGCCTCACGTTGATGGTTCTACCTTGGGTAACCCAGGGAAATCAAGAGGTGGTGGCATATGTAGGCATGACAACGGAAAGTTCGCATTCGCATTCTCAGTGGGCTATGACATCGGCTCGAACACTAGAGCCGAGCTTAGGGCAGTGTACAACAGCCTGCGGCTTTGCTCAGAGTTCGGCTTAAGAAAGGTAGAGGTTGAATTAGATTCTAGGATTGTGGTGGCTCTCCTTAATGGATCGATGGAGCCTAGCTGGCATTGGGAATACTAGCTCCTAAGGATAGATAGTCTGAGGGCAGCCAGGACGTTCACGTTCAGCCACGTCCTCAAGGAGGGAACTGCCCCAGCAGATGGGATGACCCGTTTAGGATCCGACCCCCAACAGTCCTTCCTGACTCGACACGTTGTTGACTCCCGCCCAAGATTAGAGGCTTGATTTTCCTTGATAAGGTGGGTCTTGGAGCCATCCAAGTGGCCCCTCCATCAGGGCTCGGCCCCACTAGATAGTATTCTATTTTTTTGTTTTCCTTTTTATGATAGGCCGCTGCCTGAGCCTCTTTGTTCACCTGGCTCCTAGCCCAAATGAGTTGTATAGTTTTCTCTTGGAATATATACTCTCCTTTTGGGAAAAAAAAAAAAGTGACATTAGATATTAGTTAAAGTTTATCACATTTATCTTAAAGGACCCATGGTTAAAAGCATCAAGGGCTAAGGTAGGCCCTATCACATCCATAGAGCTAGTAGAGTAGGTGCACATTGATTTTCCAAGGCATAACTCCAACACTTTGATGGGATCTATGTAGAAAGAGTGGCTGGACTTTCAGGAGTTGCACCATAATATGTTGTTATACCCGACAGACTTTTACGTACATTATTGTGAAGGAAGCTTATTTTACCTTCATAATCCATGCACCCCAAATATCTAAATTCCTCCACTACTCATAGTCACTATCCTCAGGTAATCATATGCCACCTCAAGGAATTGATCAATAGATCTTAGTCATTGGATCATCATCAAGTATGGTCTATCAAAAATTTGATGGTTAAAACTTAAGATTAATAGTTGAAAATTCATGATGAATCAATCAAAAATTATAAAAGTGTTGGCTAGCCTTTTAAACACTTGTTAGACTTTCTAAACTAGACGATCTGCCTACATACCTACAAATGTCCTAGGCAAACCAAGTGAATCCTATATTAGATCATGTGAATTTCAATGACATGATGAAACCACCCCGTCATATCCATATTTTTAGCGACCATGTAGTAGCCTTGTAAAATGAGCCAAACTAATATGCATTAGGATCATTCCATCCGCATATCCTCAGGTCAAGGGATTTAAGGGAGCTAGTGCAACGACAAGTTTCTTTTAGTATGGGCATGATAGGTCTCCTAGTCTAGATACTTGTAAACAATTCTTGTAAGTGATAAAAGGTCCCATTTAAGAAACCATCCAGTCACACTCACATACTCATGAAGGGTAAAGCAAAGACACACCAACACCAAGTCAGACTGATGTCGAACATGTCACAGATACTTTCCTAACATGGTTGGGCCAAAAGAAGGTGGACCGTAAATTGACCGTAACTTTTGATCCGGGTATTGTTACGGGGCGCACAACCTATTAATCTTTACTAAAACGGGCCATCCGAGGTGAACCAACCTACAAATTGGATCGAATCTGTCCATTTCGTCAGAAAACGCCACTTTCAGCTCAAAAACAATTTTTTTGTAAAATTTTACTATTTTTAGTAATTCTAATTTTTAAATATATTTTCTATTTTTAGAGTTTTATATTTTCTTTCCTTTTAGAAATAACTTTTAATTATACTAGGACTCTTCTAGAGAAATTTTATTTAGAATTTTTTATTTTTAGAAATTAGCCTTTAGAAAAGTTTTATTAGAATTAGGTTTTTTATTAGAGTTGAAATTTTGTTATTTTTGATAATTATGAATTTTGATTTATTTTTTCTTTAGTAATGGTGTAAGGAAATACATTATCAATTATTCATTAATTAATTTCAAATTTATTAGAATTTATTTCTATTTTCTTGCTTTCTTTCCTCATGGATTCAAGAAGTCTCTATGAGAGTCCAAAGAAGTTCCATGGATTCGGAATAATTATCCTCTTGAGGAAGACAGTGTTCGACCTCACGTCCTCCCTTGCATCACAGACCCAACAGGAGATTATTCATCCCGATAAAATTCAGTCCCCTCACATAATGTTACTAATATGAATGGCATAGGATGTCCAGGGACCTATATGGTCATGTCCAAGGACTGTGGTCATGTTTAAGGCACTAAGATCCATGGATCACAACTCTCCTCAGCCCACTGACAGTTGTGTCTAATCTACCTATGGACAATAGATGTTAATGTCACAAACTCATAAAAATAAATATGTTCTGCACATATTAACTAACCTAATGAATGAATGATTAATGAATGCATAAAATTAAGTAAAGAATCAATAAAATATTGGTTTTTTAGGGAACAACCCCAACAATCTCTAACTTACCATAAAGCTAATCGACATCTACATTCAATCTTATATTAAATACATGAGCATTAAAAGGATGAATAGAACAAAAGCTTTTTTTTTTTTCTTTTTTTTTTCTTTTTTTTTTTTAAGAAGAAAATATTGTTTTTATCTAAACCATAACCACATAACATAGAACCGTGTACTATTACTAATTGTAGTTCTACCCACATAACCTCTATCATGAGGATTTGCCTCATTATCTGTCGATGCTACCCACATAACCTCTATTCTGAGGATTTGCCTCATTATCTGTCGATGCTACCCACATAACCTCTATCAATGTGCGATGTGGTATTGCCTATCAATGTGCTTATCCTTCGTATGGTATTGAAGCTCCTTCAGTTGTGCACTGCAATCACACATTGTTTTCATAGTGTATATAGGCAATGACCTATCAACCCCTAAGAAAACTCGTAACTTGGAGGCAAAGTACTTAAGCCATGTAACTTCCTCGATCACATCACTCAAGATCACATACTCTAGCTACCTCCATGGTTGAATCCAAGAAGTACTTTTGTTTGGTACTACACCAACTCACAGCACCAACTATCATCGAGAAGATATACCTACTTATCAAATGCATAGCACCAGGATCTGTCAGAAAGTCTACATTTGGTGTATTAACTACAGATAGATCCTCCTGCCCATATACCAAGATGAGATTGTTCATCTTTGTTTAACCTTCATCTAATGATTCATGCCTAGTTTTCTTTTATATTGGCTGAACTCTTACACTACATAAGCAATATTTGGCATTGTACAAAGCATAACCTACATCCAACTCCCTATAACAGATTTGAAGGAAAGATTCTTCATGATTTGCCACTCCTCCAAAGTCTAGGGATATCTTCCCCGAGATAGTAACATTGTCCTTAAAAGGCACGTTGCAAATTTTGGAGTCGGTCATAGAGAATTTCTCTAATACTTTACCTATGTATGCTGTCTTGGAGAGGCCATATATAACACCGCATGTGATTTACCTATAAACCCTTTACAACTAATAAAACTTACAGGCATCCAAAGAAGCCCTAAAAGAATTTAAAAACAAAAATCTAAGAAACTTGAAGAACACAAACCCTAAAAAGAATCTTTAAAAAGTTGAATTGAGAGGAAGATATAGCTAAGAGTTTAAGAACAATCCATGTAAATTCTAAGAAATCAAAACCATAGCATGAGATACCTCACCATCTTGGATTGGATTAAGAGACAGGAAGAAACCATAACTGTCTTTGTTAATAATATCTAACTACATATGATTGAAGTTCTAATTTACTGAAAATTCAGTAAGTATATTTCCTCATTCAATTCAACCAATTCTTTTGGGATTTTTATAATATAAAAAAAAATCCAATGATGTTTTCTATGATGTATCATTTTGAAAATTAAAAAATGGTCAAGGCCATTTTACAAAAATTCAGGTTTCTTGAGGATTTTCTCATAAAATAGTCCCACTTCTTTTTCTACTGTTATCGATTATTAAATTGAAATTCCATGTTTGAGCTTTTAGGGTATTGGAGGATAAACGACATCATAGAAAAGAAACAGAAGCACACATGGGCATTTCAAGTAATGGAAGAACTTGTTTCCCATGCATCTAACTGGGAGTACGGCAACGATGGGAGGAACCCTCTACTCACAGCACAGGAGGAAGCAACGCCCATCATTCCCCACATCAAACCGGACGAAGATCCTTCTCACACGTCTCAGAGTCCAAGTCCGACACCCGAAAATGCATCTATGAAGGAAAAAGATGGAGGTAATACAAAAGAGACCGAGATTGCACAATACCTTCCTGTTTTCAATTTGTGAAATTGGGCTCATTTTCTGTGATCCAAGCCATTGCTATTTTGGACCATCCGTAAAAAATCAACGAAATTTCCGAAAACTTTTTGTAAGTAGGCGATAAGGAAACTTTCAAGAAGAAGATATAGAAACGTACCTACCATTGAACCAACAAAAGACAATATTCTATGGTGAAGATTTCTCGCTGTCGGGATGATTTCTGGTGCATGGCCATCCACTGAAAGTCTCAAACTACCTAGATTTTGGACGCGGATTGGGTGGTGACTCCAACACCGCCAAGCTAGTTGGTGCTGGGCGCTATGGGGGCACCATGATGTATGTGTTTTATGAACCCAAAAATAAAGTAGATCTAAAGCTCTAGTGGACCACACCACAGGAAAAAGTTGTGATTGAATACCCACCATCAAAAACTTTTTGAGGGCCACAAAAGTTTTGGACCAATCTGATATTTGTGTTTTCCCTTCATCCAGGTCTGTGTGACCTTATCAACAGGTTGGATGGCAAACAAACATTACAGTGGGCCCTAAGATCAAGGGTGGGTGTTATTATCCTTACTCTTCCTTCGGTGTGGTCCGCTTGAGCTTTGATCTGCTTCATTTTTGGGCTCATGCCCGATAATAAGCTGGAAAAATGGATAGACGGTGTAGGCATACTCCACATACATCACAGTGAGGCCCACAGTTCTGAGTCACTAGCTACCTAATGAGCCATGGGAAAAGGTTCTATTAGGTCGAGCTCATGGGAACTCCCTGGGATGTCGAGCTGTTTGGGCCCCACCATGATGCGTATCAAACATCTACCCCATCAGATGCACCATTCCATAGTGGGCCTAGGGCTTAAAAATCAAGTCAATCTGTGAGTTGTGTGGGTCACACCACATACAAAAGTTGAGAGGGGTTACCCTCCATTAAAACATTCATAATTATTTTTTGGGCCAGCTGAGATGTGCTTCACAAATCCAGCCCATCCATTCTGTGTGTCCCACTTGGATGAGGGGTCAGACCAAGTTTCAAACGTATCCAATTTTCAGGTGGGCCCCACCAAGTGCTTTTATATGTTTTATGCTTGTCTTCACATGAGTTTAGATGGTATGGCCCACTTGAGTTCCGTATACGGCTGATTTTTGGGATATCCAATAATTTAAAGGAGACCCATCAAATGCACGGTGTCGATGTTCGACACACTTCACGGTGGGGTCCACATAGCTCGACCTCATGGGAAGTTCCCATGAAGTCTACCGCATAGAACCTTTTCCCTAGGGAAATATATATAGGAAAAAGGTTCTATGCCTGCGTGGGCCCCACCGTGATGTGTGTCGAACATCGACACCGTGCATTTGATGGGTCCCCTTTAAATTATGAGATATCCCAAAAATCCGCCATATAAGAAACTCAGGTGGGCCATACCATCTAAAATCATATGAAGACATGCCTAAAATATAAAAAAGCAGTTGGTGGAGCCCACCTGAAATTTGGATGCCTCTAAAACTTGTTATGATCCCTCATCCAAGTGGGACACACATAATGGATGGGCTGGATTTGTGAATGACATCTCAATAGGCCCAGCAAATGATTATGAATGTTTTAATGGGAGGGTAACCCCTCTTAACTTTTGTACGTGGTGTAGCCCACAAAAGTCATGGATTGACTTGATTTTTAAGCCGAAGGTCCACCATGGAATGGTGCATCTGACTGATGGGACAGATGTTGACACGCATCACGGTGGGGCACACACAGCTCAACCCTTCCCATGAGTTCTAGAACATAGAACCATTTCCATATGTGTGTGTGTGTGTGAGGGTCCAGCGCAACTCGTGGAAACTTTTTCGAGAACTCATCATACATGATGTGACTCCAAAATATGAACGGTCCGAGTGAAGCAACACCTCATGGAACCCCCCGGGCCTAATATTTACTACGATCCAAAACTTTAGTGGGCCATGACAAATGAAAATAGTCTCCTTCCTTGATTTTTATTTCTCTTTTCTATGGCCCACCAAAATTTTATACCAGGATGAAAATTTGTCCCTTAGAGTTTCATGGGATTCCGCATCACATGGACCGTTCGGATTATATGCCCATGACATGTGTGTAAAGGTGTGCATGTGTGTAGGTGCGCAGGTGAGCATGACTATATGTGTGTGTGTGTATGTATGTATATATGTATATGTATATATACATACATACATATATATATATATATATATATATATATATATATATATATATATATATATATATATATATATATATTGGTGGGCCCCACGTGGGAACCTACCTTACTGTATTTGGGCCCACAAAGCTCAACCTTATAGGAAGTTGCTGTGAGGTCGACCTCATAGTACCATTTCCCATAAGGATGAGCTTTATGGACCCTACCTTGATGTGTGATATACATCCATCCCATTAATCCAATACACCCTTCCATCGTGAGCCATGAACCTAAAAGTCAAGCCAATCCATGTCTTAGTTGGGCCACACCACAAACAACATTTGAGAGCCGATGCCCACACATTGAACCCTTCCTGATTGTATGTAGGGCCAGTGAGATTTGGTTTAGACATTCAACCCATCCATTGTGTGTGTTCCAATTGGATGAGGGGTCACACCAAATTTTAGGCTATTTCCAAACTCAAGTGAGTCTCACAGAGTGCTTTTAGATGTATCAGGCAAAATTTTTCATGATTTCATATATGATATCCCCCACCCGGGTTTTCAATATATATATATATAGCTGAATTTTAGCATATCCCACAACCTAGAAGGAGCCTACCAAATGCAGAGGGTGGATGTCTCGACCTCATGGGAAGCTCCCATGAGGTCGGCTCATAGCAACGACCCGTTGCTTTTAAATAGCATATGGGGTAATTAATCATCGATGCAAACCATCATTCATTCATACAACTAAGATTAAATAAAAATAATTATTATTAAAAAAAAAAAAAACCATGGTGCAAGAATCATGACTATCAGGTCATCTGGTAGCATGAAAATAGACAGTCAAGATCAATTGGAGAAATAAAATAGCTCCAATCATCATCTTGAAACATTTAATAGATAGATCCCACTTTCTATTTCTTATGATTCTAAAATAACACTTTGATTTGATGATTTGGCTCATAAACAACTGACGGCTAAAAAAAAATAGCCCTATCAAAAGGTTTAGGATCACCCAATCAGCATGATTCTTGCACCATGAATTGCTTCTAATTGTGTGAATGAATGAATAGTTCAAATGGAGATCGATGATAGGTCCCCATGTGCCGTTTAAAAGGTTTGGGGGCATCATCCCTAATCGAGCTATTGGCACAGCTAAGACACCTGCTTACATGATATACTCCAAGAAGAGAGTTGTAAAAACTGAAAATTTGAATGTAAAGTAAAATACCCCAGCTAGGCCATTTTATAGTAACCTAAAATTTTTCTGTTGCAAGAATACATTCAATGATTGTAACTAAGGGGGATAAAAAGATGAGGAAGGAGATCATGAAATTTTGCATTTGTTTCCTCATTTATTGTTAATAGAGTTTATAGTAAGATTTTTTTATTTTTTATTTTTTTAAGTAACTGGTTTTTCGATTGGAAAGAAATAATTCATGAATTTGGCAATGTTTTATTTGCTGAATTCATGAAATGTGTAATTCATTATTTGAAACCTCTCCAGGTCAACAAGGACTCAACCTAGTCCGACTCGGATGGGGCAAAAAACTGGCCAATTCATGGTATGGATCTTTTCTATATCGTTGCCCAGTTTTGGACAACTCTGATGAGTTTCGCATTGTCTGGGATGATCCACCAAGTCATGAAAACTTGGACCGAATTCATTCATTTTGAAAATAATAATAATAATAATAATAATACTAATAATAAATAATCAAATCATCAATAGCGATCTTTGACTGATTTTTGTTTGACTTTATAAGAAATAATTTTAAAGTTTACTTTGGCAATTTCATATCAATTAATATGCTTGATTAGATTCTAAAATCTTTTATTTTCAAGTTAATCTTTTACCTCTTTCCTAATCACACTCCCTTATTTATTTAACCCATGGCACACTTATTTTATTCACACATTCAAAGCGCTACACATTGCTTCAACTCTAAGCCACACATGGTAGTACTGCAACTTTTGAAAGGTATATCTGCAAAATCTCCCTTTTTCTTATTTCTGATTTTGTTGTATATGTTACAAATGATCATCCATCTGATTTTTAGACTTAGCTACCCCACCAGTTGAGGTATTTCTAATAAAAAGAAGTATTTCTCAGAAGGTATCATTTCTGACTCACTACAATTAAGACATGTTCATTTTCATTGGTTGTCACCATTGTTTATGAGAACAATGAGCCACTAAACTAGATCATCCATTAGGTGAGCCATACTTGGTATGGCTAATATGAACTGCAGGCAACCCGAGGCTTAGTCACATTACTAGATGGATTGGGTCTGAGTCTTGAATGCCTTCCTATGCACAATAGGGGTCGATTTAAATGACTAAATGAAAATTAAATATATGAGCGTACTACAAGATTAGGTTAGATAAACCTACACTTTCACTACTGGCCATTATGTTTCCATTATGTTAACAGGGACAAAGGAGACACCAATTTTACTAGCTGCGAAGATGGGTGTGGCAGAGGTGGTGGAGAAAATCTTAGAAGTTTTCCCGATTGCGGTACATGACATGAACGATGAGAAGAAGAACATAGTGCTGTTGGCAGCGGAGAACAGGCAGCCCCATGTGTACCAGCTTCTGCTAAAGAAGAAGCTTTTGCAAGAGACTGTGTTTAACAAAGTGGACCATGAGGGGAACAGCGCCCTTCATCTAGCTGCGACAATGACCCAAAATCGGCCCTGGCTTATTCCCGGTGCCGCTCTTCAAATGCAATGGGAGATCAAGTGGTTCAAGGTCCGACATCTCTCTCTCTCTCTCTCTCTCTCTCTCTCTCTCTCTCTCTCTCTCTCTCTCTCTCTCTCTCTCTCTCTGTGAAACACATTATTAATGGGTTGGATGGCATATAAACACCACGGTGAGCCTAAGAAGGTTTTAATGGTGGCAATTTCCATCCCCACTTTCCTGTGCATGGCCTACAATTGAGTCTTGCACCTGCCTTTTTTTTTTTTTTTCTGGGCTCTCATCCTGAAATGAGTGGAGATTTGGGGGTAGGAGAAGCTACTTTAGCCAACCGACCCACTACATCGGGTTGCCCATGCCGTATTTGCAGGATTCCATTAGATGTAAGGTCGAAAGTTCATTTTATTTCCATTTTTACTATAAATAGTAAGTTTTAATTCGATCATAACTTTTGATCCTTTGAGTTTTAAGCGTCGTGCCCAACATGAAAAGCTTAGAAAAATTAGGAGAAAAACACAGTTAGGCCATATTTGACACTTATTGTTTTTGGCCAAATACCATGAAGTCTAATAGGAATCATGACCATTTATAAATAATAAACTATATATAGTAAGTCACGTTTTTTAGGATGTTTGAGTTTGAGTTTGATTTTGAACCATCTTACTAGGGCTTTTTTTTTTTTTAAGACCTTCATTTCATGAGAAAAGATGTACAAAATTTAGACATTCGGGCTTCCCACGGAACAAAAAAAGGCACCCATGGTCACCTATCATAAAGCCTATACAAAATTAGAGTTCCCTAATTGCGCCCAGTCCCACCCTATCTAGCAGAATCATTCCCCGAATAGGAGGAGAGAGATCAGCGGTCTCCATGTATAGACTGCTCCCTTGGACACTGCTGCCTTCTCGGGCCAGACCATCCGCTAGACTGTTAGCTTCCCGAACAATGTGGGCAAAACAGATATTCCCCACTTTCATAAGACTAGCTACGCGAGCCATCCAATAGGTCCATCTCTACGATGGCTTAGACCTGCCCATGAGGGAGTCTATCACTAGCTTAGAGTCAGATTCAAACTCCACCAAACACAAACCGTAACTGAAACAGAGGAGCAGTTCATCTAACACTGCTCACACCTCAACAGTGTTGTTAGTACCCACCCCATATCCATTAGAAAATGCAAAGAGGAGGTTACCAAGAGGACCTCTGTAAAGACCTCTGCCGCCGGACAAACTTCTTCCTAGGTTTGATATCACTATTTAAAGGATTATAAATTCATTTTTATCATCAATTAATTTATTTTTGATTTTATTAAAATTTATTTTTATTTTCCTATTTTCCTCATGGATTCAAGAAACCTCTATGAGGAGTCCAGAGAAGCTCCATGAGCTCCCCGAGGAAGACGATGATCTACCTCATCACGTCCATCCCTATGTCAGACATCTGGGTGGGTCATACAAAGCTTCGAATTAAATTAATGTCTTCTTGAAGGCCAAGACCCTACCAATCAGCTTATTTAGCTCAATACTACCGTGTAAATATATTAAATAAATTAAAAGAGAGGGTGAATTTTCTATTTCTACCGTCGACTTTTTCTTAATTCACCCATTTTTCCCATACCAGTTTGACCTGCCCGATCAGTTGATCAACAGTAGTCCAATGAATGGCATGTTCACAGTAATTAATTACCTGCCTAATTGATGGCCTAGATCTCTGAAAACACCATAGGCTCCATCTTTGTACACCTGGTTTTAATTTATGAACATGCTAATTAAATTCAATAGCATGTGAAAATACTATAATAGATCAAAATACATTAATGTTGTTGTGTTTGTTCTATTTCTCGCCGTGTTTTAACTTAAACAGTTGTGTTTCTACCAGTTTGTCCAGGACTCCATGCCTCGCCATTTCTTTTTACAACATAACAACAATGGAAAGACTCCGACAGAGACCTTCACCGAGACGCATAAAAAACTAATCAAACAAGGTGGTAACTGGCTAACCAACACGTCCCAGTCGTGCTCGGTCGTGGCAGCTCTCATCGCCACAGTTGCTTTTGCAACTGCAACGGCATTGCCTGGTGGTGTGAATCAAGAAAATGGCAGCCCCACGTTAGAAGGCAAGCCAGCATTCGAAGTGTTTGCCATCTCCTCACTAATCGCACTATGCCTCTCCGTCACCTCGCTTATCATGTTCTTGGCAATTCTCACTTCCAGATACCAAGAGAGAGATTTTGCTAGGGATTTGCCTGTGAAGCTGATAATAGGACTCACCTCTCTCTTCATCTCGATTGCTTCCATGTTGGTTTCCTTCTGTGCTGGCCATTTCTTCGTGCTCAAAGACAAGCTAAAGTATGCATCCTATCCTTTGTATGGACTTACATGTTTGCCTGTCACATTCTTCGCACTAGCACAGTTTCCGCTCTATATAGATCTTCTCAGGTCGATCATCAAACATGTTCCGCAACGTACGTATAAGATACTTTCTTTCTAGCTCATCACCTTATGTGTATGTATGTAAGCTATATATATATATATATATATATATATTTTTATATATAAAAAAAACACTTGAAGAGGCCTGCCTATCTACAGCCAAGCATATATATGGCACGTTTGTGTGAGTACGGAAATTTTAGCCAGGTGGGCTGCACCGTTTATATGTTTTTGCAGAGAATTTAGGCCGCTTAGCTCCTCCCGATCGGCTAGGTTACATTAATTGTAAAATATAAATGGATGGTTACAAAATAAAATGTTTTCACTCCGCATTTGTTTCAAACATTGTGGCCCCGGGCTTCTGTGCCCACCTGATAGGATGTGCTTGGATCTGGTTCATATAAGCCATATTGACACGTGTGTTGGATGGGGATGGGATATCCAATTTGGTGGTTTTGTCTTAAGATGTTTGAAATGGAGATGGATGCTCCGCTACATGGCCTTGCGGTGTTGTAACTTGAGATTGTTTTGGTTGTTTGGTTTGCTTCACTGCAGCTAGTGTGCGGATGTATAATTCTCTTTGGAATTAGCTTGAAACGTGGAATTACCTTATGCTCTTACTGAGAATCATTGTCCAAGTCCTAGTAGGTTAGGGTTCTGTAAGTAGATAAAACAACTCATGTGAATAAGATGCCACTATTTTGTTTTGTTTTTTTTTTTTTTTAATGAAAGCACGCTAACCGTAATTTTGTTAATTAATTTGACAATTAAGATTTTAACCTCATTCGGGTAGGCTCTACAAAAAGCTTATATAAACTATGCAGCACCAATATGAAAGGAAGAAAACAAGTAAAAACATGCATGGAGACAACCGAAAGAGAAATAAAAGGTCAGAAATGTTGAAATTGGTGCCTTCAATCAAGTGAAAAATAGGAGATTTTGATCGATCGACTCTAGCCTCGATTAATCGAGAAATTTCCAAAATTTCAATTAACACTCTGGATAGTTTTGGACAAGTTCGATCGACTGAACATATATTGAGGCTCGATCGATCGGGATGACTCTAAAATATCATGTTAGCTCTCTAGATAATTTTGAGCATGTTCGATTGATTGAACATTGTGGGATCAATTGATCAAAGGATTCTCGATCGATGTCGATTGACCGATGGTAAGATCACGCAGTTTCTACGTAAGTGTGGGTTTTTGTTTCTAATTCTGAATATGGGGTTATGTACACAGGTGTAACATGGGATTAGGGTATTGAGAACTCGTTCTAAAGAAAATCTAGAGTTTCGAGAATATTTTTATTGGGTTTTCGCATAAGTTGATCCCATCTCTTGTAATTCGTTTTCATAATAGATTGTTTATCGTTTTGTGCCGTGGTTTTCTCCTGCAAGGATTTTTCCACGTAAATTCTTGTGTTCTCTATAGTTGCTTGTTTTTGTTTTCCTATTACTTGTGTGATTCGACTCTGATATTGCTTCCGTGCCCCCCCAACAAGAAACCCTAGCAAAGTTGCAGGCCGCCATCAATTTGGTCATCCACTCTATTGATTCAGATGCAACAACTCTTAACATACTGCCACACCTGACCCACTGATATACGCAAACCCCATCGTCGATCTATCCAAACTAGTTGAGCCTTCCCTATCAAAAGAGCACCGCAACTTGCTAACATCTGCTATTCCACAACTCAATCTACACACCACATCAACATTTTAGCACATGGCCACAGGCTTGACAAAATAGAATCAAAATTCAAAAAAAAGAGAAAGATGTTCACATGGCAGCAACTAAAATAAATAAGAAGACTCACAGTGGAAAAACCTAAGCATGTTGCCAATTGATCTAAACAAACACCACTCCTTACAAAATATAGGTCCATTACCTAAATATCCATCCACCAAAACCTCTCCATAAACCACTGAGAGGCTAAATGGTGTGTTATAGCCAAAGCTAAAAGAGAACCCCAAAATACTCATATCCTCCCCACACCAACACCAACATAACCTCTTTCCCATGCTCCTCGAGAAGAGGGCAGGATCAAGAAAGGGTCTCTGCCCTACAATATCCTCTCCCAAGACAACT
Organism: Magnolia sinica; assembly: GCF_029962835.1. Taxonomy (NCBI): domain Eukaryota; kingdom Viridiplantae; phylum Streptophyta; class Magnoliopsida; order Magnoliales; family Magnoliaceae; genus Magnolia; species Magnolia sinica. The sequence continues at coordinate 38,336,367 of NC_080590.1, read as the reverse complement.
ACCTATCTACCTTTGAATAACTTCCAACAATAATCTTCAACTGCACTAGTATAGACACCCCACCCAAGCAAGCAACTTAAGATCACGAACATTTAAAGCATTGATATTTCCTAAATACCCAAAAGCCAAGCCATAGCCTATACCCAAGCCATAGTCTATACCCAAGCCAAAGCTAAGCCTTAGCCCACCCTAAAATTAGGCTAAATCTAAGGCAAATTCAGACCAAATTCATATTGGGGATGCAACAAGGCCTAACATGATTTTTCTGATGCAACAATAACCTCAGAGGAAATTACACGACACAATAGGGAAAGAAAAAAAAAATTCAACCAACCACAAATAAAACACAAATTTCATATGCATGGAAAAAATCTTGTAGGAAAAACCACGACACCAAGCGACAAACAATCCACTACATCAAAAAGTTACGAGAGATGGAATAACTTACAGATTTAAAAACTCTAATTTCCTCCCTCCAAAACCTCAAGCCCTCTCCTGTTCTTAAATGTTTTGTATTAACCCTAATCTGTGCTTACAAGAGATATACTCTATGTACACAATTAAAAACAAAACCCGCACTTATGCATTAAGTCTAGTCGAACCGAATAGATTTTTAGTTAGACCGAATTGAACCAAAGTGCAAACTTTCGATCGAACCGAAATTGTCCAAAACATTATAGTGGGCAATGAGCCCGAATTCCAATCTTTGGTTGGATTGATTGAATTTTTGATTGGACTGAAAATTGGGCTTCTGCACAACAATTCAAGCTAAATTTAGAACCAGGAATCAAGCCCAAATCCCAACCTAATACTCTAAAGAACTTTACCAGTGCCCAAACCATAGTGTTTTGGAGGTCAAGAAGCCAAAACAAGTCTGTTGCCGAAAAATGAAGCTAAAGCACATAAGAGATGACACTTCAAGTGCATCCTACCATGTGGTATGGCTTGAGCTTCGATAGCAATAATTGTGGGTTGATGTGTAAAGTAAATTTCACCTGAAAAATGAAATGATCTCCCATAAGTTAAAATAAACCTATTCTTTCCTCTTTCTACACTCCATGCCACTCCTTTCAACTAATGATAGAATATCATATGGCACCCCTCTCCTCTCTAACAATTACTTACCTCCATTTCAGCAACTATTCCTCCCGAAAAATCTAGTGACCTGAGATTTTGTGTAACACCCATGGTTTTTAATAAATTAAAATAATAATAATAATAATTATTATTATTATTATTATTATTATTATTATTATTTTAAATTTAAAATTAAGAGAGAGAGAGAGAGAGAGATTCTATATCCCATCTCTCCCTTTTATCCAAAACCCTATCTTTAGTATCCTATCATTAGTCTTCTATCTAATCGTAATCTCTAGTCTTATCTTTTTACCTAATCCCTCTCCATTTTTCTCTCCCTCCCCCCATACCTATCAACCTCCCAATAAGCCTTTCCTTTTAAGAAATGTTTCGTAAGGAGAGCTTAGAGAGCTTAGATTCAGCAAGTTTATGTTCTTTCTTTCATTTAACTCGATCTATGCAATGAACGGTGTGAATCGGCCATGCATTCATTACATTGATCTGTGGATAGATACAATATAAAGATGATAGAAAGTTAAGATTCCATATGAAGTTTCTTATCGCAGGGATTGATTTTGTGTGCATCTGATTATGCCACGTCAAATTTGTACAGATCATACGATCCCTAAGGCCAAAATATACAAGAGCTATAACTTTCAAATCAATCTGACCATCGGATGGGCTACCCTAATTAGACCTAATCATAGACATTAATTTGTATTTTTTATTCTAAGATAGGTGATCTTACATATCAGATTTGATTCCTACCATTTATATACATTCTTAGATAAATCTATCATGACATCTGGAACTGTGGATGACTTCGATCGTCTGGTGGGCCACAATGATCGTAAGAAGGGTTATTATTAACATGATCTTAACGGAATTGTGGATTTTAGATAGTCTAGATTTAGATAATTATTGGCTTTTTCTTAAATTGATCAAGTGGAAGCCAATAAACAGTTTGAATCTAATCCAAAGAAGTAAATAACCGCTGAATCGGAGAATAAAGGAAAAACTTTTACAATATTAAATTAATCTTCAATCAAGAACTTATTAAAAATGTATAAATTATTTAAGGTTTGTTGAATAGTGGTTAGCCACCTAAGGTGATTAATCAAAGGTAGGCCCCCCACTATGTGATAAAATTGGATTAAATAATAATGTGGTGTATATGATTGTTTGGATTTTCAATTCAAATCAATCTAATCATCTTGTGAACTTTTCATTACTAGACTCAGGTGAGTAATTCCAACATGTCTCATGTTCATGGAAATTAAAGTAGAATTGATTGTGTAGTTGTTTGATTGATGTGTTATATCAATTAATGTATTGTTTTGTTAATTTAATTGGTGATAATATATGAAATTGTGACACATGCTAATCTATGATCTCACATTTGATTATTGGAACATGATGGAATCTCATACCTAGATCCCTAATAAGACAAGAATTATGAATAGCTATGAAATGATGAAATCGTACATCATCCACCGCATAAATACTTTGCATTGTTGATCTTGGGGACCTCCTTATAAGAACATCAATCTTGGTAGAATCGTTACTAGATATGAGTTATACTTATGCCTATCGAAATGTAGAAGCCTACTCAACGAGTAGATGCAGGTTGACGATTATCCAACCCAAGCAGATTAATGATCACCCCATCTAATGCATTCATATATTATGTGCATTCATGCCATATTGCATTATATATCTTGTACTATTTTAATTAGTATGTGCATAAACTATGCTGGGGTATTTCACTAAGCCTGACCAGCTTACCCGTTTATTGATGAAAATCATACAAATGAAGGTACAGTTAATGAAGTTGCTCAGAATCTAGAGCATGCAGTGGAACCCGAACATGACCCACGTGAATCGTGGTTGTATTTGTCCGAAGATGAATTGACAGCATTAGAACATTTTTAAACATCTTATTTTATTTAGGATAGTTGATTTTATCATCTCGCATAGTAGTAATAATTATTAGATTTTGAGAATTTCAATTGGTTCTATTTCATTTAGAAATTTTTATACCGGAATGAGTAGATTTTTAGTTGGTCGCTAAAAGCAATGAATAATGTTTAGAATTAATATTATTTGAGTAAGTATGGATATCTATATGTTCATGGTTGAATGTTGCTAAGAGTTATGTATGTGTGAATGAAAATTGATGGACTTGGATGGAACTTAGAATGAATGTAATTCCCACCTCTAATTAAACCAATCAACATATGAAGTTTTAGTACACTTTATGTATAAGTCATATTCCATAACTCAGGTTTGAGGGTGTACACTTTGTATTCAAATTTTAGGGCATGACATTTTGTACACCTTTATGTATACGCATACATTTATACTTGCATTCATGGAAGTATACATGCATAAATCAATCCATTCATCCAACAATTCATGCATACGCACCTCAATAAATCTATATAAGGTGTGAACATTTATATGTGTGATAGATTTGTGTATAGTGTTAATCATTGATTTATATAATTAGTAATTATATGTTTTTTTATGTGTATATGCGTGTGTGTGTGTAATCAGTTTTTGCATTTATTTTGTAATTATGTTTCATATGATTGGATTAATTTCTACCCGATTCGATGTGCTAAAGTTCAACATATCTAATTATGTATTGTTGAAATTGAAGATGAATACGGTGTTGGTGAAGGAATGATGTGCAATTGTGATTCAAGAAAAAAAAATATCTTGTAGAGATGAACGACGATGTATTTGAGTAAAAAAATCAATTAGTCATGACAGACCTTTTTCTTACACTAGATGATTCAATTTTGTTCAACGTGTCCAATCAAACCACTGCAAAAGGTTTGTAGGATAAATTGTGAAATTTGTATGAAGGAAAATCGATGTCAAACAGAATCTTCTTTCAACAGCAACTGTACAACTTGAAGATAAAGTAGGGGTCCTCTTTTACATGAAAACTTTAATGGGTTTAATACCCTAATTAACATATTGGAGGTGGTCGATGTGAAGATTGATAATAAAGAAAAGGTTACACTTCTTCTTTGTTGAATACCAGATTCGTGATGATTTGATAATGAATCTTAGCAACGGTTTATATCTCAGTATGGAGTCAGCCATGTTCATGTCGATTACCGAAGAGTCTTATAGAAAAATGCATAGGGAATCTTCTAGTGATGCTATGATGGTTAAAGGAAGATCTACTGAGAAGGGTATTGGTAGAAGATATCAAACAAAATGCAAGTCGAAAGGGCACGAAACATGTAAGTGTTGGAATTGCAAAAAGAATGGTCACTTACACAAAAATTATAAACTTAAGAAAGCACATTAGAAAAATTACAAACCTGATTCACACGATCAAACATTATATTCAAATGGTTACCAATAAAACTTAGTTGAAAAATATAATTAATCTGAAGACGGGAATGTACTATCTATAGTGATTCCATGAGAGAATTTGAGTCATCAATGGATCTTAAGTTCGGGCACTTCGTTTCATATGGCTCCACACAGATATTATTTTTACATATATCAGTCATGTGATGCGGTGCAATTTACATATGTGAAGATAAAACATGAAAATTGTGAGGATTGGAGATGTTGTAATTACTATGTTTGATGGTATCACATGTATATATTTTTATGTGCAGAACGTATCGAACCTGCAGAAGAGTTTTCTATCATCGAAAAAGGTCGATGAAGATGATCATAAGTTTTTTTGTGATAAAAGTCAATTAACGATTGTAAGACCCTTATCCTAGCCCATACCGTTCCATAGGCTTATGCGGTCCTCCCTATCGAATTCCGGTGACCCGCGATCTGAAACTGGTGTTTGTGTGCAACCTTGAGTTACATCCTATCGATCTGAATTGGCTCAGCCCAAGACTTGTATCATTGCGACTGCGCCGTCGCTGTGGTTCCGACGCCGCATCTCGCGGACTAAGGCGATACCCGCGCCAAGAGATGTGGGCCTGCGTTTATTTTGAGAAAAACACCACACGTTGTAATTCCTAAGAGAATCTATCAAATCAATCACATCATTCAAGTATAATAAGTATAACACCCATGCCTCTCTTACCAACAAAGCATAGCACCCCTCTCTCCCACATCCCCAAAGTCAACATTCCTTACACCCATCACCCATTCCTCCTATGTCATGCCCCGAATTCGGAAACTAGGCTCACAAAATTTTCGATTGCCGAATCCGGCGCTGACAGCCTCCGTAGTACCCCATTCTCGGCTCCCGTCATCTATACACCAGGTTCTGATCCTGGGATCCTATAAGGAATATTTCAAATATGATTTTGATTCCGTACAAGCATAACCCACGAATAATAACCACAAGAACACCATCACAAAATCTACTATGATCAAAAACTTTTGAGTACAATGCGTCTGAGGGGAAATACAAGATAATGCAAATAATGGAAACTCCAAAAGCTCGACTGCGACTCCAACCATGGCGAGAATATGGCTGCATCCTGGCGTCACCTGCACGCATCAATCGTGCATAAGCTTATAGAAAGCTCAGAGGGTGGTGTAAGTATGTGCGCAATATGAGCGTGCTCATAATGTAAGGTCAGAGTAATGCGAAATCATGCTGATGAGTACATGAATGCAAACAGCCGTACCAAGGCTATGCGGTGCAAGATATGAATGCTATCGGCCATAACACGGCCATGCGATGCGAGATGTAACTCAAGCATGCCAATTCTCATCATATATCAATACAGTTCTCATTCTGAATATTCACCAAAGTTTAGTACACTCCAAATCGCATTGCCGCTCTCTCAGTCGCACAGTCCAAGTGAGCGTAAGAAACCTCACTATCCGCCTAGCCGATAGTCTGCCAATACCTATCCGGCACATCGATAGCAGATCCATTCACGAGCTGGTCAAACTCAGCCTAGTATTCCCCCCTACTCTCAGGCGAGTAAGGCCACACCCCTTTCTAACCAACCACAACACATTGGGAGACGTGGCCTCTTGGTATTCAGCCTTCGTGCGCTCATATATCCACTCGGTTTCGATGTTGGAATCATCCTCTGGTACCATCGGGTTTAGGAATTTTCACCTAAGGGCATCTATGGCGCCCTGATGCTTAGTAACAATATTTTCGGTATCCGATCCTACCATCCATAATGTGTCTGTGAAGGTCATAACCCTAATGTCGATAAGGCGTATAGAAATCATACCATACAAATGCAAAGTGCATGAATTACACTACCAGTCATGCATCAATCTTGCACGTACCGCGCGCTCATGAAGGGTAATTCCGCCTATCAGGGAGCCCATAAACAATCTGCCCGAAGGCATATGCTATGATCAGTCACTTCTCATATCAAGCATACATATGATGCGTATGATCATGAATCATGGATCTATACTAAACATGTTATATGGTGATGGACTCTGATCATAACGAAGATGGGCCTAGACGGCCTACATGCTACAAGTATGGGCCTATCAATGGGCCCTATGGAGAGTCATAATGTAGACATTTAACCAACATTATCCTTACAATGTGGACATCAAACTATCATTGCTCCCAAGGCATAGCCCGCTATAAATGTCAACACATATACCATGGTGGAGTTATACTACAATGGGCCTTATGTACCTCCTATTGGGCCTCGGCCCATGGGCCTCCAATACATCAAATGGGACTCATACCATGGGTCTCATATATATCAAAGTCGGCCTCAGTGGGCAGGCCACAAATACATCAAGTCGAGCCTAATCACATGGGCCTTACGTACGTCACAATGGGCCTTATAACATGGGCCTCATATCTATTGAGGCGGCCTCAACAACGGACCTCATACAAATCAAGGTGGACCTCAACAATGGGTCATAAATATGGTAAGTGGGTCACACCACACGGGCCACGTGTATATCAAATAGACCACACTCAAATATAAGTGGTGATAAGAATTTCCACCATTAGAATTCCTAAGGGTTTAATGGTGGACGTTCAAACCCACTGTTTTCTATAATGTGGTCCACATGATCTTAAATCTGTCTTATATATATATATATATATATATATATATATATATATAATTTTTATTCCATCATAGGCCTTAAAATAATCTCCAAAATGATTGGACGGTTGGGATGAAACATATGCATCATGGTGGATCCCATATGGATGGAAAGGATGGACGGCATAAATGAGGTACATACCTCATGGTGGGGCCCACACTACGGAAGGTGTGGATTACAGTACATACATCAGTGGGTCCCATGTGGAGCCCACCATAACGTTTATTTCCCATCCAGCCTCTTAACAAGGTCACACTGACATGGGGGCCCACCATAATGTTTGTTTTCCACCCAATCTATTGATAAGGTCACACGTACTTGGGGCCCACCATAATGTTTATTTTCCTCCAATCTGTTAATAAGGCCACGTGGACCTGGGGCCCACCGTCATGTTTATTTTCCTCCAATCTGTTGATAAGGTCACGTGGACCTGGTGCCCACCATCATGTTTATTTTCCTCCAATCTGTTGATAAGGTCACGTGGACCTGGGGCCCACCGTCATGTTTATTTCACATCCAATCCGTTGATATGGTCACAGAGACCCGTATGAAGAGGGAAAATAAATTTCATATTGATCCGGAACTTCTGTGACAACCAGAAGGGGTTCCAATGGTAGACGATCAACGCCACTGTTTCCTATGACGTGGGCCTCCTGAGCGATGTATACGGCCGATTTTTGGAGGGATCACAGCCCTAAGGGACCCCATCAAAATGCACGGTGTGGATGTGTGGTACACATCATGGTGGGGCCCACGGCTGGGACCCAACGGTCCCTGTTGTCTGTCCGCCAAACACCACAGGCAATGCCTGCACGTCTCTAGTGTGTCGGCGGCAGCAACGCCTTGTTCTTTTTTTTTTTGAAATCAGAAATTCTGTGGTTTTTTTCCATGTGGGGCCCGCATCAGATGAATTCACTCCAGCCATTGGATTCTACGGTCCAAGACTGACCAAATGAGTCCAATATGTGGCCTGTTTTTGGCAAGTAAAAAGATCCAGGTGATTTTCAACAGTAAACACCACTATTACATATGATATGGCCTGCCAAAAAATGGGATCAACTTCATTTTTCGGCTCAACGCCTAAAATGAACTGGGGAACGGAATGGACGGCTTGGATTATATGCATACATCAAGGTGGGGCCTGCATGCATGGCCCACCCCAAGCCTAGTACACCCCACGTCAGTTTACACTTCACTGTTAGCTACCCACCCCTCACGACAATTCACACTTCATGGTGGAGCCGCGTTCAGCGTCCCTGGACGCTGGACAGCGTTGATACAACACATGCACCATGGTGGGTGCCACATGTATATGGCCCACCATGCATGTATGTGTGTGTGTGTGTATTAATATAAAATAAACATAATATATTATATAGCATGTGGGACTTCCCACCATCCCAAAATGGATGGTGGATTTCACCTGAAATGTGGTGGGCCACACCGTTTGATGGATGGAGTAGATTTAACACGATTTGGTGGGGCCCACATCATTCTAGGGGAAAGATAGATAGATAGAGAGAGAGAGAGAGACAAAATGACACGTGAAGGGGAGGGACCCCGCCACTATTGGGCCCTCCCAAATACAATGCATACATCAAGTGGGTCCCACAACAAGTGGGCCCTTAAAATCGAAAACAACGGTAGATCATCCACCTTTAAGCCTCCTTCTTGCTCCCCTAGCCTCCTTAGCTCCTATGCTTAACCTTTGACAGTGGATGATGAGATTTTGATGGTGGGGATGAGGGATGAGAGGGTGGAAAAATGGGTCACACTTGTTGCTCTTGAAATTACTTGGTAAGGCTTAGACGTATGGAGCTTAGGAGAGGAGATAGAATGAGGGAAAGAGAGAAAAAAATATATTAAAGGGATGGGTGATGTGGTGGTTGTAATGAAGAGGTATGGGTTTGTTTTATTTTTTGTAAAAGATGGATGGTTGTGGTTGAAATTTTGTAAAGGGGAATGGTGAGGGGAAAGAGAGAGTTGACTTATGGGAAAGGAGGGATGGGTTGTTGTACTTAGGGGTATGGTTGTACTTGACATTGATTGATTGATTGATGAGACATGTTGCAGAGATTCCCTCAAAATTCGCAACGCACGACGTTTCTTCGGAACAAACGCTGGCCCACATCTCCTGGCCTGGCATCGGTTTGGTGCGCGAGTCATGGCGTTGGAACTGCAGTGACGACGCGGTCGCTATAATACAAGTTCTGGTTCGAGCCAACTTCGGTATGCAGGACCCGACTTAGGATCGTGCGCAAACGTCGGATACAGGTCGAGGATTGCCGAAATTCGCCCGGAAGGACCACGGAAGCCAACAGAACGGTACGGACTAGGGTACGGGCCTTACATCCTATCCCGCTCTCCTTACATATTCTCTCTCTCTCTCTCTCTCTCTCATTTTCTAATCATTCTCTCAAGCAACCCAAGCACCCAACGTCCATGGCTTCCATGGAGAAGCTAGGTGTGGCCCACCTCCCTACCACCCAATCCCGCCATCCAAAGATCATCTCCACCGTTGAAATGCATCCCCCGGATCTCTAGGATGTGTTGATGGAAGATGAAGTTCAAGAAGATCAAAGGTGGGTGATTTGTGATTTGATTTTGATGATTTGAGGGCCCACTTGTGGTGGGACCCATTTTGATGAAAGCATTGTATAGAGGGGCCCATAATGGCGGGGTCCCTCCTCCATCCGTTTCTCTCTCTTTCTCTCTCTCCCTCTCCTTCCATCTTCTTGTGGTCCACCATGATGCATGTATGTTATCCAGGCCATCCACCAAACGGGTCCCGCACCGCTGCCTCGTACATCAAGGCCCACTTGGCTGTCCGTTGAGGACGGATGTGGATGAAGTGAAATTCAAATATCAGCTTGATTTAAATTTTGGTGGGCCATTACGTGGACCCACCTCACTGCATGTGTGATACTCACACCGTCCATGCACCCCTTGAATTTCGGTCCACATCCCAACAAGTGAGACCCACCAGATGAACTTGCACGGACTAGGATTAGCTACTGACAGTTGTCTGAGGTGACGTCACCAAGTTTTGTGGGGCCTGCAATGATTTAAGTGTGAGATCCACACCATCCTCACCGTCCAGCCCTCTGAACGGTGGGATCCACCCTCCCGTGTGTATTTCATACATGCCGTCCGTCCGTGGATTCCATCCACGTGGCCCTCTGTCATATGTGTATGGACCCACACCGTCCATCCAGGCCTCCCTGGCCGGATGAGTCAGATTTAAATCTCAGGTGGAGTGCACTGTCCACCACGTGGACCCACCTTGATGCTTATGCTATATTCATACCGTCCATCTAAGGGAACCACCATGCGTGTGGGGTCCACACACTCACCGTCCACGTGGGACCTATGATGGATGTGTCTTACATCCAGGCCATCCGTGTACGCTGGACTCCGGACGATAAAAGGCGCTGGCCATTTTTTAAAAAAAAATAAACAAACAAACAACACACATGTATATAATATAATATATGTTATATAAATATATGCATATGTGAATGGCCCATGTGGGACCCACTTGTCTAGAAAGCGGATTGGCTGGTATAACGTACACTAGCTATATGGCTGGTGATATTGACGTCAGCAGCATGTGGTACTGCTGTGTGGACCCTATCCACACTGTACGTTTGATGTATGGCGGGCCAATAGCTGCTGCACGTGCAGCAGCAGCTCGGGGTCACCGTGATGTATGTGCAATCCATTCCATCCGTCCATCCATGTGCCCCCTACATGATGTATGTGTGGGTCAAATCCACATCGTCAAAACCTTGGACGGTGGGACCCACCATGAGGCACGTGTTGTATCCTTACCACCCAACCATTAAGAGAGATCGTTTAATGGCATCAGAAAAGAATGAGACAGATCTATAGTTCAAGCAGGCCCCACCATTGAAAATAGTGGGGACAGTGACATCCACCGTTCAAAACTTCTAAAGGGCCATGGTAGTTACAATCAAGCTAATGTTTTTGTTTTTACTTCATCTATCTCTATGTTAATTTAGGTATAGGTTGGATCTCAAATACATCACGGCGAGCCACACTGTGATGTGTCCACTTATTGATCAGGTGGACCACATCGCAAAAACAGTGGGGAATGAACGCCTACCATTGAAACCCCTTTTGGGAATACAAAAGCTTTGGATAAGTATGAAATTTGTTTTCCTCTTTATCCAGGTCTTTGTGACCTTGTGAATAGATTGGATAAACGTTATGGTGCAGTCCACCTTGATGTATGTGCTGTACATCCATGTTATTCATCTGGTGGGCCCATTTGGGAGGTGCAGGCCCACCTGCTGGTTGTGCGGGGCCCACCCGTTTATATTTTTGGCCCATGTGCGGAGCCCACTTATTTTGTATTTGAAGCCCATACGATGAGGCCCGACTTAATGTACACAAGGCCCATTATGATGTGTATTAGGCACTTATCATGCAGGCCATTGTGACGTGTATTAGGCCCATGATGAGTGGCCCATTTGATGTATTCGAGACCCAGGTACGTGGCCCATTTGATGCATATGAGACCCATGTGTAGGGCCCACATGTTATGTATGTGCGACCCAGATGGAGAGGCCCATTGTGATGTATATTGGGCTCATGAGTGAGGCCCGATGTGATATATACAAGGCCCATATGATGGGGCCCACCTGCTTGAATCTGAGGCCCGTGGGCAAGGCCCATTGTGATGTATTTGTGGCCTATGGGCAAGGCTCATTGTGATATGTATTAAGCCCATTAGTGCGGCCCATTGATGCAGTCCAATTGATGTTTATGAGGCCCACTGGTGCGGCCCATGTGATATGGCTGACTAGATATATATATATGAGGCCCATTGGTGTGGCCCAAGGATGCGATCCACTTGATGTATTTGATGGCCCATGGGTTAAGACCCAATGTGATAGATATAAGTAGAGGTGGGTGTTGAGGGTCAAATATTGCATATCAGACCCAGTTGTTGCCTACATTTATGAACATGGTACCATTTAATAGCCCTTTTTAATCATGTTTTTGTTGCAAGGTGGAATTGCGAGCTGGGACTGGATCGGGATGCTAAAAGCATGGAATTAACGTTCAGAATGCACCAGGGCAAGGGACGGACTCCAGGGGACCAAGATCAACGGAATTTCACACCAGGGGTCCACGAAAATTGAGAAACTGAAGCTCAAGCGGCCTGAAAGTCAGCCAAAATGCAAGATCACTGGGTTTCCATCATCTGTTTGGCTCAAAAATTCATACATGGCTTGAGGGCCATAAATTAACCGTACACGTAAAATTTCAGCTATTGGATGCCTCTGGAAGTGGCACAACTGACGGATCAGTCACCAAAACAGTGATATGGGGCCCACCTAATCTCTGGATGCGCTTCAGATTTGGGCTCAACGTCTTAAATTAAAAGGGGAAGAAGATGGATGGAGAGGATTATACAGATACATCACGAGTGGACCCCATTGACATCGCTAGTGCACAGTGCATAAGTGCACTTGATGTGCACCGAATCAAGCCGATCGGTCAGCACCGTTGACCCGATCCTTCTCGCACACGGAGAACAGCCGATGGACGCTGTCCGTCCGTTTTTGTGTAGTGGGCCCCATCCATCACATGTTTCGACAATCAGAGCCGTCCATATGCTCTGCAAGGTGACCAAAACTGTCGCCTAGCTTTCCTTTTTGTCCCATGCACACACACACAGGCAGATTGCATGTAAATGCAGGATAGACGGTGCAACGAAGAAATCCGTGGGCCACACCAAGTTTGATCCGAAACCAACCATTCCCACCTGGTTTTTCATTCTTCATTCAATGGACGGAGTGGATTTTCGACTCGGCCTTAACAAATGGGTCATCGCATGTGGTAGAGTCGACTTGCGGCGACTCTGTTCCGCAACAGGAAGTTGCGATCGACTCTGGTGGGCCACCATCATCAAACCTCATGATGATCCAAGCCATTCGGAGGGAGCAGGAGCGAAAACCGACCATGCAAGGGAGTTTGCTCGAAGACATCGGCGATGAACATCACCGACTACGTCTTTCTTCCAGCTGCAAAAATCTCGGCTGCGTAAGCTTTTTCTGCGTAAACGGATGGGTTTCCATTTCTAACACAACAACCTCTCTCCACCGTCCCTAGCAAAGGATAAAAAGAAGAAAAGAGAGAGCTCAATGGGTATCGTGAGGGCAGCCTTGGAGGACGGACGGTCAGTGGAACGGGCGAGAGAGAAAGAGGCAGCTGTAGTTTTTTTTTCTTTTCCTTTATATTTCTTTTGTTTTATTATTTGCTTGGTTAAAGGTTCAACCTAATCATGTTTAAGGTTGGCTAAACCCCTTAGCTAGGGCTAAGAGGTGAAGCCTGTAGCGAGATGGGAGATTCTATGTCATACTTTTAACTTAAATTCATAAACTGAATTTGATTTGTGTTTATTATTTAATGAATGTTTTCTTAGTCTTTAATGGTCTGTTATGACTGAAATTACAATGAGTCTGCAATGGCTTTGAATATTTCTTTTCCCCTTTTTGATGTTTATGACGCCAGGAAGCCCTGTTGTTCACCATCGTCTCCTGGGCATAGTTGGATGATGGTACCCTTCCTAACTTTCATGCATTGTTGATTGGTTGGTAATTAGTTTAATCCTGTTGTTTGCTTTGTCTCCTGGGCATGGTTAGATGATGGAATCCATTCTAATTCATATACCTTTCATCTCTTGAAAACCAGATCAAGTAAGTTCAGCTTAAATTCCATAACTCTTGATGCAGGCATAAGATCTCCCTGATCCCTACAAGTGGATCATCTGAATCCCTAGTTTCCTTCCTTTGAATTCCTTAAGTTATTAGATAATTATTCCACAAATTATTCCTTAAATTCTATTTGGTTTAGATCACATCTTAGTCTAGTTCTAGTTCTACTTGGTTTCAGATAACGTACAGGTATCAGTCCCTTGGGATTCGACTTCGGTCTTACTGAGTTTATTACTACATCACAACCCTACACTTGGGGAGTGAACAAGTTTTTGGCGCCGTTGCCGGGGATTGACGGTTACGTTTTTCTGAAATTAATTAGTTTTAGACTTAATTTAAGATTAGAATTTGACTAACTTTAGTTGTAGATTTTTTGATTTCTAGAACTAACTTGTTTTCTTGTGTTGTAGGATCCTGACATAAGTTTCTAAATTGGTAATTCCTTCCTAATTTCTCTACTTTTTCTACTTTTAAAATTAGTATTTAAATTTTAGAAATTTTCTAATTCTAGTATCCTCCTATCTATAGGAAAAAGTTTATCTTTAGAAACTTTCTTATTTTTTAGAAACTAGGTTAGTTATTTCCCTTTTTAGAAATTAACTTTCTATTTTTATTTTTAGTAACTTTCTAATTTTAACTCTTTTTAGAATCTAACTTTGTTTCCTGATTTACTTTTAGAAATTTTCTACTTGTAGAATTTTTGTTTAGAAACTAACCTTCTTATTTTGTAGGCCTTTAAGATAAAAATTTCTAATTCGGTAAGCTCCTTCCCTACTTTCTATTTTTCAGTTCTCTTTTAGTAATTTACTTTCTAGTTTAGGACTTTCCTAATTTATTTTAGAAATTTCCACTTTCTTTTAGGAATTTCTTCTTTTTTAAATCAGTTTACTGCTATCTTTCTTTTAAAGGATTGTTCTTCTCTTTTTAGAATCTAAATTATTTTGTTTTATTTTGCAGGTTTTTAACTTAGGGACTCCAATTTGGTAATTTCTTTCCAACTATCTCTTTCTTTCTAGATTTTCTTTCCCTTTCTTAGGATTAGGCTTTGAATTTGATTGAGGGCTGCGAGTGTTTCATGCCCAAGTGGGCCCGTGACAACACTCGACGTCTCTTGACTGAAGGAAGACTGGTTGAGGGGTTGACTATCCATCGCAGGACTAGACACAGCTCGAAATCCCCTAAGTTAACTAAAGTTATAGCTGAAGACCAACCTCCTCTACTTCTACCCAGGGTGGAGGATACTCAAGATGAGAATGAGGTGCATCAGGCACCCCTGCCTCGTACTTTACGAAATTATCTACAACCGGCGGGAGTGAGTACGCCCTCATGCATGATTTTTCCTGAAAAGACAGGACAAATGGACATCAAGCCAGGAGTTATCCAACTCCTTCCCAAATTCCATGAACTTGAATCAGAAAGTCCATATTTACATTTGAAAGAGTTCGATGAGATTATAGCTACATTATGTTTTCCTAATGTATCTGAGGATACAATCAGGCTGAAACTCTTTCCTTTTTCCTTAAAAGAGAAGGCTAAGACGTGGTTACATTCACTACGTCCTAGATCCATTGGCACATGGAACGACATGCAAAGGGAATTCATAAAAAAATTCTTCCCACATCATAAAACGATTACCCTCAGAAAAGCAATTATGAACTTTGCCCAAAAGGAAAATGAAACATTCTTCCAATGTTGGGAAAGGTTCAAAGATTTGGTCAGTTCTTGCCCACAACACGAATTTGAAACGTGGCGCATTACAAATTTCTTCTACGATGGACTGACATCTTCCATGCGCCAAATGGTCGAGACAATGTGTAATGGAGAGTTCATTAATAAAGATGTTGACGAGGTATGGGATTACCTCGATAGTCTTGCTGAAAAAACACAATCATGGGACTATTACCCAAAGTCGAACACCACGTCTAGGCCAACTCAATTAAAGGAGAAAGGAGGATTATATCTCTTGAAAGAAGAGAATGATCTCAAGTGTAAAGTGACTACACTCATAAGGAAAGTTGAGGTTATGGAAGGAAAGAAGGATAAGGTTAATGAAATTGTTTGCGGCATCTGTGATTGTAACATTCATACAACTGAAAAATGTCCCACAATACCCGCCTTTCGAGGAGTGTTGAATGAACAAGCTAATGCCGTAAACAACTATTAAAGACCTTTTACTGGACCTAACTCCAATACGTACAATCTTGGTTGGAAAAATCATCCAAACTTTAATTGAAGGAATGGACAAACGGCTACTCCTCAAGGTTTCTTCAATCAAAATCCAAATCAAGTGAAACCTCAAGAGGAACCGGTTCAAAATTCCATACAAGAACTTACTCAGGCAATGCGGGGAATTACAAATTTTATGCAAAAGATAGATTCTCGTATGACGGTTATAGAAAAAGGGATGCTTCCTGCACAACCTCTCCCCAATCTTAAACCGCAGTACGAGATTAGTGATCCCAGCTCTTCAAATCAGATGGGGCACACTAAATCCATCACCACTCTTAGGAGTGGAAAGATCATTGATAAAACTCTTCCGGTTAGGCCCGAAAAGCCTCAGGAACCAGAAGAGGACAACAATGATGGATCTAGTGATGCCTTACAAAAATTAGAACCGGAACTTCTAGAGAAGCCAGTTGCTCCGTTCCCCCAACGGTTGGTGTCACCAAAACCTCTCTCTAACTCTTAGGATATCCTAGGGGTGTTGAAACAAGTGAAAGTCAACATTCTTCTACTTGATGTCGTGAAACAGATTCCTTCATATGCAAAATTTCTAAAAGACTTATGCACGACCAAAAGACGGAAAAGTATTCAAAAGAAAATTTTCTTGACTGAGAAAGTGAGTGCCATCCTAAAGCAAGACGTGCCACAGAAATTCAAGGATCCCGGTAGCCCAACCATATCATGTGTAATCGGGGACCATCGAATTGATCACGCACTTCTTGACTTAGGAGCGAGCGTCAATCTGATTCCCTACTCGGTATACAAACATTTAGGTTTGGGTGAATTAAAACCCACCCTAACCACACTACAACTTGCTGATCGCTCTGTTCGTGTACCAAGAGGGATAATTGAGGATGTGTTGGTCCAAGTTGATAGATTTTACTATCCTGTAGATTTTATCATCCTGGACACCGAACCCATCAATAACATAAGCACTCAGATCCTCGTCATTCTTGGCCGCCCATTCCTTGTCACTTCAAATGCAATTATCAATTGCAGGAGTTGTGTCATGACTATGTCTTTTGAGAATATGACATTGGAGTCAAACATCTTTTTCAATAACGGCAGAAACTTAGAGGAGGATGACGATTTCCACGACATTAACATGATTGACTCTTTTGTGGAAGATACGACACCTCTAACCTTATCCTCCGACCATCTAGAGACGTGTCTGGCCCACTCTTATGATTTTGATGATGACATGATTAGGGAAATATGCGCCTTACTTGATACTGCACCGGTACTTGAAGTTAACCGGTGAAGGCCACAATTTCAAGAATTGCCACAAACCGATATAATGCCTCTACCGTCTAACCTCAAGCCGCTGAAGCTTGACCTAAAACCTTTGCCCTCTGATTTGAAATATGCCTATTTAGGTCAAGATGAGACATACCCGGTAGTGATCTCTGCCCACCTAGAGAAAGAACAGGAGAGTATGCTCATATCTACTCTCATTGAGCATAAAGGAGCCCTGGGATGGACGATAGCAAACCTCAAGGGAATCGATCTCTCGATTTGTACTAACCGCATATATCTTGAAGATAATGCAAAAACCGCTCAGCAACCACAACGTAGACTAAATCCAAACATGAAGGAAGTGGTTAAGGCCGAGGTTCTTAAACTATTGGACGTGGGTATCATATACCCTATATCTGATAGTCAATGGGTGAGTCCAACTCAAGTGGTCCCTAAAAAGTCCGGAATCACCATCGTAGCCAATGCTAATAATGAACTCGTGCCAACTAGAGTCACTACTGGTTGGAGAATGTGCATTGACTACAGGAAGTTGAATACCGTCACGAGGAAAGACCACTTTCCTTTACCATTCATTGATCAGATCCTGGAAAGGTTAGCTGGTCATTCCTATTACAGTTTCCTTGACGGGTATTCGGGCTACAACCAGATAGAGATAGCCCCTGAAGACCAGGAAAAGACCACATTTACATGTCCCTACGGCACCTTTGCCTACCGAAGGATGCCATTCGGATTATGTAATGCCCCTGCCACCTTTCAGCGATGTATGCTTAGTATCTTTTCTGATATGGTGGGGCAATATCTAGAGGTCTTCATGGACGATTTCTCTGTTTACGGTCCATCTTTCAACAAGTGCTTGAAAAGTCTTAAATGTGTGCTGAAAAGATGTGAAGAAAAGAACTTAGTACTTAATTGGGAGAAGTGTCATTTCATGGTTCAGAAGGGAATTGTCCTTGGGCTTATCATCTCATCCAAGGGAATCGAGGTAGATAAGGCAAAAATCGATCTTATCTCTAACCTACCTCCACCCAAGAACATCAGAGATGTGCAATCCTTCTTAGGACACGCAGGATTTTACAGGCGATTCATAAAGGACTTTAGTCTCCTCTCTCGTCCTTTATGTAATCTTTTTCAAAAGGATGCTCTGTACGAGTGGACTGAGCAATGCCAGGAAGCTTTCACCAAGCTTAAGGGCACGTTAACCACTGCACCTACATGCAGCCACCCGACTGGAGCCTTCCTTTTGAGCTTATATGCGACGCTTCTGATTATGGTCTTGGGGCGGTCCTAGGCCAGAGAAAAGATAAGAGGCCCTACGTCATTCATTACGCAAGTAGAACTTTAAATTCTGCCCAAGTGAACTACTCGACTACGGAAAAGGAACTCTTAGCCGTAGTGTTCGCCTTGGACAAATTTAGGTCCTACTTGATTGGATCCAAGATCATTATATACTCATATCATGCGGAACTTAAGTATCTTCTTGCTAAGAATGATGCTAAGCCTCGCCTGATAAGATAGATCCTTTTACTCTAGGAATTCGATCTGGAAATTAAAGACAAAAAGGAGTAGAGAACGTAGTGGCTGACCATATTTCTCGCCTTAATCTCCTTGATTCTCTTGAGACGACACATATTAATGACATGTTCCCTGATGAACAGTTGTTCAGAGTCTCTCATTCACCTTGGTTCGCTGATATCGCTAATTATCTTGCCACAGGTTTCATACCGACACATTGGACTACGTAAGATAAGAAGAAATTTTTCACTGAGGTATGCAACTTTTTCTGGGATGATCCATATTTGTTTAAATATTGTCCAAACCAAATCTTAAGGAGATGTGTGCCAGACGATGAGCATCAAAGTGTCATCTCCTTCTGTCACTCACAGGCCTGTGGTGGTCACTTTTCTGCTAAAAAGACCACGGCCAAGATTCTGCAGTGTGACTTTTACTGGCCCACTATGTTTAGGGACACTCATGAGTTTTGCAAAGCTTGTGAGCGTTGTCAGAAATTGGGAGCATTGTCCCGTCGAAATATGATGCCTTTGAATCCCATCCTTATCATTGAAGCATTTGATTGCTAGGGCATCGATTTCATGGGACCATTCCCCTAATCATTTGGAAATCTATATATTTTGCTCGCCGTGGATTATGTCACTAAATGGGTTGAAGCGATTCCGTGTCGAACTAATGACCATCGCACGGTCATTAAATTCCTAAAAGAAAACATCATTTCTCGATTTGGAACGCCTCGAGCCATCATTAGTGATGGGGGCTCACACTTTTGTAATAGACCATTCGAGAGCTTAATGAAGAAATACGGTATCTCTCATAAGGTGAGCACCCCATACCACCCATAGACAAGTGGGCAAGCTGAGATTTCTAATAGGGAAATTAAATACATTTTGGAGAAAACGGTTAACCCTGATCGTAAGGATTGGTTAATCCGATTGACCGATGCTTTATGGGCATACTGTACGGCCTTTAAAACCCCTATTGGAATGTCTCCCTTTAGACTTGTCTATGGAAAAGCTTGTCACTTGCCTGTGGAGTTGGAACATAAAGCGTACTGGGCGATCAAAAATCTTAATTTCAATTTGGACAACGCTGGCTCGCTACGCAAACTTCAATTGAATGAACTGGAGGAAATCTGGAATGATGCGTACGAAATTCGAGAATTTACAAGGACAAGATAAAAGCATTTCATGACCAACACATTTTGCGAAAATCATTCACGCCTGGTCAGAAGGTCCTTTTGTACAATTCTCGATTACATCTCTTTCCGGGTAAGCTTCGATCTCGTTAGACCGGCCCTTACATTGTTGTTACTGTTTTTCCTCATGGGGCCATTGAAATTAGAGATCCCGACAATGGCAAGGAGTTTAAAGTCAATGGACATCGATTGAAACCATTTGTCGAGAAATTTGATTCAGAGGACATGTCCATACCTCTGACTGATCCTGTTTACCAGGATTGATCTCCTAGTCTGATGGAGGTATAGGTAGGTTTATCGCTTTCATAGAACCAGAGTTGTTGCTTTATTTGTCTGGTTGAAGACGGTAAACTTAGCGCTCCTGAGAGGCAACCCAGCTCTTCATTTCATTTCGTTAGTTAGTTCAATGTTTGTGGGTAACATTACTGCAAACCCTCACGAGACTACAACTCGTCCACTAGGGGCAACCTAGGGGTTTAAAGGCTTGTTGCATATGCTAAATGCAATCGAGAGTACCTACGAAAGTGGTGTAGGTAGGATTTCATTTTTGTTATTTTTATTTTATTTTATTTTTGTTGGCTTCTCTCTCGTGCTGACCGATGCCCATGCTGCGATCTTTTGGAAAGCCTCTTGATTTTTTCGCCCAGGTACTATCTTTCCATCACTCTTATATTTTCGTTGTCCCATGTGCATTGTATGCTTATTTCTTTTACATTGAGGACAATGTAGATTTTAGGTTGGGGGTGGGAGATTAGGTTTACTAATCAGCATTTTCTTGGTCTTGAACAAAAATTGTGAAAATTTTTAATTTTTCTGGACTTTCTTATGAATTCGAATGGATTTTAACAGCCATCTAGGGCACTTGAAATTTCAAGTATCTATTGGATTGTATAATTAAGTTTGAATTGTTAATCCAGAATTAGAAGTTGTACACATTGATTGGGTTATGATCTTACATGTCACATCTCGCTTTCACATTAAGGTTTCAGATTGATATTGAAGGATTTACTTGGTACTCACTAAGCATGAAAGGAACCGACCTGAGAAAATTGAAGGGATTGGGTGAATAATCTTCACCATAGGTTTGCTCCCTATAAGTGAAGGTTTAATTTCCCAAAGTAGCCGGCAGAAAGGGATAGGCAATGGTCCTCACCATAGGTTTGCTCCCTATAAGTGAGGATTCAGTTCCCCTTCTTAGCGTTACTTTTAATCAAAAAAAAAAATCAAAAATCAAAAATCAAAAATTAAAAGAATAAAAAGAAAATGTGTAAGGCAAAGTTGGGTTATCGTTATTTCTCTTATTGGTTACCGATAATATCTTTAAATAGAGAGGTGAATCTTATTGTTGATAAGTCGAGATTAGACTATACATCCATGGAATTCAATGTTTAGAATTTTTCTAATTTCCGGAATAATACTTTGAACTTGATTATGAAGTTTACCGCATGCCTGAGTCTAAGGGAAAGTAATACCCATCATTCATGAATCTGAGAATTATCATATCTGGATTATTCTGCAAAAAAAAAAAAAAAAAAAAATCACTCGAGTTTATAGAAATTGTTCTGTAATTCTCAACTTACTTTTCGCATATTTTGCTCGGGACTAGCAAAATGCTGGTTGAGGGTTGTGTTGAGGGTCAAATATTACATATCAGACTCAGTTGTTGCCTACATTTATGAACATGCTACTGTTTAATAGCCCTTTTTAATCATGTTTTTGTTGCAAGGTGGAATTGCGAGCTGGGACTGGATCGGGATGCTAAAAGCATGAAATTAACGTTCAGAATGCACCAGGGCAAGGGACGGACTCCAGGGGACCAAGATCAACGGAATTTCATACCAGGGGTCCGCAAAAATTGAGAAACTGAAGCTCAAGCGGCCTGAAAGTCAGCCAAAATGCAAAATCACTGGGTTTCCATCATCTGTTTGGCTCAAAAATTCATACATGGCTTGAGGGCCATAAATTAACCGTACACGTAAAATTTCAGCTATTGGATGCCTCTGGAAGTGGCACAACTGACGGATCAGTCACCAAAACAATGATATGGGGCCCACCTAATCTCTGGATGCGCTTCAGATTTGGGCTCAACATCTTAAATTAAAAGGGGAAGAAGATGGACGGAGAGGATTATACAGATACATCACGAGTGGACCCCATTGACATCACCAGTGCACAGTGCATAAGTGCACTCGATGTGCACTGAATCAAGCCGATCGGTCAGCACTGCTGACCCGATCCTTCTCGCACATGGAGAACAGCGGACGGACGCTGTCCATCCATTTTTGTGTAATGGGCCCCATCCATCACATGTTTCGACAATCAGAGCCGTCCATATGCTCTGCAAGGTGACCAAAACTGTCGCCTAGCTTTCCTTTTTGTCCCATGCACACACACACAGGCAGATTGCATGTAAACGCAGGATAGACGGTGCAACGAAGAAATTCGTGGGCTACACCAAGTTTGATCCGAAACCAGCCATTCCCACCTGGTTTTTCATTCTTCATTCAATGGACGGAGTGGATTTTCGACTCGACCTCAACAAATAGGCCATCGCATGTGGCAGAGTCGACTTGCGGCGACTCTGTTCCGCAACAGGAAGTTGCGGTCAACTCTGGTGGGCCACCATCATCAAACCTCATGATGATCCAAGCCATTCGGATGGAGCAGGAGCGAAAACCGACCATGCAAGGGAGTTTGCTCGAAGACATCCGCGGTGAACATCACCGGCCACGTCTTTCTTCCGGCTGCAAAAATCTCGGCTGCGTAAGCTTTTCTGCGTAAACGGATGGGTTTCCGTTTCTAACACAACAACCTCTCTCCACCGTCCCTAACAAAGGATAAAAAGGAAGAAAAGAGAGAGCTCAATGGGTATCGTGAGGGCAGCCTTGGAGGACGGACGGTCAGTGGAACGGGAGAGAGAGAAAGAGGCAGCCGTAGTTTTTTTTTCTTTTCCTTTATATTTCTTTTGTTTTATTATTTGCTTGGTTAAAGGTTCAGCCTAATCATGTTTAGGGTTGGCTAAACTCCTTAGGTAGGGCTAAGAGGTGAAGCCTGTAGCGAGATGGGAGATACTATGTCATACTTTTAACTTAAATTTATGAACTGAATTTGATTTGTGTTTATTATTTAATGAATGTTTTCTTAGTCTTTAATGATCTGTTGTGACTGAAATTACAATGGGTCTGCAATGGCTTTGAATATTTCTTTTCCCCTTTTTGATGTTTATGACGCTAGGAAGCCCTGTTATTCACCATCGTCTCCTGGGCATGGTTGGATGATGGTACCCTTCTTAACTTTCATGCATTGTTGATTGGTTGGTAATTAGTTTAATCCTGTTGTTTGCTTTGTCTCCTGGGCATAGTTAGATGATGGAATCCATTCTAATTCATATACCTTTCATCTCTTGAAAACCAGATCAAGTAAGTTCAGCTTAAATTCCATAACTCTTGATGTAGGCATAAGATCTCCCTGATCCCTACAAGTGGATCCTCTGAATCCATAGTTTCCTTCCTTTGAATTCCTTAAGTTATTAGATAATTATTCCACAAATTATTCCTTAAATTCTATTTGGTTTAGATCACATCTTAGTCTAGTTCTAGTTCTACTTGGTTTCAGATAACGTACAGGTATCAGTCCCTTGGGATTCGACCTCGGTCTTACCGAGTTTATTACTACATCACAACCCTACACTTGGGGAGTGAACAGTGGGCAACTTGGGTCCGATCTGGTGGATTCGACCCGACCAGACCCGACTCGGTACCGTTCCAAACAGAACCGACGGTCTGATCAGGTCTGATTGATTCTGATCGGCCAAATCCGATTTAATTTCGAGTCAGGTTCGGATAGCACTGTACTCGGACAGATCCAATCCGAATACCCGGACCGAATGGGTCCGCACCGACCCGAACAGACCCGACCCGGAGGGGTATACTTATAAATACCATTTTTTTCACCCAAAACTTAAAACTCTTTTTACCCTACCCTTTTTTCCCAAAAACTCTCCCGCCCGAGAGAGAGAGAGAGAGAGAGAGAGAGAGAGAGAGAGAGAGTGAGAGAGAGAGGTGTTTGAAGTAGGGAAGCTGAGTGTAAAGGTTGTGGAGGCTCCTAAAAGCCCATCACCTCCAAAGCCTCTATTAATCAACACTCCAACAGAAGTAGGAGAATATCCAGTGGTGGTTTTCTTCCGTGGCTTTTGTCTCACCAACAGTTGCTACTCTGCCATCCTTCAACACATTGCTTCTCATGGGTACATTGCAGTTGCTCCTCAAGTTTATTTACATTTCACCTCAATCCTATGAAATCTTTACCAAAAAATTACAAAATGACCCCGTCAAACCTTTTCTACTATGTTATTTTTTCATGTCTTTACGTCAATCTAAACCATCCAAATTGCTAACCCAGTTGTGAATTGAGATTTGGTTATACCACGTTTTTGGACTCATGTTGTAAAATGATCTCTACAAATAGATGGACGGCATGGATGAAACACATATGTGATGGTGGGGCCCATAGCACCGACCATGTCAGCGGTGTAGCCAG
This sequence comes from Magnolia sinica, assembly GCF_029962835.1. Taxonomy (NCBI): domain Eukaryota; kingdom Viridiplantae; phylum Streptophyta; class Magnoliopsida; order Magnoliales; family Magnoliaceae; genus Magnolia; species Magnolia sinica. The sequence goes on along the minus strand of NC_080590.1, from coordinate 38,311,779 downwards.
TCTGTTTCCCACCTACCATGATGGCTATCTGACAACCCGCAGCTAGCGCAGGTACATGTCGTGCGAAGCTGAGCACTGACGCTCCTCGAGCACCGAGTTGCACGAAGGGTTCAAAGGATATTAAAGTTACATGGGCCCCACTGTGATGTATTTATTATATCTACACCGTTCATGTATTTTTAAAGATCATTATAGGGCATTATCTAAAAAATAAATAATATCCAAAGATCATCTGGACCACACCACAAATAGAAACAGAGAATAATTTTCACTATTAAACGATTCGTGTGGTCCACATGGTAGTTAGATCTGTCTTATTTTTCGTCTCAAGCCTTAAGACGAGGTCACCAAATGGATGGACGGTTTGGATATAACACATATCCCATGATCACACCCCTATAACTTGTTAATGTTAAAAGAAGAAAGTCCCAGTGTGAAAACTGAAAGGACGGCACTGCAGTTTCGTGCAGTGCACGTCAACAATCTAACACCTCCAGTGTAATTGCATATATGCTCTTTCAGATACATGTGGGGCCCGCCTTGATGTATATGTTTTATCCAAGCCGTTCATCAATTTTGACATATCATTTTAGACGTTGAGTACAAAAGTGTGGTATATTAAAAGCTGAAGTAGACCACACCACATGAAATGGTTGGATTAAATTCCAACGATCCGAATCTTAACCAACCCGATCCGACTCGGGCAGGGTGACCGAGTCAGACTCGGTTCAGGTCAAGTTAACCACATATCGGATTTGTCCGAGTCAGGCGACCCGGACTCGGTCCCGGGTCGGATCGAGTTCAGATTAAGCTACTGTGATGTCGAATCTAATCGAATTAGGCAAGATCTGGTCCGACCCGGACCGATGCCCAGCTCTAGATATAAGGGCCACGAGTAAGGCCCAATGAGACGTATGTGGGGCCTTTGTATGGGGCCAAATATGATGTATATGAGGTCCATTGCGATGTGTGTTTACTCCATGATGTATATAATAATGATTATGGCAGGCCATGCCTTGGGAGCAATGATGGTTAAAAGGTCCACATTGTGACCTTCCCTTAAGCTTAGTTAGGCCCATTCTCATCATTCTCTAGTGGGTTAACCCAAATTATTGGGCTCCATTGATATTGCTTATTCTATCATCGGTTCTCCATCCATGGATCCCACCTTGTGTAGAGGCCGATTACCGATGCCGAGTATCGAGGCCGATTCCAATTTGTCGAGGCCGATTATATAAGTCGATTCCGATTTGTCGAGGCCGATTATATAGGCCAATTCTGATTTGTCGAGGCCGATTGTATAGGCCAATTTTGATTTATCGAGGCCAAGTATCGAGACCGATTTCGATTTGTCGAGGCTGATTCTGATTGTCGAGGCCGAGTATCGAGGCCGATTCCGATTTGCCAAGGCCGATTCCAATTCGTCGAGACTGATTGTATAAACCGATTCCGATTTATCGAGGCCGGTTATATAGGCCGATTCCGATTTATCGAGGCCGGTTATATAAGCCGATTCTGATTTGTCGAGGCCGATTGTATAGGCTGATTCCGATTTGTCGAGGTTAAATATCGAGGCTGATTCCAATTTGTCGAGGCCGACTGTATAGGCCAATTCCGATTTGTCGAGGCTAATTGAATATGCTGATTTCGATTGTTAAGGCTGAGTATCGAGGTTGATTCTGATTTGTCAAGGCTGATTGTATAGGTTGATTTCGATTTGTCGAGGCCAATTGTATAGGCCGATTCCGATTGTTGATGCCAAGTGTCAAGGCCAATCCGCCTGTCGATTCGGATTGTTGAGGCCGATTTCGATTGTCGAGGCCAATTTTGATTGCCAAGGTTGATTGTCGAGACCTATATGATGTATATGCGACCCGTTGTTGAGGCCCATTGTGGTGTGTATTTGGCCTGTGTGATATATATGCAACCCATGTTTATGGCTCGATGTAACGAATATAAGATGAGGCCCATTGTGATGCATTTGAAGGTCAGGCGATTGAGGCCATTGTGATGTATATGAGGCCCATGTGAGAGGCTCATCGCGATGTGTATTAAGCTCTTGAGTGAGGCCCATGGTGTTGTATATTAGGTCCTTATGTGAGGCCATGGGCCCATTATATGTTAGGCTCTATGTGGGCCATTCCTTGGGGGCAATGTTGGTTAAATGTTCACATTGTCGAGGCCGATTATCGATGTCAGTTATTGATACTAATTATGAGTATGTGACAGCATAGCATCATGATACATGCCCATATGCATCATTTACATGTTTGTTATGAGATATGGTTGACCATTGCATATGTCATTGGGTAAGTTGTTATGAGACTCCCTGATAGGCGGAGGTTACCTCACATGAGCACACGGTATGCGCAGGATTGATGCATGTTTGGATTGTATGACTCATGCATCTTACATTGTGTGTTGTGATTACTGTAGCCCTAGCAACATCAGGGCCTTAGCCTCCATAGGCATATCATGAATGGCTAGATGGGACACCGAAAATATGTTATTAGTATTGGGCTGCTATAGATGGCCCTGGTTGAAAATTCCTAAACTCTCTTGGTACCAAAGGATGTCCCAACGTCAAGACCGAGTGGATATATATGAGCGCATGAGAGCCATATACCAGTAAGCCGCATCTCCCACTGTGTCGTGGTCGGTTGGGAAGGGGTGTGGCCTTACCCACTTGAGGGAGTAGGCATAGTTAGGCTGAGTTTGACCAGCTCATGAATGGGTTCACTATCGACGTGCCGAGTAAATATTGGCTAACTATTAGCCAGACGGATAATGAGGTCTTTTCTACTTACCCAATTGTACTCTTGATGAGGCGGCAAGCTGATGTAGAGTATACTAGACCCCGGTGATGATCCTATAGAGGAATCGTGCTGATATGTGGACTTATTGAGCAAGAGTTACATACTCATTCATTCATTCATTCACTATCCACTCGGGCTGGTGGTGCGCAACTATTTGTTACGTGTACCTTCACAATAGCCAGGATTTCTGTTGGGATGTGCGACTAACCTGAGATCAGGAGTTTACCATATTGAGCCTGACTATCCAAATTTAGGTATGTGACTGGTTTGGATAGAAGTCCCTTATGATGAACCCCATAGCTTGCGATACTACGTACCATCATCCCGATTTCACACTGCAGCTTGGTCATTTCATTCGCACCACATATTGCATATTGCATTACATCCTCAGCATATGACATTTTGGGTTGCTATGTTTATGCATTTATATGACCTAGATAAGGCTAACGGCATTCGTAGCTCTTTCGAATTGCATAATGTATTGCATTCTCGATATCTAATATCTGGTTCATTATGTTTCCGTATTACATAACCGATTTACATTACTTTCTCAGTATGTAACATTGGCTTGCTATGTCTTTTCATCGCATATCTTAGATGAAGTTGATATTTTTATGGACTTATCAGTATTTCTACTTACTTTGATATTGAATTGTTCGTGGACTTACCAGTATTTTTGTTTACTCTGATGTTACATTCCAAGCATGCATATACTGCCCACACACTTGCACCACCCTCTAAGCTTTTTATAAGCTTATGTACGATAGATACATGCAAGTGGCATTAGGCTACAACAGCGTCAAGCTTGGAGCGTACAACTGACTTCTGGAGCTTTGATTTTTTTTTGATATATGTATTTCCTTTTCAGCACTGTATTCAAATATTTATATTAGTGGATATGTGATGATGATGTTACCTTTGTGATTTGGGTATACTTGTGGTTATGTTTCTTACGAATAAAATGCACATTGAAAAATCCTCCTTGTAGGATCCCGGGATCGGAATCTGGCGTATGGACGCCGGGAGCCGAGAATGGGGTACTATGGAGGCCACGGCACCAGATTCGACGATCGAGAATTTTGTGAGCCCGGTTTCTGAGATTGGGGCGTGACAAAAATTATAAAAGGAGCAATAGTGGTGGCGAAGAGAGAGTTAATGAGTGATTTATATCATTTGATCGAAGATCGTTGGTGATTTTATTATTCCCAATGCAATGATAGACTTTGTTACAATCATGCACAAGAGATTAGGCCATATGAGCAAGTAAGACATGTAAAGTTAAATTGTGGCACTTGCGGTACATGTTAGGTGCTTCAAGCAGTAAGGTCCCACGTGTGGCACACGCATTGACACGTGGGCACTTGAAACTATATGAAAGCATTTGTGCAACGTGGGCACTTGAAACTATATGAAAGCATTTGTGCACATTAGCACTGTTGGCACATGACATATTTGGAGTGATTGAAGATGACACGTGTCATAATGCATATTGAGTACTTTGGACGTGTTCGACGCAAGAAAAGATGATTGGTGGTATATGTGGCACATCAATACATTGGTGCACAAGATAAAATGAATAGTGTCACGTGTGGCACATTAACACATGTGGGATGCTTTTACACACACATGTGGGATGCTTTTACACAGTGGAGTTATGTGGCATATTATTAGTGCATGTAGCAAAGTAGCACATGTGGGGCCTGCTCAAGAGGTGGACATTGGTTCATTTGGCATAATGATAAATTTAGTATATGGGTGATTGAAGATGGATGGTGGCACATAGGGGTGTACACGAACCGAGCTAGCTCGGTTAGCTTGCTCGACTCGACCCGAAAAAGATCGATTCGACTCAGTTCGAAGCTGAGTTCGAGCTGATTTTTGGAGCTCGAAAATGAGTTCGAGCCGAGTTCGAGTAGGCCCTAGCTCGACTCGACTCGAATCTAGCTTGAATCAAACTCGGATCGAACCAGTTTGGTGACTTGGTTACTTTGCTATTGATGTTGCTCACCAACTGTTTGATAAAATGACTCAACAAAATGTGGCTGGTGGCAAGCAATGTATGTACATTAAACAAATACTGTTTTTTTCTCTTTTTTTTTTAAAAAAAAAAATTTATGTTACTTAAAAGGTGTTTGATAAAACACATGTAAAACCATTACCTCTGTTTGTAAAACAGTGGGTTTTTGAAGTGGCAGTTCACGTATTTGTAGAAATACCTCAATGACGAACTCGGCTCGAGCTCGGGGCCCAAGCTGGCCCGAGCTACTGACCGAACCGAGTAGAGCTGGCTAGTCAGGCTCGAGGACTGAGCCGAGTCGAGTTCGAGCTGAGGTCAGCCAGTGTTCGAGCAGAGTCGAGCAGAGGTCAGCCAATGTTCGAGCCGGTTCGACTCAATGTACACCCGTAGTGGCACATTTAGACTTAGGTCATGTTTTTATACCCAATAAATAAGCAATTATTACATTTTCACAAACATGGGGTAGTATTTATGCTTTGAAAACTAATTTGGAAGGATTAGTTTAAAATTTTGAGCCCTACTATATATATATATTCACGCCCTCCATCTTTTTTACTATGACATTTTGAAGCATTTACTGAAAATGAGGCAAATCCAACTCTCAAATGACCTCAGGAAGTTTTTACCGATCGGTGTTCGCTTAATAATGGCCCCAAAAAGTTAAACCAAAAAGTTTTGAACGATAGGTGTTCAGTTCCCTTTCCTATGGTGTGGTCAACCTCAGTTTTGGAACTGCCTTGTTTTTTTTTTTTTTTTTAGCTCATGCCCTAAATTCAGCTTCATAACGGATGGACCGTGTGGATAAGCCACAGGCATCACCATCGCCTCACATATATTCCGCACTTCCTTTGTTTTTGTCAAGTCAAGGCACAGGAACGAAGCAGTAATTACTGAGGTCATAATCATTATCCATTTACAAGGGTATCTACAGGGTATTTGGAAAATCAAACAGGCCCCTTAAAAACCCATTTTCTTCCGTAAGGCTGTTGACCGGAAAATAAATCAGCAAAGAAAGTTGAAAATGGTGTTTCCTGCAGATTCCCGCGATTGCTTGATAAACAGTGAAAGTGAGTTTCATTGGAAACAATGTGCACTTTTACTTTCCCTGAATCCAGACAGGCCTTGAGTGAAAAAATTCAGTAAATTTGAAATTCAATCAACGTTATTGTTTATCTGACTCTCAATCCAATCCAAGAAGGTGAGGTATCTTACTTTATGGTTTTGGTTTCTTAGAATTTCTAGGGATTTGTATTTAAATTCTTAGCTATTTCTTCTTCTCGATTCGACCTTTTACTCTTTTCTTTTGAATATTCTTTTTCTAGGGTTTGTGTTCTTCATATTTCTTAGATTTTTAACGGTTTGATTTTTTGAATACATCTGTTGAATCCTAGAGTGAAGACTTAGTAAAGCTGGCACAAGCTCAAGCATCATGTCCAGGCGCGAAATGCCTTCATCACAGTAATTTTCATGCCTTATATATATATATATATATATATATATATATATATATATATATATATATATATATATATATATATATATAATTTCTACCTGTCGATTCTCGAATTTTTGGCTTAGCTGATTTTGGTAATGAGCAATGATGATGATTTCATGCATATTGTTAGTAGTTTTCTTTGTTTTGGAGAAAGGTGGGAGTACACCAGCTGTAATTTTGTTGACTCGATGGGAAAATTACAGCTATCAGGGGGACAGAGCCCCACCCAACGAGATGTATACAAACGGAGAAGAGGCCACCACAAAATAGAAGGGGCCAGAGTAGTTAAAAAACAGGGCAAGAGACACCAAAACAAACCAGTAGCTCAAGCTTGACCACTAAGAAAGAGGGACCATAGAAAACCAACCTCAGCCTCAAAATGCAGAAACAGAGAAAACTGAAACAAGAGCAAAAAATCATTCCCGAACTGACATAGCAAGATAGGGTGCCTTTGAGAGCATTCACAAGTTCATTCCGACTTTGACCATCAGGATTAAGCCTCTGTCTTCCTTGGGCATTTCTCTAGTCGACTGGAAAACTGCTCCCCCTACTAGCTAGGAAATCTGCCATGTTGTTGCTCTCCCAATCCATTTGTCTAATTTGACTGTCCAGGTCTTGAAGGACTCTCTGGATCTCTCCCCACCAGTGGCACTCCAGCCATGGTCCTTTGGCTCTAGAGCATAACCCTTCCACAACAAGTTGGGAATTGCTCTCAACAAGAACACCTGACAGCCCCAAGCTCTTGCACATCATCAGCTGATCATAGATGGCCCAGATTTTCGATACATGTTAGAAGTTATGCCATGAAAGTTGTGAAATGCGAAGAAGACATCACCCTTATAGTCTCGGCATCAACACTCGAACTGAGTTATCTCTTGACAACCCATCGACATTAACGTTTGGGGGGGAATGATAATGATCTTTCTAACCTAACTGATGCTAATTTCGATCAATCTCAGTGCAATTAATTCATCAAACCCAGCCTGCTCCTTGAATTATTTTTCCACGTACACTGCATTAGCCCAGCCTATAACCATCTACATAATTCTAGCAATAGAGTCTTCCTACCTTTGAATTTGCTCTCAGTTTGAGCACGGCATAATTCCCAACAGATGGATCCTGGTAACAGCCCTTTTAAGATCTTAAATTGATTGATGTCATCTGCTATAGAAAATTGCTCAAGCAATCTCTGATGAATGAACTAATTAGTAATTAAGGCAACACTGAAGGCTTGGCTGAAGGACCATACCTTTCCGGCCAGCCCCCTTCCATAACTAGGTGATCTAAGCCTTGGCAGGGTACACTACCTTCTTCAAAGCAGCATTCACACTTGGATGGCTCGGCCACCCTTGTGTCTTTTACCCGGTCATTCACATGCACTGATTTGTGCCATAATTTTCATATGAATACTGAAATTTTGGGCAGCATCATAGCATGCCAAAAGGCTCTAAAAGAGCAAGGGGGTGGCCCAAAAGGACATGGATGGAGGTGGTAAGAAAAGACTTGATAACCTATGGTCTAACCGAAGGTCTGGTCCTTGGTAGAATGGGAGGCCGGAACAGGATTCATGTAGCCAACCCCAATTAATTGGGGTAAGGCATAGATGTTGATGATGACCATTGCATACCAAAACAACCTTGCTCAACTGTGAGTAGATTCATGCCTCCGGAGGTTTTTTCCATGCTCATTTCACAGAAAAGGAGCCCTCAACAAATGGAATCCAGATGGGATGGTCATCATACTCAAGTATCCACACACCACTAGCAATCGGGACATGAAACACATTAGACGGAATAGGCCTGCACTTTGCTTCAATTTCGAAATTGCCCTCAATGTTCGCTACCTCAGCAATTGTTAAGCTTGTATCCTCTGCATGCCTATTTTCCAACATTTCAATCAGAGGGCCATTTTCACCCATCTGTTGCATCAAAAACTGATGAGGCCCCACCCAACCAGCTATTAAGTTTTTTCCTGACGAATATCAAGGCAAGAATGAACACTATGCCGCATGAAAGAATCATCCTGCTGATGAAATATGGCCACCAGGAAGATACTTTTGCTAGCATGAACCTTATCTAAATAGACATAGACAAGATCAAATCACAACCTAGCTTCAATACGAAGCTTTGCATGATGTCTGCCATTGTGGATGTCTAGGTCCCTTCCCACTTTGGAAAGCACATCCTCCTCCTTGATATTAAGTATCTTCTATGTCTTTCTCTTGATGCTTACCAAAAGAAATTTGCAAACAAAGCTTCCATGAAATTAATAATTACTTTTGGGACGTGAACAACTGTGAGATGTGGATGGGAGTGCTCAAGGGGATGCTTTAGAAAAAACTAGCTTGCCCTTGAGGATCATAGCTTCTCTTTCCAACCATAGATTTTGCAAGTTATCCTTTGAATCACCTTGTGGAAGTAGGAAGCCTGCATCCTACATTTCTAAGTAAAGTGAACCTTTCAAAAAAGAAGAAGAAGAAAAAGAAGAAGAAGAAGAAAGTAAAGTGCATATTTCACTTATCTCCTTTTCCCATTTCTTTTATTTCCTTTCCTAAGGCTGATTTTATTTTATTTTATTTTTTTGAAAAAGGAAAAGATATGAAGAAATGCTCCAGTGCTCTTAGAGCACTAAAAGTTACAATGTTCCTAGTTGCATTGATGCCCTTGGACAATCAATTCATTGATCTATAGTTGTTCAATAGGTCCAACACACATTTTGTGGGCCTCCGTGCAAATACCACACCATGAACATATCCAACCGATTGCTCAATCTCCACTCATTCTCAATGAAATAAATATCATATAGTTTTCCACAATGGAGTATCTTGTGTTAACACTTATGCAGGGGAAATGGGCACATGCGTTTGAATGTGTGGTAATTACCATTCGTTTGAACTGTGTGGGATCAATGCTGATGTGTGAGTGACATCCAAACCTTCCATTACATGACCTTGACACCCCACCCCACCTTCAAACCTAGATCCTAAGATTCATATTGATAATAACTCAAGTGAACCACACAAAAGGGAACATTGATGGACATTGGGGAGAGGGATGCTTCGCCTATCTTGTAGATGCCACCCAATCCATGCATTGGGTGAACCCCAACAGGACGAAGGGACACAGCAAGTCAGGTGGAACACACCATGCAAACATATAGGTTTTAGACATGATCGTGCATTGTTCCCAGTGATGTGTGCCACCTGAGATTTGGATCAGAATGGTTTGTTGTCCATATGTTTAACGTGAGGAGGTGCACCAGATTCACAGTTTGGATTGCATGTAAACATCACAGGTTGGCACCGAACAGCCTAAACACACAGTTATTACCATACATTCCAACGATTGTGATCATTCCCCCTTGTGCAAAATCAAATCAGACTACAACTAAACCAACCCATGTGGTATCTTATTTACATGAGTTTGTTTATCTACTCACACAACTGTGACATACTACTTGGATAATGATTCTCAGGAAAATCATCCGCTAATTCTACATTTCAAGCTGGTAAAGAGTAACATACATCCATACATTGGCTGCAGTGAAGCAAACCAAACAACCAAAACAATCTCAAGTTACAACGCAGGGCCATGGAACCCAACATCCACACACATTTCAAACTTTTCAAAAAAAAAAAAAAAAAAACCAAATTTCATGACCCATCTACATTGAAACAGTTGTCAATATGGCTAATATATGCCAGATCCAAGCATTCTATCTGGTGGGTCACATTGATTAGATCTTTTGGCACATAAATCCGGGGCCACAATGTTTGAAACCAATGCACAGTGCAAACATTTTCTTTTGTAGCTGTCCATTTATATTTTACACTGTAGAATCATTCAAAAAAAATGTTACAGTGTAGCCAACCTGAGGAGTTAAGCAGCCTAAATTCTCTGCCAAAAGACATAAACGGTGCGGCTCACCTGGCGAAAAGTTTGGAACTCACACAAACACATGCCATATGTATGCTTGGATGCAGGTGGGCAGACCATTAAGTGTTTTTCATAGCTTATGCACAAATACAGGGACACGAGGTGATGAGCTAGAAAGAAACTATCTTGTGTGTGCGTTGCGGAACACGTGTGAAGATTGACCTGAGGAGATCAATATAGAGTGAAAACTGTGCTAGCGCTAAGAATGTGACAGGCAAACATGTGATTATGTACGCGGGATAGGCTGCGTACTTTATCTTGTCTTCGAGCACAAAGAAATGGCCGGCGCAGAAGGAAACTAGCATGGAAATGATCGAGAGGAAGAGAGAGGTGAGTCCCCTTATCATCTTTATTGGCAAGTCCCTCGCAAAATGTTTCTCTTGGTATCTAGAAGTGAGAATTGCCAAGAACATCACGATCGAGGTGATGGATAAGCATAACGCGATTACTGAGGAGATGGCATACACTTTGAATGCTAGCTCGCCTACAAGTCTGGGGCTGCCATTTTCTTCTTTAACACCGCCAGGTACAGTCGCTGCAGTTGCGAAAGCAACGGTGGCAATGAGAGCCGCCACGACCGAGCATGACTGGGATGTGTTGGTTAGCCATGCACCACCTTTTATGACTAGATCTTCATGCGTCTCGGTGAATATCTCCTTGGGGGTCTGACCATCATTGTTGTGGTGTGGGAAGAAATGGCGAGGCATCGAGTCCATGATGAACTGGTTCATTTATTAGAGAAACACAATTTTTAGCTTAAAATGCAACCAGAAACAGAACAGCCACAAAACCAACGACAACAACGTTGTATTTTGGTGTATGATATTATTTTCACATGCCACTAAATTTAATTAGCATCTCATAAACTAAAACCAGGTGCCTACCTCATTTTCAATGCATTGTTTTCTTTTAAGACAAAGTCAAGGACAATCCCATGGACAGCTAGGATTGAAAGAAATAGGACTAGAAAGTTCAATCTAGGGTCTAACACAAAGTATAGTGTCTGGCAGCCATTACCTTGCAATTGGTTAAAAATTTACTATTTATAGTAAGTCACTTAAAAAAAAAAAAAAAAAAAGCTTGAAGAGTCTTGTAACCACCTAAAATCTTTGTTTCGAGTCTTAGTGGAGAGTTTGGTAGGATTAGACATCTTTACTCTCTCTAGAATGTTATTGAAAATTTACCATTTTGGGAAAGTTACGATTGTAAGACTTATATAAGTCACGTTATGACATTGTAAACAAAAATAATCAATTATTATCAAATTTGTTCTCTTTTTAAGTGGGGTTTTCTTTTTGGCTTGTGGATTCAAGGATTTATGTTAGAAGAAGAAGAAGATGGTGATCTCTTCCTCTTCCATTTCACTATGCACTCCTATGTCACAATGGGTCATGAATCTAGAAGGGGTCCCTCATGTGAGGGGGTGGAAGATGTGCGAAGGATAAGAGTGGACATGTGTCAGAGATCAGGGCCATTAATCAAGTAGGTTAAACATGCCATTCACCAGAACTAGTGTTGTTGCATTGATCATGCATATCTAATTGGTATGAGAAAAATGATACTAAGAAAAGGTGCATGATACCAATAGGAAATTCATTCTCCAAGTTAAATATATTTAAAAAATAATGTTGAACTAAATAAGCTGATTGGTAGGGCTCTTGGCCTTACAGACGTGAATTCCTATACCCCAAAGCTCCCTGGGACCCACCATGATGTTTGTGTGAAATCCACTCTGTCCATTAGTTTTACCAGCACACGTTAGGATGAGAGCTTGGAAAATAGGCAAGTCCAAGATTTAAGCGGCTAGACACAAGAAATAGTGGGTATGGGAAATCACACACACACACACACACACACACACACACAGTGGAAATACATGTAATTGTGTTTGTTTCTGTGTGTGAGAGAGAGACAGTAAAGAGATTAACATGCACAACACAACGAGTTGCCCTAACGTCTCTCTCTCTCTCTCTCTCTCTCTCTCTCTCTCTCTCTCTCTCTCTCTCTCTTCTCTCTTCTCTCTTCTCTCTCTCTCTCTCTCTACCCTTTCTCTTCCACTCTTTTTTTTTTTTTTAAATAATTTTATTATTATTATTTTTAACAAATTTCTTTTTGAATCTACTTTTGCTTGACATTAGAGCGGTTTGTGGACCTAATCACAGCCTACAATTATGGGGCCCAGTGCTGACATCATATGTACGTACGAATGATGTCAGTAGGATATGGCTAGGCTGTCCTTTGAAGCAAAAAATTATGGGATCTAAAAGATAATAATTTTAAAAGAATATTGGTGATTTTTCTGCAATTTTTAGAAAAGTTTTTATTTTTTTCGTGGTGTTTCAGCGCAAATATAGAAGTTGGAAAAAGTTCAGATTTCGGTTTTCTATCTGTGCTGTTTTTTAAAGGGTTTTTTTTTTTTTTTTGGGCAGATTTTTCACATGAAGCAAGTACGGTTGATCAGGTGCAATCACTAGAAGCAAGAATAATGAAGTTGTGTCAAAATTTGGGTGTGCTATAATGTTTTTTGTGAGAAATGGGTGCTGTCAACCCCCTTTTTTTTTTTTTTTTATGGTTTGTCTGGAATTTCTTTATGCATTCATGTTCTGATGTTGTGAGGCTATGAAATGAGATGTGTAATCATGATGAAGATGGTGATTGTGTCATTGGAGTTCTCGTTCCATGCTTAGAGGTACTACACACACAAACTGTTTGACGTAATGCTTGACCCCAACTTGACATCGAGGACTTCAACTAGTAGTGGAGTTTTCCTTTTCCGTTCACAATTTCTTCCTTTATTAAGACTTTGTTGAGTTGTGGGTGTAATTCACTAACATAGTGTTGCATACATGTTGCACATGCCATTGTGTGTGTATCTTCTCAAGTGTTGTGAATGTAGTTTACTCATTTATTGTGTAATGTTGCATGTATTTGTGGGAAGATTTTGCATGTGAATGATGAGTTGGTGACTTGATGGTTGTCGAGTTTGGTTATAGCCTCCTATTTGAAGAAAGGATTCAACGAACAACGAAAGTTCAAGCTACATGTCGAAAATCTTATATCCTGGCATGATTGATATTGATGTTCCAACTTTAGAGGGAGTGTGGAAATGTAATTATGTTTTTGTGTGTATGAATGCTTTATATTCTCGTGCAGCATTATATGTTTCTCTAAAGTTTGTGTGTGTGTGTGTGTGTGTGTGAATTAGCCAAAAGACCAACATACATAACATATCAAGTTGCCCTAACCTCTCTTCTCTCTCCCTCTCTCTACTCTTTCTTTCCACTTTTTCTACAGATTTCTTTTTTAATTTATTTCTATATATAGTCCAACCGGTTGGACTATACATTAGGTCTAACTAGTTTAGATTTTGCTAATTTGAATTAATGCTCATAAATACTAGGTAGAAATGAGTTATTTAATTATTTGAAAAATAATACCATGCATGCTTGCATTTATTATTACCTTTTTAACTCCATTTATTCCCTCCCTTTATTTATCACTGGCAATAACATAAATTGATCCCCAATAACTAAAGCGGTTGTACATCCCAACTGGTTGGACTTGAGAGTTTCTCTATAGGCCTGTTTGATTTTCCAAATTCAGTGTAAATGCCCCGTGAATTGCCAATTATTACAATTTCACCTGTTTGAAATTATGACAGTATTCTTGCTTCGAAAAAGGTCCAAAATGACTGACATAAATTTGTGGGCCCCATCATCATGTATACAACATATCTGTGTCGTCCATCCATTTCACCAAAACATTTTGACACATGAGCTGAAGAATGAGGCAAATCTAACATTCAAGTGGCCCACACCAAAGTAAACAGTGGGCCCAAGAAGTTTTTAACGGTGAGTGTTCGAATCCATTTTTACTACGGTGTGGTCCACTTGAACTTTGAATCTACCTCATTTTTTGGCTCATGCCCTAAATTCATTAGGCATGATGGATGAACGGTGTAGATAATCTACATACATCACGGTGGGCCCCACATATATTTGGCAGCATCCTCGGTTTTGGCGTTAGAAAAAGTAAGAGCTAAATTAACCATAGGGAACGGTGCGGTAATTACATAGGGAAATAATTATTGCCCATTACCCATGCATTTACCTTTACTCTAAAAAATCAAACATGCTCAGTGTGTGTGTGTGTGTGTGTGTGTGTGTGTGTGTGTACAATTCAACCGGTTGAACTTGAGACTTTCTATACACACACACACACACACACACACTGAGAGAGAGAGAGAGAGAGAGAGAGAGAGAGAGAGAGATTGCACCTTGTACCACTTGATCTCCCAATGCAATTGAAGAGCGGCACCAGGAATATGCTAGGGTCGATTTTTGCGAAGAGCGGCACTAGGAATAAGCTTGGGCTGATTTTGGCCTAGCGTCACAGCTAGATGAAGGGCGCCGTTCCCCTTATGGTCCACTTTTTTAAACGCAGTCTCTTGCAAAAGCTTCCTCTTTAGCAAAAGCTGGTACACTTGGGGTTGCCTATTCTCCACTGCCAACAACACTATGTTCTTCTGCTCATCATTCATATCTTGTATTGCAACTGGGAAAACTTCCAAGATTTTCTCCACCACTTCTGTCACCCCCATCTTTGCCGCAAGTAAAATTGGCGTATCCCTCATCCCTATTAACATAATGAAAACTTAACTTTGCGCATTCCATCGATGAAAGTTCAGGCTTCTAGTTATACACTCGCATATTTTGATTTTTGTTTAGTTGTTTAAATCACATCTTATTGTGCATAGGAGGGCATCTAAGACTCAACCTCAATCTGTAAAGTAATGCGCTTAAGCATGGGGTTGACTGCAGCCCATGATAGCCATGACACGTCTGGATAATTGTAAAACAACCTAATTTTCTCCCACATCTTGTTGGTGTGGCTGACCGTTGACTTCAATGGTACGAAACAACTTTGTTTCCTCTTTTAGACCTTGATGATGTAGCCAAACTTGTGGTCGGCTCAAATGCCTTGCACATGTGACAAATTGGCATGAAACCCCATCTCCAGCTCTAGGGGATGTTAGCAATAACCCCTAACCTTTTGAATGACATGTGGGACATCCAATCATCGATCTGGAGTCGGGACAGTTCATTTAGTACTATTAATTGGAGCAAGCAATGACACAAAATCATGCCGATTGGATGATCCTAACCCTTTGAAGAGGGCCGATTTTTTACAACCATCTATTATTCATGAGCCATAGATCACATGGTTAGAATCATCCAGTTTGGAATCATCAACAATATAGAGTGGGATCTATCTACTAGATGTTTCAAGATGATGATTGGAGCTTTCTAGTTTCTCTGCTCAATCGTAATTGTCTTTTTATGATATTGATCAGATGCTTGGGATCATCTCATTAGCGTGATTTTTACACTATGGCTTGCTTCTAGCTGTATGAATGAATATTCGCTTCATATCGATGATGGGTTAGTCCATGTGCCATTTAAATGCATCAGGGTCGTTGCTAAAGTTCCCATCAAGGTGGGGACGCTAGCAAAACCACACACACACACACACACACGCACGTATGTATGTATGCATATATGTATGTATGTGTGTGCACACACACACACACACATTTATATGTATGTATGTATGTATAGATAATTAGATATACATACATACATTACATACATATATGTATTGTATTGTATATATTTTTATGTGCGTGGGTATATATGTGTATATAACACTAACACAATTCAATGATCCAAAATCTTGGTATGCTGGGACTCCCCATGGATGGTCCATGCACCAAAAATCACCCTGATTGCAAGATCTTCAGCATGCAATATTTTGTCTTTTGTCGGTTTAGTGGTCCATTTCTATATCTTATTCTTAACCATTTCTTTATCACCCACTGATCAAAAGTTATCAAAATTTTCAATGTTGGAGATTTTATATGGATGGACCAAAATAGCAACATTTTGGATGATTGACAATGAGCCTTGCTTGCACAAACTGAAAACCTGAAGGTATTGTGCAATGTTAGCCTCCTTTGCATTACCTCCCTCTTCTTCCTTCTTAGCTGCATTTTTAGGACCACCTTGGGAATCATTATTTTCTTTTGGAGTCGGACTTTGAGATGTGAGAGGAGGCTCTTCGTCTATTTTCAGTTTGGTGACCTGTGTATCAGGTTGAGGTTTCGTCCCATTGTTGTCATACTCCCAGATAGATGCACCGGATACTAGTGCTTCCATGATTTGAGTGCCCTGGTGTGCTTCTGTTTCTTGTCTTTGATTTTATTTATCCTCCGATACCCTAAAAGCTCAAACATGGAAATTCAAGTTAACAATAGATTATAATATAAATTGAATTGGGACTTCTTCTTCTTCTTCCTTATTTCTTTATTTATTTATTTATAAATAATAAAAGATTGTAATAAAACCTCAATTTACGGAAAAAGACCTTGACCATTTTGAATTTTCAAAAGGATACGGATGGAGTGTGGATGGAGGGCAATTGACAAAATGCTCTTCATTTATTTTCTTTCAAGAAATGTGGCCCAAGCATTGCGGGGCACATATCATTTGTTCATGGCATCCGATCTTTTCAAACAGGCAGACCCATCATGATTATTGTGAGACCAAAAAATCAGGCTGATCTAATCATAAGGTGGGCACATCATAGAAAATAGCATCTACCTCCCAAAAATCTCCAATTCATGTTATGGCCCACATGAGGATTGGATCAGTCTGGTATTTAGGGCACGTGATTATCACGGTGAGGTGTGCCTTTTGGACAGGCTGGATGTATTACAACAACCATGCCAGCCCTATGATGTTATACCACACCACTTGAAACAAAGAACAAACGAAACTAACCAATGACATTTTGGTCATTGTGACATCCATCTGTATGGTCCTTTAGAAAATTCAAAGAATTTGTTGAATTGCATTAGGAAATATACTGAATGAAAATTTTCAGTAAATTAGAACTTCAATCATATGTAGTAGAATGTTATTAACAAAATGTTATTGTTCTTTATTTCTTAGAATTTCTAAGGATTGTTCTTAAACTGTTAGTTGTTTCTTCCTCTTGATTCAACCTTTTCCTTTTTTCTTTTGAAGATTCTTTTTTGTGGGCTTGTGTTGATGGGGACATCTCGCACACACGCACGCTCCCCTTACGCACGCACGCACGCAAGGAGGGCCCCACCTTCGATCTAGATCGATGACGACATCCATAGAGGGCCTCCTACTTAGAAAACTGTGTTTTGGTTTCTTGGGGTGGACCCGATCATCATGTGGATCTCATGATCGTGGCCCACTACCCTAGGTAACCTAGGACTTTGAGTTTTGCTTATTACCGTTATTAAGAACATCATGAACGGTTTAGATTACATTGATTAGTTGTTATTTTTTATTACTTCGTCTTTAAATAATAGTATGCGCACATGGCGCGACTTTTGGGATGTAGGTTTTTCTTATAAATAGGTAACCCCTTGTAGGGGTTTTTTTTTTCCATTGAAGTTTCATGTCTACTTGTCGAGGCCAAGGTTTTTAAGATTAAATGGTTATAGCTTGATTGGGAAGTAATGGGATTTTGGTTGTTAAGCTATTAACGGCTCTTACTTTTTTGGTTGGAGAGCATTCTAATTACAGTATATCTGCATCCAACATGACTGTTCATTTTCTGATACATATGTATCCCACCTTATATTTGATCACTTTGGTCTTTTTTCTTTTTTCTTTGGGTGAAATTGGGCAAGTTTGAGTTGAAGCTTATTGAGTTTAGAGTGTGTGGGAGAAATGTCGAACAAGGCTACTGTGTTGAAATGCATTGAAGCAATTGAAAATGCTGCATAGTTCTCCTGTTTAATCACCGTCAACTGCAAATTGAATTCATCTCATCCATCGTCTTCTTTGTTTGTGGGATACATAGTTTTGCTAATTATGTGGACTTAACAATTTTAAGTAAATGGGTTGGGGTTGGATTGAGCCCTAGTCAACTTGTCCTGCCCCTATAAGTTATCAATGGGTTGAGTTGGATGATCCAACTGGAATTAGCCCAGCTGATCTGATGGTGGCTTATATCTCTGTAGTTTCTTCATTTTACGTGTTCTTGCCTTAAATTGAAATCTCATGTCACTAAAATTTGCTTGATTCAGTGGAAATCTTTAGAACCCTGAAGAGATCCCATGGGGTAAGACTGGTGCTGAGTATGTTGCAGAAAGGAGGTCTGTAGCAAATAACGATGAGGGATTGCTATGTGTGCAGAAGACCATATTATGAATGAGCCATTCTAAATCATGTTTTCCTAGACAGTTCTTCAAACTTTTTATTCCACTTGCTAATGTTCCTTAATACAAATCATGCAGTCCCTGTATTTCTATATGGAGCAGCAGATGAGCAAGCAAGGACCCTTGATTCAACCAGTAGACTTGCTAGACAGGTGAGTATGTATGCACTCTCCTTGTTAATGGTGGAGTATCATCCAAATGCTCTTTTTGGTTATGGCTTGTGTTTTTTGAACTTAGCAATTGATGGATTCACGAATGCAACTCAGGATTCCAAAATTGGAAGGTTTGTCAGTTCATGAGTTGACTGTTTCTCCTCTTGTTGGTGAACTTGTGCTTTCTGAAAATATTATCTTTCTGAAACAGAACATTATTTACTTCAATCTTGCATCTAACTTCAAAATTTTGTTCTCCTTTTCTTGTTACGATCAAAATTGTCTATTCATACTTATCAAAGGAAAATAAAAAATATTTTTTCAGAGATGATGAAGCTCTTTAATGTTGCATACCATTCCAAAATGGCACATAACACATGCCAGATCCTAAAACCTCCTATAACTAGCACTCAAGAGCCACCATTTCATAATACCACTTTTTATACATACATCACGTTGGAAATGCATGCAATCTTGACTTGGAATGGACATTACTTAGTGTCACCTTGAGTCACTCTATGATCATTCCACCAATCCAAACAGCTATGTAATTCAATCACCACCCTATATGGCCTTATGGAAGCAACAAGCACACGACATCTCTTTGTAAAAGAATTTAGAAACAAACCTGAAAACTAACCTTGGAGGTTGAATTTAAGCAATTGATTATATATATAATTGTGAATGAAAATCTCTACTTTCCCTAACAGCTCACTACCTCTACCTTAATAGATTCCTCAATCTGTGGTATCTCATCAGCCAACTGCATCTGTGAAAATATCTGCTTTCCCAAACAACTCACTAACTTTGCCTCTTTTTTCTTCTTCCTTTTTTTTTTTTTTTCCTTTTCTAATTGCAATTGTATTCTGTGAAGAAGACTTGGATAAGCCTACACCATTGAAGTTGAGATCCATGATGGCCCATACAACGTCATCAAGAACTGGAACTACATTGCATTGATTGACGCCATCCACAATGGCGAAGGCAAATGTTGGACAGCCAAGGTAAGTAGGAACCTTTTATGATGCCATCCATAAAAACTTTTGAGGTTTTTATGTTTCCAATGGCAAGTTATTTCTATTCCCAGTCAAAGACGGTTAGTTATGGATGATAGGTTATGCTTTAAACTTCATTGATGTAGTGAAAAATAAGAGTTTCCTTGGTATGTCATTGTAGATTTTAATCAATCTCCACCATTCACATTACACATTTCAGCTCGATTGAACTGTAGAAATTTTTACATAGGTACATGCTCATCATTTGGGCACAACAGATTTTTTGTGTGGGTATTTGAGATCTGATAAATGAATTGGGTAAATTAAAGATGGTAGTTTGGAATCCTCATGATTCATTTGTTGTATATTTCAGGTTATGTGAAGGTGGGAAGCACTTAGAATACTTTTCAGGTGATTCTTTGTTGATTTACATTTATTAAGTTCTGTCATCATGGTTTCATTGCATTCAAACATGAACTCAAAAGAATCAATCCTGAAGCTTTTGAAATGGACTATTGTGTAGTTTAATGAATTCCAAAATCTGAAAATTTGAGATTGGTGGCTATTAAGCCGATTGATCTATTGCCATGGATTCTGTTAACAGTTTCAACCCTGTTTGCTACATGCCTAAAAATGATTTCATCTCATTTCATTAACAGTAATTATAATTTAGAGATTAGGAACTCTAATACAGAATTATTGTTAACGTGAACTCACTATGTATTAGAGCACCATATGTCTAATAAAAAATAAAAAATTTTACAGTTAATTAAAAATGAGATGAACTCATTTCAGGCAACAACCAGACGGCCAAAATATTTTATGAATAACCTCTGCATTCTTCGAAAACTACTATAAGATACTTGATTTCTAAAAAGTTAAAGTTAAGAAAACCATACTGCTTGGTTAATTCTGAAGCGACCTCCAGTTTTAACTTTTAAGAAAGAGCTAGAAATGGTTGGGGCTGTCAATGAGCTAGGCTGGAGCCATGTGAAATCAAAATTTTGAACATGTCTGGTCTCTTGACATCCCTAGAAATATTTAAAATGCAATTATGTTGACCACGTATTAGTACACAACGATATTTACCAGAATAACCTTAGGCATTATTTCTATTTTCAGAAAGTGTGGCTTTGTCTTTTTTTTTTTCATAATACACAACTCATTTTTTTCATAATTGGCATTACTTAGCTGGCTCATGTCAACAGAACTCAGCTGTCATTCGGTTTTCTACTTGAATATCCAGGGCTGAGGCACAACACGTTGCACGACTTGAGGTAGGCTTATTTTCACTCCAAGCTTCTTTTCTGTCATTTCTTCATTTTTCTGCAGCCAGTTATCAGAAGGCATTTTCTATATGCAATGGTTTTTCTTTTTTTGAGTTTGGAATTGTGTTCTTGCTTTACTTGTGTAGGAAGAAGAGGCTCTCATTTCAGCTCATAAAAAAAATCCAGATAGAAGAGACTTGCCCCAATTGCTTTTGTACTTAAGCTGGTTGTGCAATATTGAGTGCTGGATATTAGCAACACCAATCTATATATTCTTTTTGAAATATTAACTTGCAAAATAAAACAATGCGAATGATGTATGACATAATTTATAAGGCCTTGGAAGAGATTGGGCTCGAGAAAACATGTGCCGCAAGATTATTTGAATTTTTTCTGCCTTGGCAATTGTGAAGCTGCAGATGGAACCGATGCTTCATGAGGAAGTCCTGCAGCAAACACTCTCCAAGTAATTCTTTTGTTCCTGGAGCATTTTTTGTAGTTTTATATTTCATGACTTTTTCTTTTCTCTTTTATTTTATGGGTAAGCTGGAATCAAACCCATGACTTCATTCTCGTAGTCACTACAAGAAATCTACGTATCAGCGGCGCATGACCACAGACGGCCGCAACAAATCGCCAGTGTAGATATAAAATGAGCGGCGTTTTTACCTAGCCGCCATTTGGGGTGGAGCATTGGTAACAGAGGGGGGCTTTGCTGCTTCATATGGGGATGGATATGGACTTCATTCGGTATGGTTGTTTTTGCAGGAAATATTTATGACTGAAAATTTATTTTTAGATAGTGTAACTCAGATTATGAGTGTACATATTGTTTTATTACCTGACCTCTATGCATGGTAGGGTGGTGCTGACAAAGGTCCTCTATATGGCATGAGTTATGGTTCTTGGGGTACATTTGAGAAGTCTCGCCTCGGGCGTCGCTGAAATCCGTTGATTTTTTTTTTTTTCCTTTTGCTTTTCCTCGTGTCTCAATCTATAAATTTTTTGTCCATTATGTAACCTTTCATTCTCAAGCCCCCTGTAAATGAAGTTGTTTGTAAATGATTTACAGGTTGTGTTTGAATGCTAATTTAAGCCTGTAAAGGTCTTTTGATTTAGAAGATTCAACCTAGCAGAATTTGTATTTGTTTCTATTATTTTTTCTTTTACACTATAAATGATTTACCGGCGTTTTAAACAGATAATCTGGCATTTATAATATCTTATTAGCATTTCTAACAGCCCTTTAGCGGCGGTTGTGGCAAAATTTATCTGCGTTCCACATCTTTTAGCGGCGTTTTAAGAGCTTTTGGCAGCGTTTCATGCCGGCGCTTTTGCAGTTTTTATTGTGCTTTTAGATTTTTCCCGGCAGCCAGCAGAGTCGCCGGTAAAGCATGACTTTTAGCAGCGGCCGCGTAAAACGCTGGTAAAAATTGACGGACGCCGGTAAATATACAAATCTTATACCGGCGGTTTTTAAAACTTTTAGGGGCGGTTTTGGCCGCCGGTAATATGCATTTTTCTTGTACTGGTTTGTCCTCTAGATTGGGATCTCTGGACAATTTGTCCAATGACTCACATATCTGGTGGAGGATTTTCTCGCCGCAACTAGTGTAGTAGATACATGTAGATGTGCACAAAATTGATTGTAACTCATTAAAGAACGTTAGAATTATGTGATCTTGGGCTTGTTGGAAAATTTTAATAAATTTTCAAATGAGACTAGCTGCATCTTCTTTTTAAACCTTTTGATATCCTCCAATAGCAAGCTATAGTAGAAAATCTCACCCAAAATAAAGAAGGATATCAAAACAATCAAAATAGACTGGTTCTTAACTGGCAAGAATTATATTTCTGCGAGTTGGGATGCACACCCATTGTGGTTGAAGGGATTTCTGCCCCCAACAAGGGTTTTATGACCTTTGGAAATTCCATTCTAATGTAATACGAGATTATTCAAATCAATTAAAAGTGGAAGTTGTCATTCTAATGGACAGATGGAAGAAAAGGTGAAGGCAAACCAAAGAATTCCAAGGTGATTTGGATTGCTATTTAAAATTCAAATAACCCCCACCCCACCCCCTTCCAAAAAAGAAAACAGAGAGAGAGAGAGAGAGAGAGAGAGAGAGAGAGAGAGAGAGAGAGAGAGAGAGAGGTGGTCACTTTGATCTCTCTCAAGCTTTCTCAAATTCTCGTTCACATCTTAAAAAATAATAAAAATAAAATAAAATAATACATAGAATATGGTAATTTTACAATCTCACTAACCTGTCCCCGACTTATTGTAGCTAATCAAGGGGATTGATTAAAACCACTTCCAGCAACACTTATAACTGTCTAGCAACTAACAACAAAAAAGGAGGGAAAAAAAAAAAACTATATATTAAAAAAAAAAAAATCTCACCCAACACGCAAGGCATAACAAAGCCATTGAAATAAAGTGTAGTCACTAGCTGACAGGAATTGGATTTCTGACAGGTAGTAAGAAATTGGATTCTCTCCTGCTAGCACATGCTCCTGCCATCTGATTATTTAAATCCTTCTTTACTTTCTTTCTTTTTCTAAAACAAAATTTCCGCATGTTCCAAACAAAAAGACCAGGCCCTGCCTATCTTATGCGCTCAAGGCAAGAAATATACTACTGCACACCACTAGCCAAACCGAGCCAAACAAATCCAACCGCCGCTAAACAAAACCTCTACCTAATTCAATACAATCGACCCTTGGGAGCCCATACCATTATGTTTTATTTACATCCAATCGGCCATCATTTACTCCCCTATTTTTCTAGTAGGCGCCCAAAAATAAGGCCGGACCACATTGCATGGAAAATTTGGGATATTCCTGTCCACAATTAAAAATCTTCCCAACTGTTTTCGAGGCCCACTGTGCTTTGTACATTTAATCCAATCAATTGAGAAGATGCCGAAAAACTCAGGCCGTTCCAAACTTAGGTGGGCCAAACCATATGATTTAAGAGGTTTCATGTATGATTTTATATGGTTTGGCCCACCAGAGTTTCTAATCAGTCTGATTTTTTTGAGACAATGAGAAAAGGAGGGAGCTCACATGATGGACGGATTGGGTGTGCCAGAAGCAACACAGTCGTCCCCAAATGTTCATTTGTTCGTTTAGCTCAGAGAAGTAACTTTTGTGTTGGATGCAGGCTAGTGAGTAAATTAAAGTGCGTATATAACAAAATCTCTTTTCTTCCTTTTTCTTGTTTAAGGCTGATTGTTCTGAAAAAGGAAAAGATAAGAAAAAAAGTTACAAGCTCTTAGATCACAAAAAGTTATGCTGCTCCTAGTTCCATTGATACCCTTTGACAGTCAATCCATTGATATGTAGACTGTTTATTAGGTCCAACAGGCATTTCATGGACCAGCGTTCAAATGCCATAACAATTCGACAATTGTAACCATAGGATCAATTGCTTTTAACATGAACCATCTATTTGACAGGGACCACCGTTGATTGCATCATCCGATCAGTTTGATTTTTCGCAGGGTGTATGAAATGTGTTCTTGACTTGATGGACAGTTCAGATCCATTGAATTGACTGCCCAAATGAATCCATTCAACTAGGAGCATTATAACTTATTGCTCCGATAACAATGAGAAGATTTCTCTAGTTAGTTTGTCCGGGGGAGTATGACGATCCACACGCATGGACACTTCAGTTATACACGTGGCATGCATGTGACTACAATACCTAAATTGTATTCCTATTCTCAATCAGGTATGCTACCACAAATTACACTAAACATATAATCCTAATTGCCGAATTATGGACCAACAAATGGACGGTGAAGGTAGGAAAAATTCAACAAACCAATTGGATGTTGGTATGTGCTGAATCTAATTTTAAGTGAATATGCCCCACTTATTGAGATCGACAATTTTGAACGGATTAGATTGATTTTCAGATATTTCATATGTTCAGAGGCTGTGTGCATAAGTATGGATAGTCGTACTCTTCTAAATATCAAAGTTTCTCTAAGGGGGGAATGCAATCACATGCCAAGTTTCGCTTGAGCGAGAGCTGCCAGGTCGCGGATTCCCTGCGAAAGCCTTTCCCATGAAGTTCCTTGGCTGGGATCCTAGGTGGGGCCTACCATGATGTTTTTGAGAAATCTACTCTATCCATCTGTTTTTCCATATCATTTTATGGAAAGCGACAAAAAATATGGTGGATCCGAAACTTAGTGACTCTACGAGAGAGGAAACAATTGGGATTTAGTGACTACCGTTGAAAGTTTGTTATGCCCATGAAATCTCCATATCAGGCTAAGATTTTTGTGTTTTCACTTCATGCTAGTGGAAATGACTTTATAAACGGTTTGGATGGCATATAAACATCCTGGGCAAGTTTCAACGGTAGGAAACTCTTTCCCTAGTTTTCCCTTTTGCATGGCCGCCTTGAGTTTTGGGTCCACCTGAATTTTTGTCTCTTACACTAAAATGATCGGGAAAAACAGATGGACAGAGTGAATTTCTCACAAACATTGCGATGGCCCCACCTAGCATCCCAGCACAGGAACTTCTGCCAAAGGCTTTGGCAGGAAATCCACGTCCGAACGGCCATTTTGCACGCCGGACGCACAGTAAGACGTGTGTAAGGCCTAAGCTCTTCATCAGGTAGCCTACATAGTTTTGATCTTCTGGCCTGAGAATCAGGCCATTTGACACTACGGGCCATACCATACAGAATAAATGGACGGTTAACGCACACCTAACCAGGTAATCGCTGCTTAGGCATTCCCTTGTTCTTATTCTTATTTAGAATCTTCAGGCATCTTTTTACTTTTTTTTGGGTAGAAATAATGGGCCACCACTTCACTGAAACTTGGAAAACTGGTCATTCCTAAGGATTATATACTCTTAGAACTACCTTGGGAAATAGACCGTACTCACCTCGAAGTTTGGACAAATTACCTAGAAAGCTACCACATTGCATATCGTAAAAGTGGCCTTCCGACAAGCTTCAAAAAATTACTTGGACCAAAATGTCCTTGTCATTATTACGGTAGTTATACGGTTTTCTAGGGAATAAGAATTTAGGTCGTATTTAATGCCAATAAAGTGATGTGTACGGAACCTTTCTTTTGCGCATAGGCAAGGACCAAACTCATAGGGCCCACATTGATGTATGTGTATAATCCATCCCGCCCATCCTTTTTGCCATGTCATTTTAGCGCTAGGGCCCAAATATCAGCCTCTCATGTGGGCCACATAATAGAAAATAATGGTGACAATGGAACCTACTGTTGAAACTTTTCAGGCTCACTGTGATGTTTGTTATAAGTGTACACTACCCAATTCAGGACTTTTTAGGCCCACGACGAGCAGACCGATAAGGTGGACGGAATGGATCACCCCATTGTGGGCCTTAGACTATTGTACCAATGGCTATCATTTCATTTGATAGTAAAAGAAGTCAACATGTAACAACCGTGACCCAATCACATGAGAACCACGACCCATATAACATGATAACTATGACACATGACAACTACGACCCATATATTATGACAACCACGACCCATGACAATTACAACCCTTACCACATTACAACCACGACCCATATAACATGACAACCACAACTCATATCACACGAAAACCACGACCCATTTAACATGAGAACCACGACCTATATCACACAAAAATCACGACCCATAAAACATGAGAACCAGGACCCATATAACACCAGAACCATGATCCATATAACATGAGAACCAGAGATATCCTGTGGTGTGTTCCACCTTAGATTTGTATCCATCTCATTTTTGGGATCAAGCCCTAAAATGATCTGTAAAAAATATATGAACGGTATTCTGACCAGAGAAGTGAGAGTGCAGCTTTAGAAAACAATCGTGGTTGTCATGTTATAAGGGTCGAAGTTTTCTTGTAAATGAGTCGTGGTTTGCATGGGTCGTAGTTTCCATGTTGCAAGGGTCGTGGTTGTTATGAGGTATGGGTCGTGGTTGTCATGTTATATGGGTCGTGGTTGTTGCATATTCACCACGACCCATATAACATGACAATTACGACCCATGACAACCATGTCCCATACCTCATTACAACCACGACCCATACCTGTTGTCAGGTTATATAGGTCGTGGTTTCCATGTTACACGGGTTGTGGTTTTCGTGTGATATGGGTTGTGATTTTTATGTTACACGGGTCGTGGTTGCCAATTCAATCCATGATCCAACGCTGGATGACAACCACGATCTAAAGTGGATAAAAACCACTATCCAATATGCATGTAAACCACGATCACATGACAGGGTCATGGTTGTCATACACACTAGGTTATGGTTGTCATACATACTAGGTCGTGGTTGTCATACATAGAGTTTTTGATCAGGCTAAAAAAAAGACATTCTCAACAGAGTTTTTCAGCTCGCTGGGTGCCCATTGAAGAGGGACGCGGTTGTTACTACATATGGGTCGTGGTTTCTCATGGAGTCGTGGTTGTTATGTTATATGGGTCGTAGTTTTCATAAGTCATTGTTTTCATTTTAGGGCCAAGGCCTATAAAATGAAGACCACAACCCATCTAGCATGACAACCACAACCCTTACCTCATGACAACCATGACCCATGACAACTACGACCCTTACCGCATTACAACCATGACCCTTACCGTATTACAACCACCTAATGTGACCTATGCTACCATGCAGATATCATTTGCACGACTATGGCATGATTTGCACGAACTTGGTGACTACATGGGATAAACATACATAAGATCCTTACCGCCCATCAGATGAAACGATCTATTTACATCGTAGATACTAAATTTCATTCAAATATAAATCTTAAATGGACCATAACATAGAGAATGGAGTAGAATTCTAAGTAAAATTTTCAATCTTAATTTATTTATTTTTTGTATTTCTTCATCTTTTTCTCTTCATTCTTCCTTCAATTCTTTTTTCTCCTTCATAATTCTTCATCATTTTTTATGCCTCAACAAATCGTGGCATGTTTTCGAGCAATGGCTGGAGCCCAAGCAGTATAGAAATCCTAAGGCAATAGAAGACCTATTATAACATCTCGAAAGAATCCATACAAAGACCCGAGTATCACCTCACGTAAAGATCACCAAGGATCAAATTCTGTGGAAATTAGACGAAAATTAGTTAAGTACTAAACTAAATGACTAGTGGAATTATCTTGGACTACTATCTATATGAACTGCAAGACCCAAAACCATTAAAATCGTTAACTCAACATTACCTAAAAACCTAAGAGAAATCTCAAAACCCAGTTGCTGTCGGAGCACATTGAAACCCCGTATCAGACCTGGACCATGCATCAAAAGTCCGATTACCGCGAAACTATAACATTATGACTGCCTTATTGGGCTTGACAACCATCATAAAAATCGAGCCCAAATAGTATCTAAAAACGTACAACTTGAGCTTGGAGCGAAGTGTGTGAGAAACGCAAATATCTTTGAAAAATGAACTCAAACTTAAGTGAATTGGGTCATTCGCTTACGGGCGAAATTGAAGACTTCGGACCATCAGATTTTTACTAAACTATACCCTTGGATCAGGAAAATTTTTTCTGCATATGACAGTATACTTATGGCCCTGATCAAGTGACGATGACCGTTAAACTGAAACAAGTCCTCCACAGTCGATCCACAAATTCGATCGGACCGATACATAACCTGGCTTAAATCCATGGTCAAGGAACTTACTCCATGACGCAGATAAATAATAAGCCTCCAGATGAGTCCTGTTTGCCCGAAACAGACACCCTTTGGCTATACATTAAGTATATCGTGGCCCTGGGGCCATTTGGACCAGTTTTGTGCCTATTTAAAGACCTTAAACCACCCTATTCCCATTCCATACGAATTTTCTCCAAACACTAGGAGAAAGAAGAGAGAAAAGAAGAGAAAAGAGTGAGGAGAAGAGAGAGAGTTTGGGAGATTGAGGTGGTGTTTCTCTCTTACGCCTACACGCACTAGAACGCCTCTACATCTAGCTACACGGGTCATTTCAACTCCGATTTGGGTAAGAAATTCTAAACGTAATTTCATTTTAGGAATCCAAATAGAGGAATCGACGAAATAGCTAACCTCTTTCGTGATTTAGGTAGTCGTTGTGCTGTAGACGGGGACGTAGTGTACGAACTGAGTTCATAACGAGCGTACCGACGAAAGGTACGAACTATAAACGTTTAGGTTATGGTTTTCAAGGCCTTCAATGTCAGCAATGATTTATATCTGACTTGATTGCTACCATATGATCTTAGTTATGATGTATTTGACAAACTATACATGTGTGTGCACTATGTGAATATAAAATGCATTCTATGTGATTGTTGAAATGTTTGAATGAAAGTGAAACATGATTTATGCTGGCCATGACTATTAATCTAGAATACATGTGTGTCGTGTGTATGAAAACTCTTTTATGAAAGGATTTGTCATAATATATGCTATAACTAATTTAGTTTGTGTATATAGTATTATGTAGTCTAAGTGTTTGATAGAATGTCTGAATGAGTAATTGTTTGATGAATTGTAATTATTAAGGGTGTTAAGATGGGATTCTCAACTACCTTATCTATATGTATAATTCCCTCATGTAACCTTAATTTCAAACACGTGATTTATGTATAAAATACCTATGTATGATAACAGGTTCTATGTGTTTGATAAAATACTCAAATGATTATTATATTTGAATTGTTTATTAAATATTGTTATGATTATCACATGTGTTTACTTATTGCATTTGAGTATGATTGGGACTACTACGTAGTCTAGGCAATCGGTAACAATTCTCGATGGAGTGGCCGAACTAGTTTCGCCACATTATATACGTTCGATGAATCCGAGTTGTACGGTGCTTGTCAACAGTGGTTACGCCACGTGGAGTGCTTAAGTGCTCCATGTCGATTAATTCAATGTGTGCTCGTACCAATCGCACATGTCAAATAACTCGATTGGCCCATTGTGTGTTTACCATGTATGGACACTACTTGAATCTAATATACCACTTACCATTGTAAAGCCCATTTCAACCATAGTACCAAGATCCGTTAAGATTCATGAGCAGGACATGGTGGTGTATGGGACACCGTGGTCTAGCTGTCGGCCTACACTAGAGTGATGAGCCTCCCCGTAGTAACCAGTGAGCAACCCAAACTCGTGAGCCAAATATGGTAGTGTATGGGACACCGTATTCGAGTTTTCGGCCTATATTCAGGTGACGAGCCTCCTGTAGTGACCTCGAGTATAAATTAGGTGTACGCCGAGGTGATAAGCCTCTCCGTAGTGATCTCGAGTGTGAACTCGTGAACTGACCTATCTACTGTTTTTCATCAGGGGTGATGCCCTGCAACTTGCCTATCATATGTGATTAACTAAGATTGACGACCCTAGATGGATCATTGTTTGGGTAAGTGATATAAAGGGAGGTACCTTAGCTTCCCAAATCTGTTATATGAATAAGCCTTATAAATTACTTGGCTAACACGACCATGCACCGCATTGCATGTTCTTTGGCAAGGAAGCGCACGTTTAAGGATTTTATCATGTGCAATCGTGGGATAATGTCATTGAGGGAGTACAGGTGAGGGCATGCATCATTACACATCATTCCTGAATTAACAAGAATACTTAGGATATGATTGTTGTATGGCTTTATCGTTACTGCTTGAATGAATTGATAACATGTTAACCTTTGTCTTATAGTACCACTGAGTTGATCACTCACTCCCACTCTAGGATGGTGTTTTAAAACACCAACCAGACTCTGATTTAGATGCAGGTTATGACGAGGCTTTCATGACGGAGCCGGACTTCTTCGATAAGGAGGAAGAGTTCTCCTTCATTCAGCTCTCAAGTGGGTCTATATAGACCTAGAGCTACGTCGCGGGAATTACAGGGATATTGGATTAGTTGAACATTTACATTTTGATATTTTATATATTTTGAAATAAAACATGTATGAATTTAGCCTGGAAATACATTCATACTCTGGAGGTTATGGAACATGTATTTACTCTATACATTTATCTCACTCTTCCGCTTGCTCAATTTAAATATCTCTGGAATATGATATGTTGTTTTAGTGTAATCTTATTCATGTTTAATGCACTAATATGAACAACATTTAAACATCATTATCTATGTTGCATAAGTGATGCGTTGGAACTCAGGAGTTTAGCTTTGCTTGACCCTCGATTTTTGGGGCGTTACAAGTTGGTATCAGAGCATGATTTAGATATAACTGGACCTAGGTTATGGTAACATGACGCACACTGATGTACTTTGACTTAGGAGGTGCGATAAAATGTAGAAATAAATGTAGGATTCCAAGTTTCACCCACGGGCGAAACTAACAGCTCAAATGTACCCCGTATGTGTCTGAGATCATATGAAATGATCTCAATCCCTTTTTAGACCGTCAATCACTTGGTTTAAGCTATTATTCAGTAGATCCCAAACTTGAAACACGCCAAAGGGCGTGAATATGTGCGAGGTAGAACCTGAAACCACCTCACAAAGGCGTAGGGGCCCAAAACACATTTTTCGATGGGGCCCAGGGGGTCCCCCGCATCATTTCAGTACCCCGGGGGGGAGCCCACTGCCCACAGTCCAGCGGACCACGGTGGCACCGTGCCCCTCTCTAGCGGGCCGCGGCGGGCCCGCGGGTCAGGCGGCTTGCTGCCCTTTTCCACACATGTGGGGCCTGCATTTCGTGTGGGGCCACTCTATTTACCCCCCTTTACTTCATTTTCCTCCATTTCACCCCCTCCAAACTTTCAAACCCCTCAAAAATCTCATTTTTCTTCTCAAATCTCCCTTCCATTCTTATAGCTTCTTCTTCTTCATCATTACATACCCACCAGCCATCATATTCCTCAAAACTCCTCTCACACAACCTCTCATCTCTCTTATTTCCTCTCATTTGAGCACACAAATCCACCTTTGCGTCTCATAAACCCCAAAACCCACCAACCCATCTCCTCCTTCAAACTTTCTTCACTTCCATGGCTCTTTTTGAGCTAGTGGCTACCATCTTTTCCCTTTCCACACTCCTTTCCATCATAGGAAAGAGAAGGACGTCCACAGATGAAGCTGGGCCTAGCTGCCCAACCCATCCGAGGAAGAAGACGGGCGCTAAAGCAAGCACAAGTGCCGAGAGAAAAAGATGGTCAAAACGGGATCTTGACCCACGCATCCTCATTGAAAGATTGCTAACGGTGGGCATCGAATTAGGTAGGTACCATAACCGTCGAGTGGTATTTGAGGATCATGTCAATGAAAAGTTGTTTGAACTGTACCTAGTGATGGACATGCTCGTAGAAAATGGTTGGGGTCCCATATTTGAGGGAAATACCCATGCGAGTGAAGGAGCAGTGCGTGCCTTCTATGCTCATATACGGGACCCATTACTGGAGCCACTACAGTTTACTATCCCATTGGGAAGAGAGCAAGCCATAGTCAATGTTTACATGATAGCTTGAATCATGGGTATGGAGCGTGGACTTATACATGCTAGTGAGAAAAACCTGACCAGTGAACGAGAAAGGAATCGCAGCACCCGTTTCCTCTGCGGCTAGCTTGAGCAATGGAGGCGAGGAAATAGCCTTGTATCGACCAAATTTATAAATGATTTTCGCCTGCTCCACCACATATTTACATATAACATATATCCAAGGTGGAGCAACCCCACGGAGTGTACTCACCTCATGGTTGATTTCTTATACAGAGCTGGTCAGGGAGACAAGTTATGTCTGCCTATATTTGTCCTATCTTAGATTATGGATACTGCACGATCCATATGGGGAGATGCCTCACTTCCCTTCGGCCGACTTATTTGTAAAATTTCCTGTCACTTCAGTTTCAGACTCCATATGGGTGACGTTGCCCCAATTCATATCATCAGTGACATTACGCTCAATAATATGGGCATAGGCCCCATGCAATGACAAGCCCATCTTGATGAATATGGAGATGAGATAGAGGAAGAAAGTGAAGAGGAAGATGGAAGTGGTGATGAAGAAGGAAGTGGTGGAGAGGAAGACAGTGAAGGTGAAGAAGGTAGAGAAGAAGAAAGTGGTGAGGAAGAAGGGAGTGGTGAAGAAGAGGAGTCCCAAGATTCAGATGGGGGACCTCCTACTAGTACACATGAGCGACGCTGTGATCAGGCTGCCTTGGGAGCCCGCCTGGCTCAGATTGAAGAGAACCAGGCCACCCTAAGTCAAGAGATCAAGGAGACCTAGGCTGAATTGAAACAAAAGCTTGAGGAGAGTTATTGAGGGTCAAATATTGCATATCAGACCCATTTATTGCATGGATTTACAAGCATGATACCGTTTAATAGCCTGATTTAATTGTATTTGTGATGCAGAGTGTATTTACAAGCATGAACTGAAAAAGGGTGCTTAAACCATGGATTTGATGCTCTGATGAGACCCAAGGCAAGGGACGGACTCCAGGGGACCAAGATTGATGGAATTACACACCAGGGATCCGAGAAAATCAAGTTATTCACGTTAAAGAGGACCGAAATTGGTGAAAAATGCAAGATCACATAGTTCTCGCCATCTGATTGGCTCAAAACTTCATACATGGCCTAAGGGCCATAAATTAACCGTACATATCAAATTTCAGCCCTTGGATCACTATGGAAGTACCCCAACTGACAGATCAGCCCATAAACCATTGATTCTGGGCCCACCTGATATCTGGAACTGTCTCAACTTTGGTCTCGACGGTTTAAATAAGATGAGAAAGTAAATGACTGGATCAGATTTTCAATCACATCACATTGGGGCTTGTACGTGAGGCGTGTACACTGCACGTGTACACGTGCCGAGCCACACCGAACCACGTTACGCGGGTCAGTAGCGTTGACCCGCATCTCCTTCTCAAATACGGAACTGCCGTTTCACGTAAAACGGATGGACGCTGTCCGTTTTTACGGACACTAGTGGGCCCCACAGAGCATACGTACGGACAATCCAAACCGTCCATTGTGTAGAGGGCCTCGACTACTACAAAACCTTGCTGAAATTTTGGACCCATGCAAGCACACGTGCGCGATACAGAGGCCACAAACAGGCGGTCCTGCGACGTTCAAAACGATTTTTGAGGTGATTTCTTCTCTGGGCCGCGTCAATGGACGTTCAAAACCACCCATTCTTGACTGAAATTTCATCCTGAATCTAATGGACGGGGTGAATTTCTCTAAAAATACCTCTATGGGGCCCACCGATCACATCAGTGCCGGACGTGCGAAAGGCTACCCACGTCCGCGAAATCGGACTTTCTAGACAGTTGTGGCCCACCATCTTTGATCATATGGCAAATCTGAACCGTCCATCGTGTAGGCCAGCCAAAACACTTCCAAGAGACGCTGATTTTACAGAAATAATGTAAGGAACGTGAGAGTTATGAAGGCCCGAACTTGGCTGCGAAAAGGCTTTCGCTGCGCGTGCGATAGCTTCCCAAATCCGATTTCCACCACTCCAAAAGCTATAAAAAGAGTTTCAAACGTGGAGAAGAGGGTATGCTTGAATAGGGGACGTCAGATAGAGAGAAAGAGGCGGAGAGAGAAGTGTTTAGAATTTTTATGTATTTTTTCTTTATTTTTCTTCTTTTTCCTATGATTATGTGAGGCTAAATCCCTTAGCTAGGGCTAAGAGGTGAAGCCTGTAATGAGATGGGAGATTCTACTTTGTGCCTTTAATTCATAAACTGAATTTGATTTAGTTGATTATTAAAGGAATATTTTTTTAGTCTTTTATGGTCTGTTGTGACTGAAATTACAATGGGTTTGCAATGGCTTTGAGTATCTCCTTCCCTTTTTTTATGTTTATGAAGTCAGGAAGCCCTGTTGTTCATCATTGTCCCATGGGCATGGTAGGATGACAGTACCCTTCCTGATCTTCATACATTGTTGATTAGTTGGTAATTAGTTTAATCCTGTTGTTTGCTTTGTCTCCTGGGCATGGTTAGATGATGGAATCCATTCTAATTCATATACTTTTCATCTCTTAAAAACCAGATCAAGTAGGTTCAGTTTGATTTCCATAAATCTTAATGCAGGCATAAGATCTCCCTGATCCCTACAAGTGGATCCTCTGAATCCCTAGTTTCCTTCCTCTGAATTCCTTAAAGTTTTAGATAATTGTTCCACAATTATTTCTTAAATTCTATTTGGTTTAGATCACATCTTAGTCTAGTTCTAGTTCAACTTGGTTTCAGATAACGTACAGGTATCAGTCCCTGTGGATTCGACCTCGGTCTTACCGAGTTTATTACTACATCACAACCCTGCACTTGGGGTGTAAACAAGAGTCAGGCTTATATGAAGTAAAAATTTAAGAAGATGTCTCGCACTCTGAAGGCCCTCCTGTGCTATATACAAGACAAGGGTACTCCTCTACCATCACCAGAGTTGGATAGCTAGTCATATGTTGCAGTCATCTTTTAGTCTGCTTTGTTTTCTTTGTTTTCCTTTATAATGGCCTTTGTAGGCGTAGTGGTGTGTTGGTTTACTTAGTGGTTAAAGCTTTTGTTAGATTAGCTCACATGAATCTTCTGTCATGATATTTTTTGTAATGCTACATCATATGTATCGTGGCAAATTTTGGTTTAATGAAATGCATGAAGCTTCTTTATATTGGAATGTGTATAATGTTTAGATAAGTTTGTGTTATTATGTTAAATGTTACACATGTTGCACCCTATGTTGTGTATAGGGAATGCCTCCAAAAATCACTTGGAATATGACACGTATCGCACTTGTCGGATCGTTTAACGAGGCACCTCCCCTAAGCGATAGCCACACGAACCCCAGTTTAGGCCCTGATAGTGACACCATGCCAGATTCACAGCTAGCCACTGGCTCCACAAATGGGCCAACACCTAGTGCACCATCGGTTCCAGAAAAGAACCGTGCGTCTACCTCAACATCAGGCATGCCTCAGGCGGCTCCTTCTCCTGATAGGTTGGAGCAGATGATGCTCCTAATGCAACAGCAACAGCAAGTTTGGACCACAATTGTGGGGGCCCTTGCCCAAAACATGAATATGGTCCCCCCTGCACCACCGTGCAGCCTGCTGGAAACATGAATGCCAGCAGTTTATTTAAGTGCTTTCAGCATTTTCGACCTCTCACCTTCGCGAACACTCATAGGCCTGAGGAAGCCGAATACTAGCTCGACTACATATCCAAGATGTTGAAGCTGCTGCACTACATTGAGGCAGAAGAGGTAGAGTTGGTTACGTATATGTTCGAGAAGGAGACTAGTCTCTGGTGGGACAGCATCCTATGAACAGTTACCCCTGGATACGTATGGACATGGGATGCGTTTGAGACCCGCTTCCATGGGAAGTACTTTGCCCTCACTTATCGTAATGAAAAGGAGAGTGAGTTTCTTCGCCTCCGACAAGGAGGAATGACTATGTCAGAATATGAGAAGAGGTATACCGAGCTAGCCAGATACACTCCTTTGATACTAGCAGACGAACTGATGAAGATGCGATGATTTTTAAAGGGTCTATGGCCTGAAATCCGTACAAAGATGTGTTACGCTAGCATTCTCAATTATGCTGAGCTAGTAAATGTCCCTACAAGCTGAGCAGGATGGGGACAGATTGTCCTGTACACATGTGCCCACGGGCCCGAGGCCTCGACCTGACTTGCCGAACCGACCATTCCTTGGTAAGATGCCACGTGCAAATTCGCTTCCTAGGCCTTTGGCTCCACCGGCCCCTCAGAGGCGATCTGATCTATGGTGCACCTACTTTAAGAGGATGGGCCATACAGACACTTACGGTTTACCAAGATGAGGGATAACGACTTTACGCCGCCTCAGAAGATCAACCGTCAGTTACCACAAGCCATTTCAGCTCCACCTCTATAATCAGCACCGCCAGCATAGCCTTCTTACAGACCAAATGTGCCTCGAAGTAGGCTGCCTCAACGGCTTATGGCAGCGTAGCTGAATCATCCTCAACAAGCTCGTGTACACTCACTTACAGCTGAAGCATCCAAGACAACAACCGCAGCATCATTGGCTATCGAAGTCACAACACATATCCAAGGTACACCAGTCTTCCTATTGGTGGACACCGGGTCCACTATTTTGATAATATCATGCACATCAGTCAAGCGACTAGTGTTGGAAACTACTCCTATGATTGGGGTGAGACTTCATACCACCACAGGAACTTTCTCAGACTTCACCAAGATTTGTAAGGGTTGCTCGATAGACTTAGGAAGTAAAACAGTACTCGTTGACTTGATCGTTGCCCCGCTATGTCATTACGATATCATCCTCGGTATGGATTGGCTCATCGAGATGAAGGCAGAGATCGATTACGATACTAGATTGGTGACAACCCATGGACCTGAGGGCACAACCTTTACTTTTCCAGTTCAGGTCAGTTGGTGCTACCGCATTAGTTGTTATGCTACCTTACTAGAGAATGTTAATGGTCCGACACTTGGGGACACGCCTGTAGTCCAAGATTTCATGGACACGTTTTGAACAATACCTAGACTACCTCCTCAGCACAAGATCGACTTTACCATCAACCTTGTGCCTGGTACGACACCCATTTCTCTACCGACATTTCGCATACCTCCCTGTGAAATGAAGGAGATGAGGAGACAGATCGATGATCTGTTGGAAGCGGGTTTCATACAACCGAGTGTGTCTCCATAGGGAGCACCTATGTTGTTTGTAAAGAAGAAGGACAAATCGCTGCGATTATGTATTAATTACCACAGGTTGAATCAAGTGACAGTGAATAACAAGTATCCCTTGCCCAGGATAGATGATCTGTTCGACCAGTTGAAAGAGGCACGGTATTTCTCAAAAATTGATTTACAGTCTGGATATCATCAGTTGCACGTCAAGGATGAAGACGTGCAGAAAACAGCATTCATGACTAGTTTTGGGCACTATGAGTTCCTTGTGATGTCGTTTGGACTCACAAATGCATCAGCCGTGTTCATGGACCTCATGAACTAAGTGTTTCGGATGTATCTGTACCGGTTCATCATCGTATTTATAGATGACATTTTGATATACTCTGGGAGTCGAAAGGATCATGAAAAGCACCTGCGAGCAGTCTTCGATACTCTCATGAATAACCAGTTATTTGCTCAGTACAAGAAATGTGACTTCTGGAAGGAATAAGTCAAGTTCCTGGGACACGTAGTGTCCAAGGAAGGTATCGCTATGAACCTTGCTAAGGTGACTATAGTTTTGGACTGGGAGTAGCCCGGTTCAATTACAGAAGTGAGGAGCTTTCTAGGACTTACTGGCTACTATCGCTGATTCATTAAAGATTTTTCCAAGATAGCCAGACTGTTGTCTCAGCTTACTCGAAAGGATCTTAAGTTTTCCTAGAATGAGAAGGCAGAAGCAGCCTTATAGGATTTGAAGGACAAGTTGACGTTCGCATCCGTACTAGTATTGTCAGAGCAAGGGGTCAAATATACGATATACACCGACGCATCCGGTGTTGGTTTAGGTTGTGTTCTTATGTAGAAGGACAGAGTGATTGCCTATACTTCACGATAATTGAGGAAAAACGAAGAAAACTACCCCACACACGACCTAGAATTAGCAGCCGTCATCTTCGCATTAAAGCTCTAGAGACATTACCTCTACGGAGAGGAGTTTGAGCTCTTTTGCGACCACAAGAGCCTCAAGTACATATTCACATAGAGAGACTTGAATATGAGGTAACGAAGATGGATGGAAACCTTAAAAGACTTCAAGTTTGAGGTCTCCTACCATCCTAGCAAGGCCAACCTTGTGGCTGATGCGTTGAGCCACAAGAAGACAATAGAATTTATAGCTCTTCTAATGATTGAAGAATGGAACATAGTAGAATTTGTGCGAGACTTCAAACAGAAGCTTACAGTAGAGGATCCATTTGAGAGCGTCACACACATCCGCGTGGTTGTATCAAATCTGATGGCACGAAGCATCCGTCTATGACGAACGGGGCCCACTTATTTGGGTTAACCCACTTAGACAATGGTGCGAATGGGCCTAACAAAGCATATGGGAAGGTCACAATGAGGACATCTAACCATCATTGCACATCAATGTGGACATCTAACCAACATTACTCCCAAGGAGTGGCCTACATAAGGGATTCATACACAACGTAACGGCCACACATACATCACATTGGGCCTCTCATAAATCGCGTTGGGCTTCCTATAAGGGCCTCAAACGTTTCACAATGGGCCACGCCCATGGGCCTCAGATACATCTCGATGGGCTGCGCCCATGGGCCTTGCGTACATCATAATGGGTCATGTCTCATAGGCCTCATACAATCTCAATGAGCCACATATACATCACATCAGGCCTTGCCC
Organism: Magnolia sinica; assembly: GCF_029962835.1. Lineage (NCBI taxonomy): Eukaryota > Viridiplantae > Streptophyta > Magnoliopsida > Magnoliales > Magnoliaceae > Magnolia > Magnolia sinica. Next base: position 38,272,455 of record NC_080590.1, on the reverse strand, counting down.
CTAGGTCTCGAATACATCACATTGGGCCTCGCCCATGGGCCTCGAATACATCGCAAGTGGGCCTCAAATATACTTCACAGGTGGGCCACATACATGGGCCTAATACACATCACTATGGGCTACATCACATGGGCCTAATATACATCACTATGGGCCACTACCCATGGTCTTTAAATACACAATAGGTGGGCCCTACACATGGGCCTCAAACTTATACATATAATGACCCTGGAAAATTTTGTGCTTATCTTTCCCTAAGTAGTTGTTTTTGGGGTAATTAGCGCTATACTCGATTGCTTGTGAAATCTGCATCAATCACTTTAAATTCGATTTGCATGACTCTAAACTTGTAGATTAGTTAGCGCTATGTTACTCTGAAATCTGGGATCCATCGCTAAATCCAGTTGTTCTGGAGAATTTTTGGAAGTTCTGGATCGGACCTGGACCGCGCGTCGAAAGTCCGATTGTAATGATCTTAGGCTGTTGCGGTCACTATGTTGGGCTTGACCATCACCTCGAAAATCAAGTCCATGTGATGTTCTGGGTCGATTTGATTGAGTTCAGAGTGAAGAGTGTGAGAACAGTTGGAAATATATTAAGCTTTTATGAAATCTGAGTCGTGTCGCTTGCACGATGATTTTAAGCAATCTGACCGTTGGATTCTGACCCAATTTCACCCTTTGATTAGGGAAGGTGGCCCAGGCATATCCTTGTGCTTGTGGACCTGATCGAGATTCTGTGACCGTTGAATTGAGTGTGGTCCGCCACGGCTGATCTGAAGAGCCGGTCGGTATGAAAACTTAGCCTGACCTAGATCCATGGTCAGTGAGCTTAAGTCCGACCTTTCGTGGTATTTGGCCCACCAGAAGTGCTTCGTTGGATCGAGAGAGGCTTACTTTGGTTATAACCTAAGTATACCTTGTCCCTAAGGTTATTTTCATCAATAATAGGCCTATTTATAGTCTTTAAACCCTAGCTTGGAAAGAGAGTGGAAAAGAGAGAGAAAGTGAGAGAGAAAGTTAGTGAATCATCTTAGATTCTTTCCGGTTCTTCTTCATCTTTGAACCTTCACTTTGAATCGCTAATGCAGCGGTGCAGGTTCATCTTGGGAGTAGAGTTAAGCAACCTGTCGTATTGAAATATAGTTAGTCTTGGTATTTGTTGTATCTTATTTATTCTTTCTTTGCAGGGTGATATCGCCGTTGACAAAGGCAGTAACCAGTCTAAATCGATTCGGTGTTTCTTTTACGGCTTAAGGTCGCGAACTTTAAGGGTGTATAGGTTATGATTTTGAGGCTTCCATACCTCATTACAACCACAACCCATACCTGTTGTCAGGTTATATAGGTCGTGGTTTCCATGTTACACGGGTTGTGGTTTTCGTGTGATATGGATTGTGATTTTTATGTTACACGGGTCGTGGTTGCCAATTCAATCCATGATCCAACGCTGGATGACAACCACGATCTAAAGTGGATAAAAACTACGATCCAATATGCATGTGAACCACGATCACATGACAAGGTCGTGGTTGTCATACACACTAGGTTGTGGTTGTCATACATACTAGGTCGTGGTTGTCATACATAGAGTTTTTGATCAAGCTAAAAAAAAGACATTCTCAACAGAGTTTTTCAGCTCGCTGGGTGCCCATTGAAGAGGGATGCGGTTGTTACTACATATGGGTTGTGGTTTCTCATGGAGTCGTGGTTGTTATGTTATATGGGTCGTAGTTTTTATAGGTCATTGTTTTCATTTTAGGGCCAAGGCCTATAAAATGAAGACTACAACCCATATAACATGACAACCACAACCCTTACCTCATAACAACCATGACCCATGACAACTACGACCCTTACCACATTACAACCATGACCCTTACCGTATTACAACCACCTAATGTGACCTATGCTACCATGCAGATATCATTTGCATGACTATGGCATGATTTGCATGAACTTGGTGACTACATGGGATAAACATACATAAGATCCTTACCACCCATCAGATGAAACGATCTATTTACATCGTAGATACTAAATTTCATTCAAATATAAATCTTAAATGGACCATAACATAGAGAATGGAGTAGAATTCTAAGTAAAATTTTCAATCTTAATTTTTTTTTTTTTGTATTTCTTCATCTTTTTCTCTTCATTCTTCCTTCAATTCTTTTTTCTCCTTCATAATTCTTCATCATTTTTTATGCCTCAACAAATCGTGGCATGTTTTCGAGCAATGGCTGGAGCCCAAGCACTATAGAAATCCTGAGGCAATAGAAGACCTATTGTAACATCTCGAAAGAATCCATACAAAGACCCGAGTATCACCTCACGTAAAGATCACCAAGGATCAAATTCTGTGGAAATTAGACGAAAATTAGTTAAGTACTAAACTAAATGACTAGTGGAATTATCTTGGACTACTATCTATATGAACTGCAAGACCTAAAACCATTAAAATCGCTAACTCAACATTACCTAAAAACCTAAGAGAAATCTCAAAACCCAGTTGCTGTCGGAGCACATTGAAACCCCGTATCAGACCTGTACCATGCATCAAAAGTCCGATTACCGCAAAACTATAACATTATGACTGCCTTATTGGGCTTGACAACCATCATAAAAATCGAGCCCAAATAGTATCTAAAAACGTACAACTTGAGCTTGGAGCGAAGTGTGTGAGAAACGCAAATATCTTTGAAAAATGAACTCAAACTTAAGTGAATTGGGTCACTCGCTTACGGGCGAAATTGAAGACTTCGGACCGTCAGATTTTTACCAAACTATACCCTTGGATCAGGAAAATTTTCCTTCATATGACAGTATACTTGTGGCCCTGATCAAGTGACGATGACCGTTAAACTGAAACAGGTCCTCCACAGTCGATCCACAAATCCAATCGGACCGATACATAACCTGGCTTAGATCCATGGTCAGGGAACTTACTCCATGACGCAGATGAATAATAAGCCTCCAGATGAGTCCTGTTTGCCCGAAACAGACACCCTTTGGCTATACATTAAGTATATCGTGGCCCTGGGGCCATTTGGACCAGTTCTGTGCCTATTTAAAGACCTTAAACCACCCCATTCCCATTCCATACGAATTTTCTCCAAACACTAGGAGAGAGAAGAGAGAAAAGAAGAGAAAAGAGTGAGGAGAAGAGAGAGAGTTTGGGAGATCGAGGTGGTGTTTCTCTCTTATGCCTACACGCACTAGAACGCCTCTACATCTAGTACACAGGTCATTTCAACTCCAATTTGGGTAAGAAATCCTAAACGTAATTTCATTTTAGGAATCCAAATAGAGGAATCGACGAAATAGCTAACCTCTTTCGTGATTTAGGTAGTCGTTGTGCTGTAGACAGGGACGTAGTGTACGAACCGAGTTCATAACGAGCGTACCGATGAAAGGTGCGGACTATAAATGTTTAGGTTATGGTTTTCAAGGCCTTCAATGTCAGCAATGATTTATATCTGACTTGATTGCTGCCATATGATCTTAGTTACGATGTATTTAACAAACTATACATGTGTGTGCACTATGTGAATATAAAATGCATTCTATGTGATTGTTGAAATGTTTGAATGAAAGTGAAACATGATTTATGCTGGCCATGACTATTAATCTAGAATACATGTGTCGTGTGTATGAAAACTCCTTTATCAAAGGATTTGTCATAATATATGCTATAACTAATTTAGTTTGTGTATATAGTATTATGTAGTCTAAGTGTTTGATAAAATGTCTGAATGAGTAATTGTTTGATGAATTGTAATTATTAAGGGTGTTAAGATGGGATTCTCAACTACCTTATCTATATGTATAATTCCCTCATGTAACCTTAATTTCAAACACGTGATTTATGTATAAAATGCCTATGTATGATAACAGGTTCTATGTGTTTGATAAAATACTCAAATGATTATTATATTTGAATTGTTTGTTAAATGTTGTTATGATTATCACATGTGTTTACTTATTGCATTTGAGTATGATTGGGACTACTACGTAGTCTAGGCAATCGGTAACAATTCTCGATGGAGTGGCCGAACTAGTTTCGCCACATTATATACGTTCGATGAATCCGAGTTGTACGGTGATTGTTAACAGTGGTTATGCCACGTGGAGTGCTTATGTGCTCCATGTCGATTAATTCAACGTGTGCTCGTACCAATCGCACATGTCAAATAACTCGATTGGCCCATTGTGTGTTTACCATATATGGACACTACTTGAATCTAATATACCACTTACCATTGTAAAGCCCATTTCAACCATAGTACCAAGATCCGTTAAGATTCATGAGCAGGGCATGGTGGTGTATGGGACACCGTGGTCTAACTGTCGGCCTACGCTGGAGTGACGAGCCTCCTCGTAGTGACCAGTGAGCAACCCAAACTCGTGAGCCGAATATGGTAGTGTATGGGACACCGTATTCGAGTTTTCGGCCTATATTCAGGTGACGAGCCTCCTGTAGTGACCTCGAGTATAAATTAGGTGTACGCCGAGGTGATGAGCCTCTCCGTAGTGACCTCGAGTGTGAACTCGTGAACTTACCTATCTACTGTTTTTCATCAGGGGTGATGCCCTACAACTTGCCTATCATATGTGATTAACTAAGATTGACGACCCTAGATGGATCATTGTTTGGGTAAGTGATATAAAGGGAGGTACCTTAGCTTCCCAAATCTGTTGTATGAATAAGCCTTATAAATTACTTGGCTAACACGACCATGCACCGCATTGCATGTTCTTTGGCAAGGAAGCGCACGTTTAAGGATTTTATCATGTGCAATCGTGGGATAATGTCATTGAGGGAGTACAGGTGAGGGCATGCATCATTACACATATCATTCCTGAATTAACAAGAATACTTAAGATATGATTGTTGTATGGCTTTATCGTTACTGCTTGAATGAATTGATAACATGTTAACCTTTGTCTTATAGTACTACTGAGTTGATCACTCACTCCCACTCTAGGATGGTGTTTTAAAACACCAACTAGACTCTGATTTAGATGCAAGTTATGACGAGGCTTTCATGACGGAGCCAGACTTCTTCGATAAGGAGGAAGAGTTCTCCTTCATTCAGCTCTCAATTGGGTCTATATAGACCTAGAGCTGCGTCGCGGGAATTACAGGGATATTGGATTAGTTGAACATTTACATTTTGATATTTTATATATTTTGAAACAAAACATGTATGTATTTAGCCTGGAAATACATTCATACTCTGGAGGTTATGGAACATGTATTTACTCTATACATTTATCTCACTCTTCCGCTTGCTCAATTTAAATATCTCTGGAATATGATATGTTGTTTTAGTGTAATCTTATTCATGTTTAATGCACTAATATGAACAACATTTAAACATCATTATCTATATTGCATAAGTGATGCGTTGGAACTCAGGAGTTTAGCTTTGCTTGACCCTCGATTTTTGGGACGTTACAAGTTGGTATCAGAGCATGATTTAGATATAACTGGACCTGGGTTATGGTAACATGACGCACACTGATGTACTTTGACATAGGAGGCACGATAAAATGTAGAAATGAATGTAGGATTCCAAGTTTCACCCACGGGCGAAACTAACAGCTCAAATGTACCCCGTATGTGTCTGAGATCATATGAAATGATCTCAATCCCTTTTTAGACCGTCAATCAATTGGTTTAAGCTATTATTCAGTAGATCCCAAACTTGAAACACGTCAAAGGGCATGAATATGTGCGAGGTAGAACCTGAAACTACCTCACACGGGCGTAGGGGCCCAAAACACATTTTTCGATGGGGCCCAGGGGGTCCCCCGCATCATTTCAGTACCCCGGGGGGGAGCCCACTGCCCACAGTCCAGCGGACCACAGTGGCACCGTGACCCTCTCTAGTGGGCCGCGGCGGGCCCGCGGGTCAGGGGGCTTGCTGCCCTTTTCCACACATGTGGGGCCTGCATTTCGTGTGAGGCCACTCCATTTACCCCCCCTTTACTTCATTTTCCTCCATTTCACCCCCTCCAAGCTTCCAAACCCCTCAAAAATCTCTTTTTTCTTCTCAAATCTCCCTTCCATTCTTATAGCTTCTTCTTCTTCATCATTACATACCCACCATCCATCATATTCCTCAAAACTCCTCTCACACAACCTCTCATCTCTCTTATTTCCTCTCATTTGAGCACACAAATCCACCTTTGTGTCTCATAAACCCCAAAACCCACCAACCCATCTCCTCCTTCAAACTTTCTTCACTTCCATGGCTCTTTTTGAGCTAGTGGCTACCATCTTTTCCCTTTCCACACTCCTTTCCATCATAGGAAAGAGAAGGGCGTCCACAGATGAAGCTGGGCCTAGCTGCCCAACCCATCCGAGGAAGAAGACGGGCGCTAAAGCAAGCACAAGTGCCGAGAGAAAGAGAAGGTCAAAATGGGATATTGACCCACGCATCCTCATTGAAAGATTGCTACCGGCGGGCATCGAATTAGGTAGGTACCATAACCGTCAAGTGGTATTTGAGGATCATGTCAATGAAAAGTTGTTTGAACTATACCTAGTGATGGACATGCTCGTAGAAAATGGTTGGGGTCCCATATTTGAGGGAAATACCCATGCGAGTGAAGGAGCAGTGCATGCCTTCTATGCTCATATACGGGACCCATTACTGGAGCCACTACAATTTACTATCCCATTGGGAAGAGAGCAAGCCATAGTCAATGTTTACATGATAGCTTGAATCATGGGTATGGAGCGTGGACTTATACATGCTAGTGAGAAAAACCTGACCAGTAAACGAGAAAGGAATCGCCGCACCCGTTTCCTCTGCGGCTAGCTTGAGCAATGGAGGCGAGGAAATAGCCTTGTATCGACCAAATTTATAAATGATTTTCGCCTGCTCCACCACATATTTACATATAACATATATCCAAGGTGGAGCAACCCCACGGAGTGTACTCACCTCATGGTTGATTTCTTATACAGAGCTGGTCAGGGAGACAAGTTATGTCTGCCTATATTTGTCCTATCTCAGATTATGGATACTGCACGATCCATATGGGGAGATCCCTCACTTCCCTTCGGCCGACTTATTTGTAAAATTGCCTGTCACTTCAATTTCAGACTCCATATGGGTGACGTTGCCCCAATTCATATCATCAGTGACATTACCCTCAATAATATGGGCATAGGCCCCATGCAATGACAAGCCCATCTTGATGAATATGGAGATGAGATAGAGGAAGAAAGTGAAGAGGAAGATGGAAGTGGTGATGAAGAAGGAAGTGGTGGAGAGGAAGACAGTGAAGGTGCAGAAGGTAGAGAAGAAGAAAGTGGTAAGGAAGAAGGGAGTGGTGAAGAAGAGGAGTCCCAAGATTCAGATGGGGGACCTCCTACTAGTACACATGAGCGACGCTGTGATCAGGCTGCCTTGGGAGCCCGCCTGGCTCAGATTGAAGAGAACCAGGCCACCCTAAGTCAAGAGATCAAGGAGACCCAGGCTGAATTGAAACAAAAGCTTGAAGAGAGTCAGGCTTATATGAAGTAAAAATTTAAGAAGATGTCTCGCACTCTGAAGGCCCTCCTGTGCTATATACAGGACAAGGGTACTCCTCCACCATCACCAGAGTTGGATAGCTAGTCATATGTTGCAGTCATCTTTTAGTCTGCTTTGTTTTCTTTGTTTTCCTTTATAATGGCCTTTGTAGGTGTAGTGGTGTGTTGGTTTGCTTAATGGTTAAAGCTTTTATTAGATTAGCTCACATGAATCCTCTGTCATGATATTTTTTGTAATGCTACATCATATGTATCGTGGCAAATTTTGGTTTAATGAAATGCATAAAGCTTCTTTATATTGGAATGTGTATAATGTTTGGATAAGTTTGTGTTATTATGTTAAATGTTACACATGTTGCACCCGATGTTGTGTATAGGGAATGCCTCCGAAAATCACTTGGAATATGACACGTATCGCACTTGACGGATCGTTTAACGAGGCACCTCCCCTAAGCGATAGCCACACGAACCCCAGTTTAGGCCCTGATAGTGACACCATGCCAGATTCACAGCTAGCCACTGGCTCCACAAATGGGCCAACACCTAGTGCACCATCGGTTCCAGAAAAGAACCGCGCGTCTACCTCAACGTCAGGCATGCCTCAGGCGGCTCCTCCTCCTGATAGGTTGGAGCAGATGATGCTCCTGATGCAACAACAACAGCAAGTTTAGACCACAATTGTGGGGGCCCTTGCCCAAAACATGAATATGGTCCCCCCTACACCACCGTGCAGCCTGCTGGAAACATGAATGCCAGCAGTTTATTTAAGCGCTTTCAGCATTTCCAACCTCTCACCTTCGCGAACACTCATAGGCCCGAGGAAGCCGAATACTAGCTCGACCACATCTCCAAGATGTTGAAGCCGCTGCACTGCATTGAGGCAGAAGAGGTAGAGTTGGTTACGTATATGTTCGAGAAGGAGACTAGTCTCTGGTGGGACAGCATCCTATGAACAGTTACCCCTGGATACGTATGGACATGGGATGCATTTGAGACCCGCTTCCATGGGAAGTACTTTGCCCTCACTTATCGTAATGAAAAGGAGAGTGAGTTTCTTCGCCTCCGACAAGGAGGAATGACTATGTCAGAATATGAGAAGAGGTATACCGAGCTAGCCAGATACACTCCTTTGATACTAGCAGATGAACTGATGAAGATGCGACGATTTTCAAAGGGTCTATGGCCTGAAATCCGTACAAAGATGCGTTACGCTAGCATTCTCAATTATGCTGAGCTAGTAAATGTCCCTACAAGCTGAGCAGGATGAGGACAGATTGTCCTATACACGTGTGCCCACGGGCCCGAGGCCTCGACCTGACTTGCCGAACCGACCATTCCTTGGTAAGATGCCACGTGCAAATTTGCCTCCCAGGCCTTTGGCTCCATCGGCCCCTCAGAGGCGATCTAATCTATGGTGCATCTACTTTAAGAGGATGGGCCATACAGACACTTACGGTTTACCAAGATGAGGGATAACGACTTTACGCCGCCTCAGAAGATCAACCGTCAGTTACCACAAGCCATTTCAGCTCCACCTCTATAATCAGCACCGCCAGCATAGCCTTCTTATAGACCAAATGTGCCTCGAAGTAGGCTGCCTCAACGGCCTATGGCAGCGTAGCTGAATCATCCTCAACAAGCTCGTGTACACTCATTTACAGCTGAAGCATCCAAGACAACAACCGCAGCATCATTGGCTATCGAAGTCACAACACATATCTAAGGTACACCAGTCTTCCTACTGGTGGACACCAGGTCCACTATTTTGATAATATCATGCGCAACAGTCAAGTGACTAGTGTTGGAAACTACTCCTATGATTGGGGTGAGACTTCATACCACCACCGGAACTTTCTCAGACTTCACCAAGATTTGTAAGGGTTGCTCGATAGACTTAAGAAGCAAAACAGTACTCGTTGACTTGATCGTTGCCCCGCTATGTCATTACAATATCATCCTCGGTATGGATTGGCTCATCGAGATGAAGGTAGAGATTGATTACAATACTAGATTGGTGACAACCCATGGACCTGAGGGCACAACCTTTACTTTCCCAGTTCAGGTCAGTTGGTGCTACCGCATTAGTTGTTATGGTACCTTGCTAGAAAATGTTGATGGTCCGACACTTGGGGACACGCCCGTAGTCCAAGATTTCATGGACATGTTTTGAACAATACCTAGACTACCTCCTCAGCGCAAGATCGACTTTACCATCAACCTTGTGCCTGGTGCGACACCCATTTCTCTACCGACATTTCGCATGCCTCCCTGTGAAATGAAGGAGCTGAGGAGACAGATCGATGATCTGTTGGAAGCGGGTTTCATACGACCAAGTGTATCTCCATAGGGAGCACCTATGTTGTTTGTAAAGAAGAAGGACAAATCGCTGTGATTATGTATTAATTACCACAAGTTGAATCAAGTGACAGTGAATAACAAGTATCCCTTGCCCAGGATAGATGATCTGTTCGACCAGTTGAAAGGGGCACGGTATTTCTCAAAAATTGATTTACAGTCTGGATATCATCAGTTGCACGTCAGGGATGAAGACGTGCAGAAAACAGCACTATGAGTTCCTCGTGATGTCGTTTGGACTCACAAATGCATCAGCCGTGTTCATGGACCTCATGAACTGAGTGTTTCGGCCGTATCTGTACCGGTTCATCATCGTATTTATAGATGACATTTTGATATACTCTGGGAGTCGAATGGATCACGAAAAGTACCTGCGAGCAGTCTTCGATACTCTCATGAAGAACCAGTTATTTGCTCAGTACAAGAAATGTGACTTCTGGAAGGAATAAGTCAAGTTCCTGGGACACGTAGTGTCCAAGGAAGGTATCGCTATGGACCTTGCTAAGGTGACCATAGTTTAGGACTGGGAGTAGCCCGGTTCGGTTACAGAAGTGAGGAGCTTTCTAGGACTTACTGGCTACTATCGCTGATTCATTAAAGATTTTTCCAAGATAGCCAGACCGTTGTCTCAGCTTACTCGAAAGGATCTTAAGTTTTCCTAGAATGAGAAGGCAGAAGCAGCCTTATAGGATTTGAAGGACAAGTTGACGTCCGCATCCGTGCTAGTATTATTAGAGCAAGGGGTCAAATATACGATATACACCGACGCATCCGGTGTTGGTTTAGGTTGTGTTCTTATGCAGAAGGACAGAGTGATTGCCTATACTTCACGATAATTGAGGAAAAATGAAGAAAACTACCCCACACACGACCTGGAATTAGCAGCCGTCATCTTCGCATTAAAGCTCTAGAGACATTAGCTCTACGGAGAGGAGTTCGAGCTCTTTTGCGACCACAAGAGCCTCAAGTACATATTCACATAGAGAGACCTGAATATGAGGTAACGAAGATGGATGGAAACCTTAAAAGACTTCAAGTTTGAGGTCTCCTACCATCCTAGCAAGGCCAACCTTGTGGTTGATGCGTTGAGCCACAAGAAGACAATAGAATTTATAGCTCTTCTAATGATTGAAGAATGGAACATAGTAGAATTTGTGCGAGACTTCAAACAGAAGCTTACAGTAGAGGATCCATTTGAGAGCGTCACACACATCCGCATGGTTGTATCAAATCTGATGGCACGAAGCATCCGTCTATGATGAACGGGGCCCACTTATTTGGGTTAACCCACTTAGACAATGGTGCGAATGGGCCTAACAAAGCATACGGGAAGGTCACAATGAGGACATCTAACCATCATTGCACATCAATGTGGACATCTAACCAACATTACTCCCATGGAGTGGCCTACATAAGGGATTCATACACAACGTAACGGCCACACATACATCACATTGGGCCTCTCATAAATCGCGTTGGGCTTCCTATAAGGGCCTCAAACGTTTCACAATGGGCCACGCCCATGGGCCTCAGATACATCTCGATGGGCTGCGCCCATGGGCCTTGCGTACATCATAATGGGCCATGTCTCATAGGCCTCATACAATCTCAATGAGCCACATATACATCACATCAGGCCTTGCCCCTAGGTCTCGAATACATCACATTGGGCCTCGCCCATGGGCCTCGAATACATCGCAAGTGGGCCTCAAATATACTTCACAGGTGGGCCACATACATGGGCCTAATACACATCACTATGGGCTACATCACATGGGCCTAATATATATCACTATGGGCCACTACCCATGGTCTTTAAATACACAATAGGTGGGCCCTACACATGGGCCTCAAACTTATACATGTAATGACCCTGGAAAATTTTGTGCTTATCTTTCCCTAAGTAGTTGTTTTTGGGGTAATTAGCGCTATACTCGATTGCTTGTGAAATTTGCATCAATCACTTTAAATTGTATCTGCATGACTCAAAACTTGTAGATTAGTTAGCGCTATGTTACTCTGAAATCTGGGATCCATCGCTAAATCCAGTTGTTCTGGAGAATTTTTGGAAGTTCTGGATCGGACCTGGACCGCGCGTCGAAAGTCCGATTGCGATGATCTTAGGCTGTTGCGGTCACTATGTTGGGCTTGACCATCACCTCGAAAATCAAGTCCATGTGATGTTCTGGGTCGATTTGATTGAGTTCGGAGTGAAGAGTGTGAGAACGGTTGGAAATTTATTAAGCTTTTATGAAATCTGAGTCGTGTCGCTTGCACGATGATTTTAAGCAATCTGACCGTTGGATTCTGACCCAATTTCACCCTCTGATCAGGGAAGGTGGCCCAGGCATATCCTTGTGCTTGTGGACCTGATCGAGATTCTGTGACCGTTGAATTGAGTGTGGTCCGCCACGGTTGATCTGAAGAGCCGGTCGGTATGAAAACTCAGCCTGACCTAGATCCATGGTCAGTGAGCTTAAGTCCGACCTTTCGTGGTATTTGGCCCACCAGAAGTGCTTCGTTGGATCGAGAGAGGCTTACTTTGGTTATAACCTAAGTATACCTTGTCCCTGGGGTTATTTTCATCAATAATAGGCCTATTTATAGTCTTTAAACCCTAGCTCTCTTTTCCATACGAATTTTCTCTAACCCTAGCTTGGAAAGAGAGAGAAAGTTGGTGAATCATCTTAGATTCTTTCCGGTTCTTCTTCATCTTTGAACCTTCACTTTGAATCGATATTCTGACGATTCTGAGTTCATCTTGGGGTAAGTTAACCTAACCCTAATCTGTGTTAGAGCTTAGATTAGTCTTGGTGTTGTTGTATCTCATTTCTATTCTTTCTTTAGGGTATTCTATCGCCGTTGACGAAGACAACTTATCTAAATCAGTTCGATGTTTCTTTTCTGGCTTAAGGTGCGAACTTTAAGTGTATAGGTTATGGTTTTCAAGGCTTTCAATGCCAGTTAATGATTTATTCTTGTTATGGATGAGATTTCACATGCCAAATCTTGTGTTTATGTTGTGTTCCTGATATGCATGTATTATATTGAGATTTGTGTATTCTATGTGTATGTATAAAGTACCGTATACGTATAAAATATGCACTTGTGTTTGCCATGATTATTTGTCATGTATGTATGCTAGATGTATGTGTGACAACTCCTTGGTAAAAGGAATTGTCCAAATGCATGTATTTCAACATACGTCATGTATGTTGTATTATGTATTCTAAGTGTTTGTAGAAATGTCTGAATGATCTAAGCTGTGATATATGAACCTAGTATGGGCATTGAGAAGCGATTCTCAACTCTCCCACTAGTGTGTATGATTTCCTTCTAGCTAGTTACATTCCTTGTTATTTAATTTCAAGCATTACTTATGCTTACATTCATGTTTAGTTGATATTCCTCAAGTGCTTATGTACCATGATTTGAGTTGTTGTTCCTTTACTGTTCTACATTCAATATGAATATCTGTTGTAGTGTAATGTGTTTGGGACTATGAATAGTCCAGAAAATCGGTAATCTGCCTTAAGGTTGTGGCTGAGATTGCTTTCGCCACAAAGGACGTAATTAGACGAATCCGAGCCGTATTAGAGTTGGCGGCAGTGGTTTGGCCACGCGGAGTGTTTGCGCACTCTATGTCGTTCAACCCAACGTGCGCTCGTGCTAGTCGAGTTCGTCAAGTAACCCGATTGTCCGATGTATGTTCACCATGTATGGACGCTACTGCTTGAATCTAGGGTACCGAACTTACCAATGAAATCCTATTAACCATGGTACCTTGATCCGCTAAGACTCATGAGCCGGACATGGTGGTATGGGACACCGTGGTCGAGCTGTCGGCCTACGCTGGGGTGACGAGCCTCCCCGTAGTGACCAGTGAGCAATTAAACTCGTGAGCCGATTATGGTGGTATGGGACACTATATTCGTGCTGTCGGCCTACATTGATTGGTGACGAGCCCTTTGTAGTGACCTCGAGCATGCCTGGATACCGCATTGAGGTGACGAGCCTTGGTGTAGTAACGAAGGTATGAAAGGCATGCATTGATTGGTGACGAGCCCTTTGCAATGACCTACAACAATATGATCGTATGAGAAGTCTAAGACTAACGACCCTAAAATGGATCACTGTTTGGATGGTGATATGAGGAAGGTATTTTAGCTTCCCAATCCTGCTGTATGAAAAGGACTAATAACAACTTGGTAATCATATCCATGCACCGCATTTGCATGTGCTTTGTAGATGTGGCGCACTTTGAGGTGGTGTCATGCGTAACGTAAGATGAAGACGCTGAGGGTGTACGCGTGAGGGCACGCATCATTTTGCATACATCCTCGCATTAACAAGAGTACTTAGGATTTATTTAATTTTTTGCTTTATCATTACTGTTTGATTGAATTGATAACATGTTAACCAGTGCCTTATTGTTCCACTGAGTTGATCACTCACTCCCACGTTCTGGGGCGGTGTTAAACACCCACCAAACTCTGTCTTAGGTTCTGATATTGTAGATGATGATGCGACTTCTGAGGTAGAGCGGGAGATGGATGATGATGAGGCTGCTTTCTCTTCTATGCAGTTTTCAGACAGGTTCTAGCGAGCCTTGTTCTGATGTGCAGGACTCTGGGATTATTTTTGGGATCCAAATGATGTAACTTGATACTTGTAATTTTGATAGAAACACTTTCATTATGACCTGGTTTGTGTATGTACTTCAGGGATTTGCACTTGTACACATATATTTCTATAAGTCTTCCGCTTGCTTTATTCACTTATCTCTGAATTATATCTGTGTTTTGGATTAATCTATTTCATGTTTTATGCACTAATACAGACAACACACATCCATTATTAAATATGTTGCGTAAGTGATGTTTTGGAACTCGGGAGCTGAGTTATGCTCGACCCCCGAATTTCAGGGCGTTACAATACAACAGGTAAGCCTCAATGGACGGGCCACAAATACATCAAGATGGGCCTAATCACACGGGCCTCATATATATATCAAATAGGCCACACCAATTGGGCCTTGCATACATCACAATGGGCCTCATAACATGGGCCTCATATATATTAAGGTGGACCTCAACAATGGCCTTATACACATCAAGGTGGGCCTCAACAACAGGCCTCATACACATCAAGATGGGCCTCATGGATGGGCCATAAATACATCAAGATGGGCCTAATCATATGACCCTCATATATATACCAAGGTGGGCCTCATACATCCCCAAAAGAATCATATGGAGGGATCATTTGGACCATACAAATAGTAACGGAGATAATACTTGTCATGGTTAAATAATTCATAGGGTCCACTCTGAAGTTTATTTTTTTTCCAATCAATCTAATCATAATGCCATAAAGGCCTGGATTAAGAGGGAGAACAATTCCCCACTGATCCAGAACTTCCATGACCTAAACGGTTTTCAATAATAGACGTTCAATCCTCCATTATTTCTGTGGAGTGGTCCACCTGATCAATGGATGGTATGGATGTTGCACACGTACATTACAGTGGGTCCTTCCCACTGGATAGGTCAGGTGCGTGGAAGGCCCGTATAACACGTGGGCCAGGAATTTGAAGTGCAACAGCATCTCTGTTGTTGCTATGGTGCGGCCCACAGGAGTACTGGATCTGGCAACTCACGGATGGATGGTGCAGATAAGACCGTAAGTCGAGGTGGGGTCCACACGTGGGCATACAAGACTTCATCAAAGTGGCCACCTCAATCCCATCTAGGGATGAACGGTTTGGATATAAAATAATCCACACGGTGGGGACCGTAGTACTTGCTGACGTCAATAAAGCAGCTTTGCTGCTGGGTAATGTACACCAACCAATCAGATTGGTGGGTCCCACGTATGGCCCACCAGATAGTGTTTATCTGTCGTCCAATCTGTTGATAAGGTCACATGGCCCAGTATGAATAAGAAAAATAAATTTTTATAATGACTGAAAACTTCTATGACCCCAAACTGGGTTTCAATGGCAGCCGTTCAATCAACATGTTTCCTATAGTGTGGACTATCTGAGTTCCACCTACGGCTGATTTTGGGAGGGGGCCCACTGCCTAAAGGGGGCCCACTAAATGCATGGCGTGGATGTTCAACACACATCACGGTGGGGCCACCACGTGCATCACGGTGGGGCCGGTCCGGCAGCGCACAGTGCAGCAATGCCTACTGCTCTGGATGTCAACGGCAGCAGGTGCTGCTACTCATATTTTTTTATTATTTTGAGTTTTTCTGGGATATTTCCTAGGTGGGGCCCACATCAAGTAGATCCACCTCGTCCACTGGCTCTCATGGCCCTAGACAAGCCAAACAAGCCCAATATTCGAGGTGTTTTGAAGTATAGAAACATCAGGTGGTTTTTCAACGGTAAAAATCTCAGTTTTCTATGTTGTGGCCCACCAGAAGGTCGAATCAGCTTCATTTTTCGGCTCAACACCTAAAATGAGTTGGGAAAAAGGATGGACGACTTGGATTGAATCCATAAATCAAGGTGGGGCCTATATGAGTGGCCCACCCAAATAGCTTAAAATTTATTTATTTTTTTATTAGTACACCCACTATTTGTTCACACGTCCAGCGTCCAAGACTCTGGATGGTGTGAAGATGATTCATCCAGGTGGGTCCCATATAGACGTGGCCCACCTGATTTGTATCAATATGATATTTGTGTTTTTCCCAATGTCAATTGGTAGGGCCCACATGGCTTAGACGGCCATGGGGTCCACTTGATGGACGATTTGGACACCACATACACTCATCATGTAGGCCACAAAATAAATAAAGGAGAGAGAGAGAGAGGGAGACATGTGATGATGGAGGGACCCCGGCACTATGGGCCCTGCCTTGCATGATTCACAACATACATCAAGTGGGTCCCATTTCGTATGGGCTCACCAATCAAAATCAACGGTGGAGATCCTTTCTCCACCGAAATGGAAGGTCTAGATGACCCTATCCATGGAGAATGGCCCCATCATGGAATGATTATGAGAATTAAGGTGGGTCATTGCCACATTTAGGGTCCAAAATGAGATCCATACCATCAATTGGTAGGCCTCACTTGGCCCATCATACAAACATGAAAACTAGCCTATAAAAGCACCCACCTTTCGATCTTCTTGGTCCGATGGAACGCCGATCTCCTTGTGCTTCACTTTGATGGAGGGTGATGAGAAGTGAATGGCTAGGATGAAGGATTTGGGGTGGAAAGTGGGTCACACACATGCACTTTCTCTCCTTAGAAATGCATGGACGTCACCACTTCTTACTTGAGATTTGTTGCTTGGAAAATGTGAAAAGAAAGAGAGAGAGAGAGAGAGAGAGAGAGAGAGAGAGAGAGAAGGGATGGTTGTAAGAGAGGTGATGGGTGATGGATGTGAGGTGAGTGATGAATGTGAGGTAATAGTGTACTTGACTTGAGAGTTGACATGGGTGGTTACTTGACTTGTGGAGAAAGAAAGCATGGGTTACTCTTGTACTTGACATGAGGTGATTGATTAATGGGATATGTTGTAGAGATTCTCTTGGGATTACAAACGTCCGGTGTTTTCTCGAACAGAACGCGGGTCCACATCTCCCTGCCAGGGTATCAGATTGGTGCGTAATACGCGGCATTAGAACTGTAGTGACGACGCAGTCGCAATGGTACACGTCTCAGATTAAGCCAACTCAAATCTATAGGATACGACTTAGGGTCGAGTGCAAACGTCGATCATAGGTCGCGGATTGCCGAAATTCGATGGGAAGGATCGCGGGAATTGACGGAACAGTACAGATTAGGATATGGGCCTCACAGATGTTCCCACTAAGAGTTGTCATTTTGGCATCAAAAGACGCCAAACCACAACAAAAAATTCTATAATACCCTCAATATTAATATCAAATAAGATAAATTATTCCCTAGTGGAGTCGCCATTTTGTTTTAAACAAGAAACAAATGCATTTGATTTGGAAAATTATCTTATTAGAACATAACATAGAGAGAATTTATACAACAATCATTGTATTAACAATACTGAGTTCATTTACATCCTCTAATATCCCTTGATTTTACGATAGATTATTTGAAATACATAAGTTGACAAAGTTCGAATGTCGAATCTCGAATTCGGCAGCATTTCAACTTATGCTTTGGTCATCTCCTTAGGAGGAATGTTGTGCTGGTTTGATCATTCAATCATTCCCCTTTTTGAGCTTGTCCCTTAAACAAAAGGAGAGCTTGGAGCAACAAAGATCAAACTAGGCGATTTCGATAGCACCTTGGCCCTTTTCATTACTGGCCATACAATCACCTGGTTCACGGCCCGCGCAACCAATAACTACTCTCCCTCTCACCTTTAGTCTTCCTCCAGAGCTCTACTCTTCTTCCGAAATTCTTTTCTCTCTCAAATAAGAGGGGTAGTGGGGTATTTATAGGCATTTATATGTGCGAACCTTCAATCTTTGAGCTATGGGACCCACCTTGCACCAGATCTGACTATCCATAATAAACTGTTTCTGATCTTGGTTGTGCGACCCGCGCAATGGAGGAAGTAGATTGCGGGGCCCGCGCAACCAACTATTGGTTGCGCGACCCACGCAACCACTGATTATGATATTTGATTTTCTTCTTTCTTTCTCATTTCTCCAATACTCTTTTGATTTTTTATCCTTTCAATCTTTCTTCATTATTTTTATGCTCCAACAATTGATGAAATAGAACTTGATTTAATGGTTTATTAGTGATATTAGGTTCTATATTGACGATATTTTATTTATGTATCTTTGAATTTTACTCGTATGTATAGGATTACACAGAATATTGATGTTTTATGAGAAAGGTTTGAAATTTGGATATTGAAGAATAGTTGTTTGCATGTTTTTCTTAAGACTAGCAAAATCCTGGTTGAGGGTGTGTTGAGTGTGAAATATTGTATATTTTTCTCTTGTTATGCATTGGTTTTATAAGCATAAATGTGCTTCATTGATCTAGTTATGTATATTTTCTTATGCAAGGTAATTTGGAGAGCTAAGGTGAAAAAGAATGATTAACTAGAATATTAAATGCTCAAAGAATAACCAATTGAAGATTTTAAGATTTGGTATTTAATGAAGAATTCAAGTGCCAAGGATCCAAGAAAACCAGATGCAAAGGAGAGAGAAAAGACTGGCAAAATCACAAGATCTTACAAGAGAATAACTATACTATTTGGTCCGACCGAATGTGCACAGAACAGTCCAGCAACAAACTATGATTTTTGGAGTTAATTCAGCTGCAACCAAGAGTTTATTCGGTGTGAAAGAAGACATGTTTGGTACAACCAAAGCTCACAATTGACTGTATCCGAAGCGTAACCAAAGTATGTAAATTGAAATTGATTTCAAGCTGGTCCAGACTTTTCCTATTTAAAGGGGTGTTTTAGGCTTTCTAAAGTATGAATTAAGGTAAAAGGGATAGAGGAAAGAGTTATGGAGCCTTCAAGGAGCCCTCATTCTTCAATCTTTCAGTTCTAGTTAGTTTTTTATATTTTTCATTTTGAGTTTTAGTTCAATCATGTCTTTGATTGGTTAATCTCTTAGTTAGGGCTACGAGGTAAAACTTGTGGTTATTTTTTATACTTAGTTTACTTTGATTGAAGTATTTGATCCTATTTTTAAACAATTCACATTGATATTTAGTTCGAATGAATATTTATTTCTAGTTTACTTTAATCAATTATCGACTTTGGGCACATTAGATGCCTAGGAAAGTTAAGAATAGTTTATATTGTCTTTTACAATGGATTGATTTGTAAAATTTACTTATTTATCATAAACTATGAGCATAATAGATGCTTTGAATTCCCTACGATCAATACTTTAGTGCATGATATTGGAACCAATTCAATTGAAGTTCAAATATTTTTTAAGTTTTTGAGTGATGATTCAACCGCTCTATTATCTGGTTAGATATGATAAAACTTCGATTTCAATTGAGTAATCCAATTGAATCATATAAATTAAACATTAATATATAGCTATAAGCGCATCCTTGGCGCTTTAGTATTTTATCCTTAATAGTTTCCCTCACAATTATTCCTTAAAGCAAATACTATTAGTTAGTTTAGTTTTAGTTATAGTTCTAAAGTATTCCAAAAATCGCACAATTGCAAGTCCATATGGGTATGACCTCGATCTCACCGATTTATTATTATATTGCAACCTTGCACTTGAGGTTGTCTTAAATACATTCCAAGATAAGGGAAATGCCACGTGGTTCGTAGCACCCTAGGTGCCACTAGAGCCACACGAAGTCCCCTGCTTTGGCAAGTGGGCTCCAATACTTGTATGGAGGCTCTATCTCTATTGATGTTTCGAATTTTGACTGGGCTTTGGGTACATGTGCTTGGATAAGAGTTAGTTCAAGGCTGCAACTGACTTGGTGAGTTGATTGGGTCGTAGATTGACTAGAGGAACTGGTCTGGTGGGTTGACTCAATGGGTTAACTCGGTGAGTCAACTAAGTGAGTTTGACTGTTTTTTAGGTTTAGGGTTCCAAGGCTAGGATTAGGTTTCATTGACCGAATTGAGTCTACGATTGGAGCTAGAATTTTGGATTAAGTTTGGTGGAGTTGAATCGTTTTAACTTAATTAGCTTGTCTACTAAGGGTTGGAGTGGGTTGTCCACTGCTATCCAACCTGATCAAATGATCTCGTAGGCTTGGATGAAAGGAAAAGACAAATATCAGCTTATGAAAAACTTACCTGCCCCAAATAAATTTTCAACACTAGGCATCCAATCCACACTGTTTCCTATGTTATGGCCCACCTGAGCCTTGGATCTGCCTCCTTGTGGGGCTCATTTCTTAAAATGATCTGTTAAAATGGATGGACGGTGATAAAACACATACATCTCAGTGGGCCCCAATCCACGCCCGTGTCTGTGAGTGGTGTCTTTGGAAGTGTTACCGTTAAAAAACCAGCCTTCCTGTGATAGCCTGTCGTAGTTAATCCGCATCCTTCAATACCCAAATCACATTCCTAGCATGCTACCATAAATGGCACTAAACATATAAATCCTAATTACCCAATTCTGGGCCAACAAATGGACAGTGAAAGTCGGAAAAAGCCAACAAACTAAGATGCTGCCATGTGACACGATCTTACTTTAAGGGTCCGTGTGATTGGAATGAAATGCATTAAAAAAAAGAAAAAAAAGGTCGTAAAGGCATTAATTATGATATTCTTTACTTGTACGTAACGCCGGCTAGGGTAATTAAATGGTCCTTGACTAAGGATCAAAATAGTATTCTCGATTTTCAGTTTGTACATCTGAACCTATGGTTTTTTAATCCGGACCATTGGTGTATTCAGACACATCATTGATGTATCAAATGCTAAAATGAGCTTTAAAAATTGATGGACGGCGTGGATAAAATTAATTGGGCCCATAGAGCTCCAGTGTCAGTGTGCAATGCGCGTCCAGAGAAGAACCCACTTTCCTTTGTCCCAGGAATCAAGTTTTCCTAGTTTATTCTTAGATACTCTTAAACGGTTAAACCGACCCTTTTACAGGCTGTGGGCCACCTCGAAAATAGGATTGCCTAGGACGCGGATTTCGTGCGAAAGCCTTTGGGAGAAAGTTCCTGCCCATGAAACCTAGGTGGAGGCTGTCGTGATGTTTGTGAGAAATCCACACCGCCCATCGGTTTTGTGAGCTCATTTTAGTACTTGGAACCAAAAATGAGCCGGATTCAATATTCAAGTGGGCTGAAAATGTGATGATTGAACTTCCACATTTTAAATATTTGTGGGGCCACAAGAGTTTTGAATCAGGGTTATATTTATGATTTCAGTTCATCCCAGTAGGAATGACGTTATGAACGGTATGGATGGCATTTAAACATCACTGTAAACCCCAGGGAAGTTTCAACGGTAGGAATTTCCCTACCCACATTTTCCTTTAGTGAGGGCCACTTAATTCTTGGATCCTGCTCACTTTTAGTCTCAAAATCTTAAATGAGATCACAAAACGGATGGACGGGGTAGATTTCTCACAAACAAGACAGTGGGCCCCACCTATGTTTACAGCTTAGTAACTTCCCGGGAAAGCCTTTGGCAGGAAATCCACGTCAGATTTTATGCTCTTTAACCAACTTGACTGAAGAGGAGCACGTGGGATTGCGAATGAATTTTTAATTAAAAGAACGTTGAGGTAATTCCGTAGGCATCAGCCATGTCCAAGATAAGTAGCACTTCCATACGCATTCCCTGCAGCAAGCTTCTGTCCTCCACCATTCCCAAATGGAGGAGGACACCATCAAATACATGTTTAAAAATGCCATGAATGAAAATTGGGAAGAAGTTGTGAGAGTCTGCAAGGACAATCCAAGGGCCCAAGAGGCCAAGATCACAAGATCAGGAGATACAGCATTGCATGTTGCCATCTATAGTGGAAGAGAAGCGACAGCGATAGAGCTGGTCAATCTCATCGCCCATAAAGACCTCGAGAGAATCCTAGGGATGAAGAACGATCAAGGGAACATTGCACTCCACCTTGCTGCCACCGTTGAGATGGCGGAGATGTGTGTGTGTATGGCCAGAAAAGTCCCCACGCTAGTAAAGTCCCGCAACAACAACGGTGAGACGCCGCTCTTCTTGGCGGTTCTTCATGGAAAGAAGAAGACATTCATTTCCCTTCATTCCAAGTGCCCCAATGGTGATGATATTTCACTTTGTAGAAGAACTGATGGGAATACCATTCTACATTGTGCTATCATGGGGGAGTACTTTGGTAATCATCAAACTTCTATCATATACTTATTAAATGCATGCAATACATATATGGACATGCATTCTTCCTTCATATATATATATATATATATATATATATATATATGGACATGCATGCAATACATATACACATGGATGTATGAAATGGTTGTTTTGTGGTTGGCAGATCTGGCCTTGAGCATAATTTACAAGCACCCATCGCTGATTAACTCTCACAATGAGAAAGGACAATCAGCTCTGCATCTAATGGCCAGCCATCCTTCCTTTTTCAGGAGTGGAAGCCCACTTGGGATATTTGATTTTATCATCTACCACTGTAAGTCAAGAACCTCTCTCTCTCTCTCTCTCTCTCTCTCTCTCTCTCTCTCTCTCTCTCTCTCTCTCTCGGGTTGACGGTAATCTAATTTGGCATTGTTTGATAGGTACACTGATTGATCCATTTGAAGAAGAGACACTTTTCAACGACACCCATTCACTCGATTCTGATAGAGATAGCAAATGCCGATTACCAGAAAATTACATTACTTGCTGGGATTTCATCAATCTTTTGTGGAAGCTGGTTGCCATCTTCGGTAAGTAATCTAACATTATTTTAAAGACATGTCCGAGCGAGTTACCTTGGTGGGACCCGCTCTGGTTTGACACTACGAGTCACCACTGAGTCAATTCCGACTTGGGTGATTTGGGGCGATTCAACCCCAACTCAGTTGATTTGCAACTCAACTCAGGGAGGAACGAGTCAGTCGAGTCCCCAAGTCTTTTTAACCATGTAATCTACCTGTTTAAAGCCATGCGGTTAGCTTAGCTCACCCACTCATGTTCATAGCCCCGCCTCATACAATTTCCATACATGTGCCAATGCGGCGTACAAAACAAATGAATGGCCAGGAAAAGCTGGGTTTAGCCATTCTGCTTTTTCTTACATTAGACGTCCAGACTAAGAAAAGAATTTAAAAAATAAAATAAAGGAAGAGCAGAGCTGTACGACACTTGATGCGCTGGTGGTAAAAAGTTGTATATATGGTATGCATTAACTCAAGTTAAAACTGGTAAACTTGGGAAAAAGTGAGAATCCTAAAAGCTAGATTGTTGAACAATCCTAGCCTCTGATCCGAGGACACTTGCTTCTTGTTCTTGGAAATAACACCATTGCATATTTTAAATTTTTAACCGTTCAATAGTTGTCCACCAAGCGCAGCATGTTTGACATTATATCCATTATCCGTACTCTTATGTTTGACTGTTTATTCAAAAGATAAGCTCTATATAAAACTTTGATGGGTCACACCAGTGGAAATAATGTAAAATTATTCCTTAAAACTTAACGAGCTGTGTCCAGTCCCAGGTTTAGGTTAAAGCTTTTTTTTATTATTATTATTCAAGAAGTAATTTGTATTCCATGATAGAGATAGCACAGGCTGTACAGTGCCAGTACTATTTCCAGTGGGGCCAACGACAAAAAAGAGGGACGCCTAAGGAAAGCAAAAAGACCTTACGAGGATTAGACCTCTCCTAGGTAGCCTAAACCTACTCTGTCCATAAACAGATGGCCCTTGATGGTGGTTGGAAGGGAGTCCTTAGATGGAAAGATTGACCCCCTTTGGTCTCGCCACCCAATCGGGCCTATTTCCTTTCGCCCCGGTTAGTCACACTGGGTGAATGGTTTTGATAAAATATAAACACTATTGTGGCCCTATACATAAACTTATGGTTTGCATCCCATGCATATTATTCAGTGGTGTGGCCCACCTTATGGTTTTCTAGTTGATTTTTTTGCTGCACGGCCAAGCTTTAAGGGTCTTCAAACAATATGATGGTCCATGAAGCTTCAGTGTTATACTCGTGTATAAAGCTAATGCTGTTGCAACCTAACAGACCCAATTCCTACCGATCAATGCCCCTTTTTTTATCTTTTTACTGGAACCTACAACACCTAAGTTCTTTTTGGGGCCGATGATGCTGTATATGTGAAATTCACTCTGTCCGTTATAGGTGAGCTCCTTGATGATATGACCCAGAGTTTAAAATAAAATAAATAAATAATAAAAAATAAAAAAGTCAGATCCATAACTCAGGTGATCCGTACCACAGGCAAGAACCGGATGGGACGCCAACCATGGGTTTGTATTGGGCCACCATGCTGCCTATCTTTTATCAAATCCGTTCATCAGGTGTGACTCACCAAGAAATACTAAAAATTAGCCTGGTCCAAAACTCATGCTGACCGCACCACGTGAGCTTGTGTTTAAGTTAAACTTTATATTGTTCTCATGGGTGTCACCTAGCTTAGTCTTTTATGGCTCTGATCTTTCATTTGTCCAGTGAAATAAGGGTCGTCACCTGGTGGACAGAGTAGTTTTCACCTATACAACTTGCTGGCCCCAAAGAGCTTGGGTGTTCTACGATGGGGCCTAAAAATCCATTGCTTGCCTTTTTACAGATTGTTACGGGGGCATGCCTACAAATAAGCGTGCACTACGTATAGGACAGCGTGCACTGCGTATAGGACATGCATGGGATCTGCGCTGCCATCATGCTCACTTGAATTCACCATGGAAGCTAAAAATCAGTTTGAACCAAATCCAGGTAGGCAACACTAGAGCTAGAGGACTGACCCAACTCGATCCAGTTTTGAAATAGGCTTAACCCAAACTTGACCCAACTTGGTACTGAGTCCATCATGCCTAACCTGATCCAAGTCCGGGTCTGGCTTGGACTAATCGGGACCAAGTCCAACCCCGTCACAGGTACTAAGTTGGCACCAAGTAGGGTAAGGTGCAGCGGTTATGCAGAGGCTGAAATCACAACTCAAAACCTAGGTGCAGTTGCCAAAATTGCAGCCTCTCCATTGCCTACATGGCATCTCATATCTGAAATGATGTCAAATCTGGTGTGTGTGTGTGTGTGTGTGTGTGTGTGTGTGTGTGTGAGTCGAGTTTTGGATCAAGTCCAGTCAATATTGAGTTGGATTTTGGGTCGAGTCGAGTTACTAGGTGACCTGAACTCAATTCGGTTTGATACTAGATTAGATAAAGTCTACTCGGCTCAAATTGAGTAGGGTCTGAACGAGTCAAAAAAGTCAAGTTTGCCTTGTCGAGTCATCCCATGCCCAGCTCCAAGCAACACCCTAAGAATTGGGATGAGATGCTTGCCATTAGTTGTGTGTGGCCCACAATAATTTATATATGCCATCCAATCCATTCATGTGACTCTTCTCACCGCAATGGAGCTACTCTTCCGAAACCATGCTATTTTGAAACTTAGGTAGACCGGGCCATGTGAATTTAAAAAGGTTTCAGGAAGAATTTACACTATTCCCTATGATAATAACCCCTAAGTTTTGGATCATTGTGATAGTCGAGATCGAAGGCCTAATATAGGGTGGTGACATAATGGAGGGGGTAGATCTCTTCCACACAAAATCATCCATCTATGCAAGTGAATAGTCCTGCCCCTACAGACTGAGGCAACCATTTTTGTCAACTCAATCTTTTATTCTTTTTTCTTTTTTCTTTTAAAAAAAATAAAAAAAACCGGATATTTTTGTGTTTTAAATGAATTTTCTTTGTTAACCCTTAACCAAGTATATAAAAATTTTGATAAAAAAATTCGTATGGTAATTATAGGTGCATAATTGTAATTATACCATAGATAAGGTGTTTGACTACAATTTTCACACTTAAATACAAACCATACATGATTTGATGGTTAATATTAAACTTTTTGTACATAATAAAATAAATAGAATTACAATGCCCAACGCAACGGGGCTTTATTGTTTGCTTTTTTACATTTAGTAAATAAATAAATAAAGGACTTTATTGGGCCAGTAGAGTCTTGTTGAGTCCAGGTCGAGTCATGATCAAGTAGTTGGGTTCACGTCAGGTCCTAGAGTTGCTGGACTCAATATAATATAGGATTTGGTCCTTTCAAATAGATCCAATTCAGGTCCTTTCAGAACCCTATCTTGTCTTTCAGGATTCGGGTACAGGGGGGAACCAGGTACAGGGGTGGCAATGGGCCAGGCTCAAGATGGCTCTATGAATAGCTTTGATCATAAAAACATGAGCCGTGATTTAAAAATACTTTTACTCTACACATGCATGTTGAATGGGAGTGCTCACTATGTCTTTAGTCTATGTCTACAGTGCAATAGTGACCAAACTTGATGATTGGATCAGCCAATGGGCTGGGCTGGGTCCAAGCCTGGGTCCAGCCCTCAGGATGTTTAAGGCCAAAACCTCAGTCCTATAAGGCAGTGGTATTAAGGCAGAGCCAAGCCACATGACCCATTGCCACCCCTAGGGTATCGTCGGATCCATGGAATTCAAGGAAAAGAAAGAAAATTCAGTAAAATAATGATTTTCGTGAAAATTATTAAAGTATGGAAGTGAGAAATCTTAATCATATTCCTCTCACAATATCCACCTTGACACAAGGATGAGTGTGACGAGATCGATCACCGTCTTCCTCAAGGATAACTACTTCAAATCCACAAAGTTTCTTTGGACTCGTCACAAAGACTTCTCAAATCCACGAGGAAAATGCAAAAAGAATAGAAATAATATTCATGAAAATTCGTCAATTGATGATTGAAATAAATGAGTCTACAACCCTTTAAATAGGGATACCAAGCCTTGGAAGAAATTTCAAAATTAAGCTACAACTAAAACTCCCTAAAATTCATAACTTACAATAAATAGTAAATTTACTATTTATAGTAAGTGTCCTATGTGGCTTAACCACGCTATTCTCCTAATTTTTCTAAGAACTTCTCATGTTGGACACAACCCCTACATCTCAAAGGATGAAGAGTTATAATAAAACTAAAACTTACTAAAAATAGTAAAAATGGAAATAAACATGGAATTCGACCATCAATATGATGGAATCTCACAAATTCAGCATGGGCAACTTGGCTTTGCGTGGTTGGTTGGCTAAAGTAGCTCGTCCTACCCTAAAATCATTCTGGTCTATCGAGTAACTCATTCGATCCGGTTTGCGAGATATGCATGTTTTAAGGTTTTGACGGTCTTGATAACTTTTGCTTTCGACCGGGCTTCTTTGGTCCATCTTAGACATGAAAGTGTCTGCGACCCACCCTACATCACACCTAGTTTCTTATTCTCAGGATTTAAAATATAGAAAAGTGTTGTGAATGTATAATGGAATCTACTTCTTTTTCTGTCCAAACAATTCAAGTTGTTAAAATAATTGAATAAAAGGAAAACCCTTTTTGATTTCCAATGTTTGGCAAGAAAGTCATTGTTTCCTAACATGGCAGAATTTTCAAGTGGGAATGGGTCATGGCCATGTCAGATACAGGCATTCACATGGTTGGCCCACTTGAATGGATACGCTAGATCATAGACCTGAGCAAGCTTGTTCCCTTGTTACCACAATTATATGATATTACTATTAAATTTAATCCAATCTA
This sequence comes from Magnolia sinica, assembly GCF_029962835.1. Classification (NCBI taxonomy): domain Eukaryota; kingdom Viridiplantae; phylum Streptophyta; class Magnoliopsida; order Magnoliales; family Magnoliaceae; genus Magnolia; species Magnolia sinica. The sequence goes on along the minus strand of NC_080590.1, from coordinate 38,244,339 downwards.
CTTTTAACCACGTCCAAAATGGTGGACCCGAACTGACTGGACTCCCTTATTAAACAAGTATGTGAAATTGGACCTAAACGAGTTAAAACAGGGTCAGGCCGACTCATCTGGTTTCAATTAACAAAAGAAAAGGAAAATAAAATTCAATGATTGGTTCTTGGAAGCTTTCCTGAGGGTTTTGGAGCATGTCCATCCAGCACCTGAAACGACCACATGCCCGCACCTTTTTTTACGACCACATGCCCGCACCTTCTTCTTTTTCCCTCGTAAAAAGAGAAGTGGGATACATGATTCATGTAAGAATCCAAATCGTTCAAAAGGTGTACCCTACCATAATGATCAGTCAAATGAAAAGTTGAAACCGATTCAAGCATCAGGTGGACCAGACGTGAATTTGTTGTTTTTGGGTGGTGTACATTATTTTAGGTAGGATTGCCTACTTGATCATTGAACAGGCCTGATTTTTTATTTGTATCGAAAGGTGGGTGGCACAACCAAGTTTTCCAGGTTGGATGTCATTGACACACTGATGCAGGGATGAACGTGATGAGGTCGATCACTGTCTTCCTCAAAGATAACTCCTCATAGAGACTTTTCAAATCCACGAGGAAAAAGTTGAAAAATATAAATAAATTTTATAAAATTCATAATTTGATTGATGATTGAAATAGAAGAGTTCACAACCCTTTAAACAGAGATACTAAGCAATGGGAGAGGTTTCAAAATCAAACTACAACTAAAACTCCTAAAATTTGCAACTTACTATTTATAGATGGTCATGATTTCCATTAGTGCGCAAGGTTTTTGGCCAAAAATAATAAGTGTCCTATTTGGCTTCATCACGTTGTTCTCCTAATAATTCTAAGCACTTTTCATGTTGGGCGCAACTCTAAAGTCCAACAGCTAAAGAGTTATAATCAAAATATAACCTACTGTTTATAGTAAAAACGGAAATAAAAAAGAGAAACAACTGTCAATCTGATGGTATTTCGTAAATCCAGCTTACACAACCCAGCATAGCGGGGGTTGGGTGGTTGAAGTAGCTCGTTCTACCCCAAAATTATATATTTTACATCGGATAATCATTCAAGATTGCAAGATATGCTTGATTTAAGGTCCGACGATCCGGATCACTTCTATCGTCAACCAAGCCTTTTCTGATCCATCTTAGCTATGAAACTGTCTGCGACCCGCTCTACATCACACCCTACGTGGGACCCACAATGTTATTTCTTCTTTTTCTCACCTTCTCTTTGTTCCTTTTTATTTATCCAGTTGCCAAGTGCAGGAGAGAATCCAAGAGTGCCAAGTCCGACGGCACAGAAGCTAAGAAATCAGTGCATGGAATTGGCAAGTGACATTCTACAACTCCTCTTTTTGTTTGCTGCATTAATATATACTCTCTCTTTTTTTTCTAATGCATTTTGTTACTATATAAACAGGAAGAGATGTAGAACAGCCTGGCCATGACAACCACGGAGACTTTCATTTGGACCCACAGCCTTCAGGTAAAAATGTTTACATGGTTCATCACATAGAAGGAATTATCTTCATTTTGTATACGTGGGCAAATGATTCAGCTCCGTCTCTATACCGAGCTGCCACTTGACTGAGGACCAAACGAGTTGAGTCGCCCCAAGGCCTTATACAAAGGCATGCAGCATCCTCTGTTTACTGACTCCATGGCATGTTTTTCATTGAAGAAGTTGTTGGCAGGGGTGAAGGGCATGTTTTAATTGAAGGTGTTGGCGGACCCCAAGGGCATCTTTTTGTTAAACGTGTTGGCATAGAAAACCAAAACATACTGCCCATTCCGTCTTCAAAGCCAGTTCAAGTGCTTCCGCCCAACTATGGCACGTGCTTCCTTGCGTTCAAGCTCGCCATGAAGATGTTGCTAGTTCTACTTGGATTAGGTATGTACCATATCATGTTTTATTGGAAATTCGTTGCTTGGGGTTATTTGGATGCCTCTAAAAAATTTTGTTGTAAACATTTTATACCGAAAATTCTTTTCAGGTATAAAGTATTTACCATTTATCTTATTTGGCTTTAAGCTATTAAGTGCGTACACACACTTCCACACACACACACACACAGAGTGTGTGTTTGGGAAGAGAATAGAGAAGACCACTAGTTGCAAGCCCCTCTTCAAGAACTTAAAAAACCATCCAAGACTTGCGTATCTAATCACAATGTCTATTTGGCAAAACTCTTTTGGCCCCACCGTAATGTGTGTTATATTCACATCGTACATTCATTTTGCCATATCGTTTTAGGTCATGAGCCCAAAAATGAGTCAGACCGGAAGCTCAAGTGGCCACACCAAAGGAAGCAATGGGAATAATGATGTCATCATTGAAACCACTGTTTTTAGTGGTGTAGTTTACTTGAGCTTTAGATCTGCCTCATTTTTGGGCTCATGTCCTAAAATGATATAAGAAAATGAATGAACTACTTAGATATAACACATACATCATGGTGGGGCCCATATAATTTTTACTTTTTATGAGGTCGAGCTTTATGTGAAATTTGATATGCAATTCAGCCAATTTTTCAAACAGACGCCTGCTCATTATTATGCTTTTACAATATTTTTGTTGTGCTTTCACCAAACCAAACAGGCCCTAAAGGATTTGGCAGGCATCCAAACAACCTCTTACTCTCTCACCATATCTTTAAAATTTTAGTTCGTTATGTTTTACATATTTAGTTAGTAAAAATGACCAAACACAAAAAATGAATAGAAATAATATTCTTGATCAAATCTTTCCATTATTTAGACCATCCATCATAGGTTCAAATCCCATGTTGATTAAGTAGTAGACAATCAACTCTGAGCTATTATGTTAACATTAAGAGATCATAACAATTTTAATGGTTAAAACATAACTTTAATAGTTGAAAACCTTTGTAAAGTTTATTGAAACCTTTTAAATATCGGGCCCATAGAAAAAATCACTTTATAAGTCTTTAATCTAATCAAATTTAAGCTATAAATAAGTCTAGATGTAAACCCAATGGATCCCATTTTGGCCTAAGGAAACTACATAAAGTGAGTTAAAACTAGCCTTTAGGAAACCATGTGCAGTGAGGTATAACTATTCAATTAAGATCATGATTCTTACACATCCTCAGGTTTAAGGATTGATTATTTTTCAAGTAACAATAAGTCCTCAATCACCATGACCATAGTTTAAACTAATAGATCATTTGAGTATTGACTTAAATTCGATCCACCAATGCAAGTGTCTAAAGGTCCAATACCAAGATCTCATATCCATGGTGCACTTATACTCCCTTATTAGGTAAAGATGAAGGCATTACTAACACTAAGTTGGCTTCTTATGGTAGAGATCATCCATCCTAATTCAAGTCAATCCCCTTACAAAGGATTACCGTACATCTCACAGAATGATGTCTTCAAAAGTGTCCTAAGTATCTGTGATGGTTATGACACATCAAAATACTAAGATTTATGGACCACAACTCTCTTCGATCAATAACCATTGTGTCCGATCTTATGTTCCCAAAGACTACAAAGGAATTAATCCTTACATGACCAATATTCATGCAAGTTTAAGGTGACATTAGATAATCAAGGCAATCGGTCCTCAACTGAATCTTTAGATCATATCTTCCTTCGTTGCAATCTGGCGTCCAAGATATGGGGTTTCTTTTCATCTATTTTTGTCTTGACCCGCTCCCCATTCTTGTCAGTCTCAGATTGGGTGTCGAGATGGTGGCTTCCCCCTGCATCTTCAGCTCACGTCTCCCTCCTTCGGGGTCTCACTCCCTGCCTAATTTTATGGGAATTATGGCTAGCTAGGAACGCAACCAGATTTGACGGGGTTCAGCCACTGGCTTCATCGGTGGTTGCCAAGGTTAAGTGGAGAATGTGGTCGTTGGTCACCTCGAATAGAGGATCATCTTGTTATTTCCAGTCTTGGCTTGAGAGACTTGGCATCCGAGTTCCCTCCTCTCCCCACTCTACCCCAAAAATTGTGAAATGGGCTAGGCCAAGCAGCGGGTTTGTTAAGCTTCACGTTGATGGTTCTACCTTGGGTAACCCAGGGAAATCAAGAGGTGGTGGCATATGTAGGCATGACAACGGAAAGTTCGCATTCGCATTCTCGGGCTATGACATCGGCTCGAACACCAGAGCCGAGCTTACGGCAATGTACAACGGCCTGCAGCTTTGCTCAGAGTTCGGCTTAAGCAAGGTAGAGGTTGAATTAAATTCTAGGATTGTGGTGGCTCTCCTTAATGGATCGATAGAGCCTAGCTGGCACTGGGAATACTAGCTCCTGAGGATAGATAGGCTGAGGACAGCTGGGACGTTCACGTTCAGCCACGTCCTCAAGGAGGGAAATGCCCCAGCGGATGGGATGACCCATTTAGGATCCAACCTCCAACAGTCCTTCCTGACTCGACACGTTGTTGACTCCCACCCAAGATTAGAGGCTCGATTTTCCTTAATAAGGTGGGTCTTGGAGCCATCCAAGTGGCCCCTCCATCAAGGCTTGGCCCCAGTAGATAGTATTCTATTTTTTTTTTGTTTTCCTTTTTATGATAGGCCACTGCCTGAGCCTCTTTGTTCACCTAGCTCCCAGCCCAAATAAGTTGTATAGTTTTCTCTTGGAATATATACTCTCCTTTTGGAAAAAAAAAAAAAGTGGCATTAGATATTAGTTAAAGTTTATCACATTTATCTTAAAGGACCCATAGTTAAAAGGATCAAGGGCTAAGGTAGGCCCTATCACATCCATAGAGCTAGAAGAGTAGGTGTACATTGATTTTCCAAGGCATAACTCCAACACTTTGATGGGATCTATGTATAAAGAGTGGCTGGACTTTTAGGAGTTGCACCATAATATGTTGTTATACCCTACAGACTTTTGCGTACATTATTGTAAAGGAAGCTTATTTTACCTTCATAATCCATGCACCCCAAATATCTAAATTCCTCCACTACTCATAGTCGCTATCCTCAGGTAATCATATGCCACCTCAAGGAATTGATCAATAGTTCTTAGTCATTGGATCATCATCAAGTATGGTCTATCAAAAATTTGATGGTTAAAACTTAACATTAATAGTTGAAAATTCATGATGAACCAATCAAAAATTATAAAAGTGTTGGCTAGCCTTTTAAACACGTGTTAGACTTTCTAAACTAGACGATCTGCCTACATACATAGAAATGTCCTAGGCAAACCAAGTGAATCCTATATTAGATCATGTGAATTTCAATGACATGATGAAACCACCCTGTCATATCCATATTTTTAGCGGCCATGCAGTAGCCTTGTAAAATGAGCCAAACTAATATGCATTAGGATCATTCCATCCGCATATCCTCAGGTCAAGAGATTTGAGGGAGCTAGTGCAACGACAAGTTTCTTTTAGTATGGGCATGATAGGTCTCCTAGTCTAAATACTTGTAAACAATTCTTGTAAGTGATAAAAGGTCCCATTTAAGAAACCATCCAATCACACTCACATACTCATGTAGGGTAAAGCAAAGACACACCAACACCAAGTCAGACTGATGTTGAACATGTCACAAATACTTTCCTAACATGGTTGGGCCAAAAGATGGTGGACCGTAAATTGACCGTAACTTTTGATCCGAGTATCGTTACAGGGCGCACAACCTATTAATCTTTACTAAAACGGGTCATCCGAGGTGAACCAACCTACAAATCCGTTTCGTCAGAAAACACGCACTTTCAGCTCAAAAACGAATTTTTTGAAAAATTTTACTATTTTTAGTACTTCTAATTTTTAAATATCTTTTCTATTTTTAGAGTTTTATATTTTCTTCCCTTTTAGAAATAACTTTTAATTATACTAGGACTCTTCTAACGAAATTTTATTTAGAATTTTTTTTTTTAGAAATTAGCCTTTAGAAGAGTTTTATTAGAATTAGGTTTTTTATTAGAGTTAAAATTTTGTTACTTTTGGTAATTACGAATTTTGATTTATTTTTTCTTTAGTAATGGTGTAAGGAGATACATTATCAATTATTCATTAATTAATTTCAAATTTATTAGAATTTATTTCTATTTTCTTGCTTTCTTTCCTCGTGGATTCAAGAAGTCTTTATGAGAGTCCAAAGAAGTTCCATGGATTCGGAATAATTATCCTCTTGAGGAAGACAGTGTTCAACCTCACGTCCTCCCTTGCATCACAGACCCAACAGGAGATTATTCATCCCGATAAAATTCAGTCCCCTCACATAATGTTACTAATATGAATGTCATAGGATGTCCAAGGACCTATATGGTCATGTCAAGGACTGTGGTCATGTTTAAGTCAATAAGATCCATGGATCACAACTCTCCTCAGCCCACTGACAGTTGTGTCTAATCTGCATAAGGACAATAGATGTTAACGTCACAAACTCATAAGAATAAATATGTTCCACACATATTAACTAGCCTAATGAATGAATGATTAATGAATGCATAAAATTAAGTAAAGAATCAATAAAATATTGATTTTTTAGGGAACAATCCCAACAATCTCTAACTTACCATAAAGCTAATCGACATCTACATTCAATCTTATATTAAATACATGAGCATTAAAAGGATGAATAGAACAAAAGCTTTTCTTTTTTTTCTTTTTTTTTCTTTTTTTTTTTAAGAAGAAAATATTATTTTTATCTAAACCATAACCACATAACATAGAACCGTTTACTATTACTAATTGTAGTTCTACCCACATAACCTCTATTTTGAGGATTTGCCTCATTATCTGTTGATGCTACCCACATAACCTCTATCAATGTGCGATGTGGTATATTTCCTATCAATGTGCTTATCCTTCGTATGGTATTGAAGCTCCTTCAGTTGTGCACTGCAATCACACATTGTTTTCATAGTGTATATAGGCAATGACCTATCAACCCCTAAGAAAACTCGTAACTTTGAGGCAAAGTACTTAAGCCATGTAACTTCCTCGATCACATCACTCAAGATCACGTACTCTAGCTACCTCCATGGTTGAATCCAAGATGTACTTTTGTTTGGTAGTACACCAACTCACAGCACCATCTATCATCGAGAAGATATACCTACTTATCAAATGCATAGCACCAGGATCTGTCAGAAAGTCTACATTGGTGTATCTAACTACAGATAGATCCTCCTGCCCATATACCAATTAAGATGAGATTGTTCATCTTTGTTTAACCGCCATCTAATGATTCATGCCTAGATTTCTTTTATATTGGCTGAACTCTTACACTACATAAGCAATATTTGGCATTGTACAAAGCATAACCTACATCCAACTCCCTATAACAGATTTGAAGGAAAGATTCTTCATGATTTGCCACTCCTCCAAAGTCTAGGGATATCTTCCCCGCGATGGTAACATTGTCCTTAAAAAGGCACGTTGCAAATTTTGGAGTCGGTCATAGAGAATTTCTCTAATACTTTACCTATGTATGCTGCCTGGGAGAGGCCGTATATAACACCACATGTGATTTACCTATAAACCCTTTACAACCAATAAAACTTACAGGCATCCAAAGAAGCCCTAAAAGAATTTAAAAACAAAAATCTAAGAAACTTGAAGAACACAAACCCTAAAAAGAATCTTTAAAAGGTTGAATTGAGAGGAAGATATAGCTAAGAGTTTAAGAACAATCCATGTAAATTCTAAGAAATCAAAACCATAGCATGAGATACCTCACCATCTTGGATTGGATTAAGAGACAGGAAGAAACCATAACTGTCTTTGTTAATAATATCTAACTACATATCATTGAAGTTCTAATTTACTGAAAATACAGTAAGTATATTTCCTCATTCAATTCAACCAATTCTTTTGGGATTTTTATAATATAAAAAAATCCAATGATGTTTTCTATGATGTATCATTTTGAAAATTAAAAAATGGTCAAGGCCATTTTATAAAAATTCGGGTTTCTTGAGGATTTTCTCATAAAATAGTCCCACTTCTTTTTCTACTGTTATCGATTATTAAATTGAAATTCCATGTTTGAGCTTTTAGGGTATAGGAGGATAAACGACATCATAGAAAAGAAACAGAAGCACACATGGGCATTTCAAGTAATGGAAGAACTTGTTTCCCATGCATCTAACTGGGAGTACGGCAACGATGGGAGGAACCCTCTACTCACAGCACAGGAGGAAGCAACGCCCATCATTCCCCACATCAAACCGGACGAAGATCCTTCTCACACGTCTCAGAGTCCGAGTCCGATACCCGAAAATGCATCTATGAAGGAAAAAGATGGAGGTAATACAAAAGAGACCGAGATTGCACAATACCTTCCTGTTTTCAGTTTGTGAAATTGGGCTCATTTTCTGTGATCCAAGCCATTGCTATTTTGGACCATCCATAAAAAATCAACGAAATTTCCGATAACTTTTTATAAGTAGGCGATAAGGAAACTTTCAAGAAGAAGATATAGAAACCTACAAATGAACCAACGAAAGACAATATTCTATGGTGAAGATTTCTCGCTGTCGGGATGATTTCTGGTGCATGGCCATCCACTGAAAGTCTCAAAATACCTAGATTTTGGACGCGGATTGGGTGGTGACTCCAACACCGCCGAGCTAGTTGGTGCTGGGCGCTATGGGCCCACCATGATGTATGTGTTTTATGAACCCAAAAATAAAATAGATCTAAAGCTCTAGTGGACCACACCACGGGAAAAAGTTGTGATTGAATACCCACCATCAAAAACTTCTTGAGGGCCACAAAAGTTTTGGACCAATCTGATATTTGTGTTTTCCCTTCATCCAGGTCTGTGTGACCTTATCAACAGGTTGGATGGCAAACAAACATTACAGTGGACCCTAAGATCAAGGGTGGGTGTTATTATCCTTACTCTTCCTTCGGTGTGGTCCGCTTGAGCTTTGATCTGCTTCATTTTTGGGCTCATGCCCGATAATAAGCTGGAAAAATGGATGGACGGTGTAGACATACCCCACATACATCATAGTGAGGCCCACAGTTCTGGGTCACTAGCTACCTAATGAGCCATGGGAAAAGGTTCTATTAGGTCGAGCTCATGGGAACTCCCCGTGATGTCGAGCTGTTTGGGCCCCACCATGATGCGTGTGGAACATCTACCCCATCAGTCAGATGCGCCATTCCATAGTGGGCCTAGGGCTTAAAAATCAAGTCAATCCGTGAGTTGTTGGGTCACACCACATACAAAAGTTGAGAGGGGTTACCCTCCATTAAAACATTCATAATTATTTTTTGGGCCAACTGAGATGTGCTTCAAAAATCCAGCCCATCCATTATGTGTGTCCCACTTCAATGAGGGGTCAGACCAAGTTTCAAACGTATCCAATTTTCAGGTGGGCCCCACCAAGTGCTTTTATATGTTTTATGCTTGTCTTCACATGAGTTTAGATAGTATGGCCCACCTGAGTTCCGTAGATGGCTGATTTTTGGGATATCCAATAATCTAAAGGGGACCCATCAAATGCACGGTGTCGATGTTCGACAAACATCATGGTGGGGTCCACATAGCTTGACCTCACAGGAAGTTCCCATGAGGTCTACCGCATAGAACCTTTTCCCTAGGGAAATATATATATAGGAAAAAGGTTCTATGCCTGCTGGGCCCCACCGTGATGTGTGTCGAACATCGACACCGTGCATTTGATAGGTCCCCTTTAAATTATGAGATATCCCAAAAATCCGCCATATAAGAAACTCAGGTGGGCCAGACCATCTAAAATCATATGAAGACATGCCTAAACATATAAATGCAATTGGTGGAGCCCACCTGAAATTTGGATGCCTCTAAAACTTGTTATGACCCTCATCCAAGTGGGACACACATAATGGATGGGCTGGATTTGTGAATGACATCTCAATGGGCCTAGCAAATGATTATGAATGTTTTAATGGGAGGGTAACCCCTCTTAACTTTTGTACGTGGTGTGGCCCACAAAAGTCATGGATTGACTTGATTTTTAAGCCGAAGGTCCACCATGGAATGGTGCATCTGACTGATGGGGCAGATGTTGACACGCATCACCGTGGGGCACACACAGCTCGACCCTTCCCATGAGGTTGAGAACATAGAACCATTTCCATATGTGTGTGTGTGTGAGGGTCCAGTGCATAGAAACATTTCCATATATATATATATATATATATATATATATATATAGAGAGAGAGAGAGAGAGAGAGAGAGAGAGAGAGAGAGAGAGAGTTCCCATGGGAACTCGTGGAAACTTTTTCGAGAACTCATCATACGTGATGTGACTCCAAAAAATGAACGGTCCAAGTGAAGCAACACCTCATGGAACCCCCCAGGCCTAATATTTACTTCGATCCAAAACTTTAGTGGGCCATGAAAAATGAAAATACTCTCCTCCCTTGATTTTTATTTCTCTTTTCTATGGCCCACCAAAATTTTATATCAGGATGAAAATTTGTCCTTTAGAGTTTCATGGGATTCCGCATCACATGAACCGTTCGGATTATATGCCCATGACATGTGTGTAAAGGTGCGCATGTGTGTAGGTGCACAGGTGAGCATGACTATATATATATATATATATATATATATATATATATATATATATATATATATATATATATATTGGTGGGCCCTATAAACAGTCACGAAGATACATTATGATGGGGCCCACAAAGCTCAACCTTACAGGAAACTCCTGTGAGGTCGACCTCATAGTACCATTTCCCATAAGGATGAGCTTCATGGACCCTACCTTGATGTGTGATATACATCCATCCCATTAATCCAATACACCCTTCCATCGTGAGCCATGACCCTAAAAGTCAAGCCAATCCATGTCTTAGTTGGGCCACACCACACACAACATTTGAGAGCCGATGCCCACACATTGAACCCTTCCTGACTGTATGTAGGGCCAGTGAGATTTGGTTTAGACATTCAGCCCATCCATTGTGTGCGTTCCAATTGGATGAGGGGTCACACCAAATTTTAGGCTATTTCCAAACTCAAGTGAGTCTCCCAGAGTGCTTTTAGATGTATCAAGCATAATTTTTCATGGTTTCATATGATATCCCCCACCCGAGTTTTCAATATATATATAGCTGAATTTTAGCATATCCCACAACCTAGAAGGGGCCTACCAAATGCATAGGGTGGATGTCTCGACCTCATGGGAAGCTCCCATGAGGTCGGCTCATAGCAACGACCCGTTGCTTTTAAATAGCATATGGGGTAATTAATCATCGATCCAAACCATCATTCATTCATACAACTAAGATTAAATAAAAATAATTATTATAAAAAAAATAAAAAATCCATGGTGCAAGAATCATGACTATCAGGTCATCTGGTAGCATGAAAATAGACAGTCAAGTTCGATTGGAGAAATAAAATAGCTCCAATCATTGTCTTGAAACATTTAGTTGATAGATCCCACTTTCTATTTCTTATGATTCTAAAACAACACTTTGATTTGATGATTTGGCTCATAAACAACTGACGGCTAAAAAAAAGAAATAGCCCTATCAAAAGGTTTAGGATCACCCAATCAGCATGATTCTTGCACCATGAATTGCTTCTAATTGTGTGAATGAATGAATAGTGCCGTTTAAAAGGTTTGGGGGCATCATCCCTAATCGAGCTATTGGCACAGCTAAGACACCTGCTTACATGATATACTCCAAGAAGGGAGTTGTAAAAACTGAAAATTTGAATGTAATGTAAAATACCCCAGCTAGGCCATTTTATAATAACCTATAATTTTTCTGTTGCAAGAATACACTCAATGATTGTAACTAAGGGGGATAAAAAGATGAAGAAGGAGATCATGAAATTTTGCATTTGTTTCCTCATTTATTGTTAATAGAGTTTATAGTAAGATTTTATTTTATTTATTTTTTTAAGTAACTGGTTTTTCGATTGGAAAGAAATAATTCATGAATTTGGCAATGTTTTATTTGCTGAATTCATGAAATGTGTAATTCATTATTTGAAACCTCTCCGGGTCAACAAGGACTCAACCTAGTCCGACTCCGATGGGGCAAAAAACTGGCCAATTCATGGTATGGATCTTTTCTATATAGTTGCCCAGTTTTGGACAACTCTGATGAGTTTCGCATTGTCTGGGATGATCCACCAAGTCATGAAAACTTGGACCGAATTGATTCATTTTGAAAATAATAATAATAATAATAATAATAATAATAATAATAAATCAAATCATCAATAGCGATCTTTGACTGATTTTTGTTTGACTTTATAAGAAATAATTTTAAAGTTACTTTGGCAATTTCATATCAATTAATATGCTTGATTAGATTCTAAAATCTTTTATTTTCAAGTTAATCTTTTACCTCTTTCCTAATCACACTCCCTTATTTATTTAACCCATGGCACACTTATTTTATTCACACATTCAAAGCGCTACACATTGCTTCAACTCTAAGCCACACATGGTAGTACTGTAACTTTTGAAAGGTATATCTGCAAAATCTCCCTTTTTCTTATTTCTGATTTTGTTGTATATGTTACAAATGATCATCCATCTGATTTTTAGACTTAGCTACCCCACCAGTTGAGGTATTTCTAATAAAAAGAAGTATTTCTCAGAAGGTATCATTTCTGACTCACTACAATCAAGACATGTTCATTTTCATTGGTTGTCACCATTGTTTATGAGAACAATGAGCCACTAAACTAGATCATCCATTAGGTGAGCCATGCTTGGTATGGCTAATATGAACTGCAGGCAACCCGAGGCTTAGTCACATTACTAGATGGATTGGGTCTGAGTCTTGAATGCCTTCCGATACACAATAGGGGTCGATTTAAATGACTAAATGAAAATTAAATATATGAGCGTACTACAAGATTAGGTTAGATAAACCTACACTTTCACTACTGGCCATTATGTTTCCATTATGTTAACAGGGACAAAGGAGACACCAATTTTACTAGCTGCGAAGATGGGTGTGGCAGAGGTGGTGGAGAAAATCTTAGAAGTTTTCCCGATTGCGGTACATGACATGAATGATGAGAAGAAGAACATAGTGCTGTTGGCAGTGGAGAACAGGCAGCCCCATGTGTACCAGCTTCTGCTAAAGAAGAAGCTTTTGCAAGAGACTGTGTTTAACAAAGTGGACCATGAGGGGAACAGCGCCCTTCATCTAGCTGCGACAATGACCCAAAATCGGCCCTGGCTTATTCCCGGCGCCGCTCTTCAAATGCAATGGGAGATCAAGTGGTTCAAGGTCCGACATCTCTCTCTCTCTCTCTCTCTCTCTCTCTCTCTCTCTCTCTCTCTCTCTGTGTGTGTGTGTGTGTGTGTGTGTGTGTGTGTGTGTGAAACACATTATTAATGGGTTGGATGGCATATAAACACCACGGTGAGCCTAAGAAGGTTTTAATGGTGGCAATTTCCATCCCGACTTTCCTGTGTATGGCCTACAATTGAGTCTTGCACCTGCCTTTTTTTTTGGGGGGGCGGTGGGGGGGCTGGTCTCATCCTGAAATGAGTGGAGATTTTGGGGTAGGAGAAGCTACTTTAGCCAACTGACCCACTATGTTGGGTTGCCCATGCCGTATTTGCGGGATTCCATTAGATGTAAGGTCGAAAGTTCATTTTATTTCCATTTTTACTATAAATAGTAAGTTTTAATTCGATCATAACTTTTGATCCATTGAGTTTTAAGCGTCGTGCCCAACATGAAAAGCTTAGAAAAATTAGGAGAAAAACACGGTTAGGCCATATTGGACACTTATTGTTTTTGGCCAAACACCTTGAAGTCTAGTAGGAATCATGACCATTTATAAGTAATAAACTATATATAGTAAGTCACGTTTTTTAGGATGTTTGAGTTAGAGTTTGATTCTGAACTTTCTTACTAGGGCATTTTTTTTTCTTTTTTTTCTTTTTTTTAAGACCTTCATTTCATGAGAAAAGATGTACAAAATTTAGACATTTGGGCTTCCCACGGAACAAAAAAAGGCACCCATGGTCACCTATAATAAAGCCTATACAAAATTAGAGTTCCCTAATTGCGCCTAGTCCCACCCTATCTAGCAGAATCATTCCCCGAATAGGAGGAGGGAGATCAACGGTCTCCATGTATAGACTGCTCCCTTGGACACTGCTGCCCTCTCGGGCCAGACCATCCGCTGGACTGTTAGCTTCCCGAACAATGTGGGCAAAACGGATATTACCCACTTTCATAAGACTAGCTACATGAGCCATCCAATAGGTCCATCTCCACGATGGCTTAGACCTGCCCATTAGGGAGTCTATCATTAGCTTAGAGTCAGATTCAACCTCCACCAAACACAAACCGTAACTGAAACAGAGGAGCAGTTCATCTAACACTGCTCACACCTCAGCAGTGTTGTTAGTACCCACCCCATATCCATTAGAAAATGCAAAGAGGAGGTTACCAAGAGGACCTCTGTAAAGACCTCTGCCGCCGGACAAACTTCTTCCTAGGTTCGATATCACTATTTAAAGGATTATAAATTCGTTCTTATCATCAATTAATTTATTTTTGATTTTATTAAAATTTATTTTTATTTTCCTATTTTCCTCATGGATTCAAGAAACCTCTGTGAGGAGTCCAGAGAAGCTCCATGAGCTCCCCGAGGAAGACGATGATCTACCTCATCACGTCCATCCCTGTGTCAGACATCTGGGTGGGTCATACAAAGCTTCGAATTAAATTAATGTCTTCTTGAAGGCCAAGACCCTACCAATCAGCTTATTTAGCTCAATACTACCATGTAAACATATTAAATAAATTAAAAGAGAGGGTGAATTTTCTATTTCTACCGTCAACTTTTTCTTAATTCACCCATTTTTCCCATACCAATTTGACCTACCCGATCAGTTGATCAACAGTAGTCCAATGAATGGCATGTTCACAGTAATTAATTACCTACCTGATTGATGGCCTAGATCTCTAAAAACACCATAGGCTCCATCTTTGTACACCTGGTTTTAATTTATGAACATGCTAATTAAATTCAATGGCATGTGAAAATACTATAATAGATCAAAATACATTAATGTTGTTGTGTTTGTTCTATTTCTCGCCGTGTTTTAACTTAAACAGTTGTGTTTCTACCAGTTTGTCCAGGACTCCATGCCTCGCCGTTTCTTTTTACAACACAACAACAATGGAAAGACTCCGACAGAGATCTTCACCGAGACGCATAAAAAACTAATCAAACAAGGTGGTAACTGGCTAACCAACACGTCCCAGTCATGCTCAGTCGTGGCAGCTCTCATTGCCACAGTTGCTTTTGCAACCGCAACGGCATTGCCTGGTGGTGTGAATCAAGAAAATGGCAGCCCCACGCTAGAAGGCAAGCCAGCATTCGAAGTGTTTGCTATCTCCTCACTAATCGCACTATGCCTCTCTGTCACCTCGCTTATCATGTTCTTGGCAATTCTCACTTCCAGATACCAAGAGAGAGATTTTGCTAGGGATTTGCCAGTGAAGCTGATAATAGGACTCACCTCTCTCTTCATCTCGATTGCTTCCATGTTGGTTTCCTTCTGTGCTGGCCATTTCTTCGTGCTCAAAGACAAGCTAAAGTATGCATCATATCCTTTGTATGGACTTACATGTTTGCCTGTCACATTCTTCGCACTAGCTCAGTTTCCGCTCTATATAGATCTTCTCAAGTCGATCATCAAACGTGTTCCGCAACGTACGTATAAGATTCTTTCTTTCTAGCTCATCACCTTATGTGTATGTATGTAAGCTATATATATTTAAAAAATAAATAAATAAATTTATTTTTTTAAAAAAAACACTTGAAGAGGCCTGCCTATCTACAGCCAAGCATATATATGGCACGTTTTGTGTGAGTACAGAAATTTCAGCCAGGTGGGCTGCACCGTTTATATGTTTTTGCAGAGAATTTAGGCCGCTTAGCTCCTCTCGATCAGCTGGGTTACATTAATTGTAAAATATAAATGGATGGTTACAAAATAAAATGTTTTCACTGTGCATTTGTTTCAAACATTGTGGCCCCGGGCTTCTGTGCCCACCTGATAGGATGTGCTTGGATCTGGTTTATATAAGCCATATTGTCACATGTGTTGGATGGGGATGGGATATCCAATTTGGTGGTTTTGTTTTAAGATGTTTGAAATGGAGATGGATGCTCCGCTACATGGCTCTGCGGTGTTATAACTTGAGATTGTTTTGGTTGTTTGGTTTGCTTCACTGCAGCTAGGGTGCAGATGTATAATTCTCTTTGGAATTAGCTTGAAACGTGGAATTAGCTGATGCTCTTACTGAGAATCATTGTCCAAGTCCTAGTAGCTTGGGGTTTTGTAAGTAGATAAAACAACTTGTGTGAATAAGATGCCACTATTTTGTTTTGTTTTTTTTTTTTTTTAATGAAAGCACGCTAACCGTAATTTTGTTAATTAATTTGACAATTACGATTTAAACCTCATTCGGGTAGGCTTTACAAAAAGCTTATATAAACTATACAGCACCAATATGAAAGGAAGAAAACAAGTAAAAACATGCATGGAAACAGCCTAAAGAGAAATAAAAGGTCAGAAATATTGAAATTGGTGCCTTCAATCAAGTAAAAAATTAAGTGAAAAATAGGAGATTTTGATCGATCGACTTTAGCCTCGATTAATCGAGAAATTTCCAAAATTTCAATTAACTCTCTGGATAGTTTTGGACAAGTTCGATCAACTGAATATACATGGAGGCTCGATCGATCGGGATGAATCTAAAATATCATGTTAGCTCTCTAGATAATTTTGACCATGTTTGATTGATTGAACATTGTGGGATCAATTGATCGAAGGATTCTCGATCGATGTCGATTGATTGATGGTAAGATCACGCAGTTTCTAAGTAAGTGTGCGTTTTTTTTTCTAATTCCGAATATGGGGTTATGTACACAGGTGTAACATGGGATTAGGCTATTGAGAACCTGTTCTAAAGAAATCTAGAGTTTCAAGAATATTTTTATTAGGTTTTCGCATAAGTTGATCCCGTCTCTTGTAATTCGTTTTTATAGTAGATTGTTTGTCGTTTTGTGCCGTGGTTTTCTCCCGCAATGATTTTTTCACGTAAATTCTTGTATTCTCTATAGTTGCTTGTTTTTGTTTTCCTATTACTTATGTGATTCAACTCTAAGGTTGCTTCCGTGCCCCCCCAATAAGAAACCCTAGCAAAGTTGCAGGCCGCCATCAATTTGGTCATCCACGCTATTGATTCAGATGCAACAACTCTTAACATACTACCACACCTGACCCACTTATATACGCAGACCTCATCATCGATCTGTCCAAACTAGTTGGGCCTTCCCTATCAAAAGAGCACCCCAACTTGCTAACATCTGCTGTTCCGCAACTCAATCCACACACCACGACAACATTTTAGCACATGGCCACAGGCTTGGCAAAATAGAATCAAAATTCAAAAAAAGAGAAAGATGTTCACATGGCAGCAACTAAAATAAATAAGAAGACTCACAGTGGAAAAACCTAAGCATGTTGCCAACTGATCCAAACAAACACCACTCCTTCCAAAATAGAGGTCCATTACCTAAATATCCATCCACCAAAACCTCTCTATAAACCACTGAGAGGCTAAATGGTATGTTATAGCCAAAGCTAAAAGAGAACCCCAAAATACTCATATCCTCCCCACACCAACACCAACATAACCTCTTTCCCATGCTCCTCAAGAAGAGGGCAGGATCAAGAAAGGGTCCCTGCCCTGCAATATCCTTTCCCAAGACAACTACGTATCTGCCTTTGAATAACTTCCAACAATAATCTTCAACTTCACTAGTATAAACACCCCACCCAAGCGAGCAACTTAAGATCACAAACATTTACAGCATTGATATTTCCTAAATACCCAAAACCCAAGCCATAGCCTATACCCAAGCCATATAGTCTATACCCAAGCCAAAGCTAAGCCTTAGCCCACCCTAAAATTAGGCTAAATCTAAGGCAAATTCAAACCAAATTCATATTGGGAATGCAACAAGGCCTAACATGACTTGTCTGATGCAACAATAACCTCAGAGGAAATTACATGACACAATAGGGAAAAAAAAAATTCAACTAACCACAAATAAAACACAAATTTTATATGGAAAAAATCTTGCAAGGAAAAACCACGACACCAAGCGACAAATAATCCACTAAATTAAAAAGTTACGAGAGATGGAATAACTTACAGATTTAAAAACCCTAATTTCCTCCCTCCAAAACCTCAAGCCCTCTCCTTTCTCAAATGTCTTGTATTAACCCTAATCTGCGCTTACAAGAGATATACTCTATGTACGCAATTAAAAACAAAACCCGCACTTATGCATTAAGTCTAGTCGAACCAAATAGATTTTTGGTTGGACCGAATTGAACCGAAGTGCAAACTTTCGGTCGAACCAAAATTGTCCAAAACATTATAGCGGGCAACGGGTCCGAATTCCAATCTTTGGTTGGACTGATTGAGTTTTTTATTAGACTGAAAATTGGGCTTCTGCACAACAATTCAAGCCAAATTTAGAACCGGGAATCTAGCCCAAATCCCAACCTAATACTCTAAAGAACTTTACCAGTGCCCAAACCATAGTGTTTTGGAGGTCAAGAAGCCAAAACAAGTCTGTTGCCCAAAAATGAAGCTGAACCACATAAGAGATGACACTTCAAGTGCAACCTACCATGTGGTATGGCTTGAGCTTTGATAGCAATAATTGTGGGTTGATGTGTAAAGTAAATTTCACCTCAAAAATGAAATGATCCCTTATAATTTAAAATAAACCTATTCTTTCCGCTTTTTACACTCCATGTCACTCCTTTCAACTAATGATAGAGTATCATATGGCACCCCTCTCCTCTGTAACAATTACTTGCCTCCATTTCAGTAACTATTCCTCCCGAAAAGTCTAGTGACCTGAGATTTTGTATAACACCCATGGTTTTTAATAAATTAAAATAATAATAATTATTATTATTATTATTTTAAATTTAAAATTGAGAGAGGGAGAGAGAGATTCTATATCCCATCTCTCCCTTTTATCCAAAACCCTATCTTTAGTATCCTATCTTGAGTCTTCTATCTAATCATAATCTCTGATCTTATCTCTATACCTAATCCCTCTCCATTTTTCTCTCTCTTCCCCCATACCTATCAACCTCCCTATAAGCCTTTCCTTTTAAGAAATGTTTCATAAGAAGAGCTTAGAGAGCTTAGATTCAACAAGTTTATGTTCTTTCTTTCATTTAACTCGATCTATGTAATGAACGGTGTGAATCGGCCACGCATTCAATACATTGATATATGGATAGATACGATGTAAAGATGATAGAAAGTTAAGATTCTATATGAAGTTTCTTGTCACGAGGATTGATTTTGTGTACATCTGATTATGCCACATCAAATTTGTACGGATCATACGATCCTTAAGGCCAAAATATACAAGAGCCATAACTTCCAGATCGATCTAACCATCGGATGGGCTACCCTAATTAGACCTAATCATAGACATTAATTTATATTTTTAATTCTAAGATAGGTGATCTTACATATCAGATTTGATTCCTACCATTCATATATATTCTTAGATAAATCTATCATGACATCGAAAACTATGAATGACTTTAATCGTCTGGTGGGCCACAATGATCGTAAAAAGGGTTATTATTAACATGATCTTAAGGGAATTGTAGATTTTAGATAGTCTAGATTTAGATAATTATTGGTTTTTCCTTAAATTGATCAAGTGGAAGCCAATAAACGGTTTGAATCTGATCCAAAGAAGTAAATAACCCCTAAATCGGAGAATAAAGGAAAAAATTTTACAATATTAAATTAATCTTCAATCAAGAACTTATTTAAAATGTATAAATTATTTAAGGTTTGTTGAATAGTGGTTAGCTACCTAAGGTGATTAATCAAAGGTAAGCCCCCCACTATGTGATAAAATTGGATCAAATAATAATGTGGTGTATATGATTGTTAGGATTTTCAATTCAAATCAATCTAATCATCTTGTGAATTTTTCATTACTAGACTCAAGTGAGTAATCCCAACATGTCTCATGTTTAGAATTAATATTATTTGAGTAAGTGTGGATATTTATATGTACATGGTTGAATGTTGCTAAGAGTTATGTATGTGTGAATGGAAATTGATGGACTTTGATGAAACTTAGAATGAACGTAATTCCCACCTCTAATTAAACCAATTAGCATATGAAGTTTTAGTACACTTTATGTATAAGTCATATTCCGTAACTCAGGTTTGAGGGCGTACACTTTGTATTCGAATTTTAGGACATGACATTTTGTACACCTTTATGTATACGCATACATTTATACTTGCATTCATGGAAGCATACATGCATAAATCAATCCATTCATCCAACAATTCATGCATACGCACCTCAATAAATCTATATAAAGTGTGGCCATTTATATGTGTGATAGATTTGTGTATAGTGTTAATCATTGATTTATATAATTAGTAATTATATGTTTTTTTATGTGTATGTGCGTGTGTGTGTGTAATCAGTATTTGCATTTATTTTGTAATTATGTTTCATATGATTGGATCAATTTCTACCCGATTCAATGTGCTAAAGTTCGACATATCCAATTATGTATTGTTGAAATTGAAGATGAACACGGTGTTGGTGAAGGAACGATATGCAATTGTGATTCAAGAAAAAAATATATCTTGTAGAGATGAACGACGATGTATTTGAGTAAAAAAATCAATTAGTCATGACAGATCTTTTTCTTACACTGGACGATTCAGTTTTGTTCAATGTGTCCAATCAAACTACTGCAAAAGGTTCGCAGGACAAATTGTGAAATTTATATGAAGGAAAATCAATGTCAAACAGAATCTTCTTTCAACGGCAACTGTACAACTCGAAGATAAAGTAGGGGTCCTCTTTTACATGAAAACTTTAATGGGTTTAATACTCTAATTAGCATATTGAATGTGGTCAATGTGAAGATTGATAATAAAGAAAAGGTTACACTTCTTCTTTGTTGAATACCAGATTTGTGATGATTTGATAATGAATCTTAGCAATGGTTTATATCTCAGTATGGAGTCAACCATGTTCATGTTGATTACCAAATAGTCTTATAGAAAAATGCATGGGGATTCTTCTAGTGATGCTATGATGGTTAGAGGAAGATCTACTGAGAAGGGTATTGGTGGAAGATATCAAACAAAAAGCAAGTCGAAAGGGCACGAAACATGTTAGTGTTGGAATTAAAGAAAGAATGGTCACTTACACAAAAATTATAGACTTAAGAAAGCATATTAGAAAAATTACAAACCTGATTCACACGATCAAACATTATATTCAAATGGTTACCAATAAAACTTAGTTGAAAAATATAATTAATCTGAAGACAGGGATGTACTATCTACAGTGATTCCATGAGAGAATTTGAGCCATCAATGGATCTTAGGTTCGAGTACTTCGTTTCATATGGCTCCACACAAATATTATTTTTACATATATTAGTTATGTAATGCGGTGTAATTTACATATGTGACGATAAAACATGAAAATTGTGACGATCGGAGATGTCGTAATTACTATGTTTGATGGTATCACATGTATATATTTTTGTGTGCAGAACATATCGAATTTGTAGAAGAGTTTTTTATCATCGAAAAAGGTCGATGAAGATGATCATAAGTTTTTTTTGTGATAAAAGTCAATTAAAGATTGTAAGACCCTTATCCTAGCCCATACCGTTTCATAAGCTTACGTGGTCCTCCCTGTCGAATTCCGGTGACCCTGATCAGAAATTGGTGTTTGCGCGTGACCCTAAGTTGCATCCTATCGACCTTAGTTGGCTCGGCCCGAGACTTGTATCATTGCGACCGTGCCGTCGCTGCGATTCCGATGCCACGTCTCGTGCACTAAGGCGATACCCGGGCCAGGAGATGTGGGCCCGCGTTTATTTTGAAAAAATATCGCACGTTGTAATTCCCAAGAGAACCTATCAAATCAATCGCATCATTCAAGTCAAGTACAATAGGTACAACACACATGCCTCTCTTACCAACAAAGCATGGCACCCCTCTCTCTCTCATCCCCAAAGTTAACATTCCTTACACCCATCACCCATTCCTCTTATCCCTCTCTCCTTACATATTCTCTCTCTCTCTCTCTCTCTCTCTCTCTCTCTCTCTCTCTCTCTCTCATTTTCTACTCATTCTCTCAAGCAACCCAAGCACCCAACGTCCATGGCTTCCATGGAGAAGTTAGGTGTGGCCCACCTCCCTACCACCCAATTCTGTCATCCAAAGATCATCTCCACCGTTGAAATGCATCCCCCGGAGCTCTAGGATGTGTTGATGGAAGAAGAAGTCCAAGAAAATCAAAGGTGGGTGATTTGTGATTTGATTTTAATGATTTGAGGGCCCACTTGTGGTGGCACCTATTTTGATGAAAGCATTGTATAGAGGGGCCCATAGTGGCAAGGCCCCTCCTCCATCCATTTCTCTCTCTTTCTCTCTCTCCCTCTCCTTCCATCTTCTTGTGGTCCACCATGATGCATGTATGTTATCCAAGCCATCCACCAAAGGGGTCTCGCACCGCTGCCACGTACATCAAAGCCCACTTGGCTATCTGTTGAGGACGGATGTGGATGAAGTGAAATTCAAACATCAGCTTGATTTAAATTTTGGTGGGCCATTACGTGGACCCACCTTATTGCATGTGTGATACTCACACCGTCCATGCACCCCTTGAATTTCGGTCCACATCCCAACATGTGGGACCCACCAGATGAACGATAGTGAGCTTGCACGGTCTAGGATTAGCTACTGACAATTGTTTGAGGTGACCTCACCAAGTTTTGTGGGGCCAGCAATGATTTAAGTGCCAGATCCACACCATCCTCACCATCCAGCCCTCTGGACGGTGGGATCCACCTTTCCGTGTGTATTTCATACATGCCATCCGTCCCTGGATTCCATCCATGTGGCCCTCTATCATATGTGTATGGACCCACACTGTCCATCCAGGCCTCCTTGGCCAGATGAGTCAGATTTAAATCTCAGGTGGAGTGCACTGTCCACCACGTGGACCCACCCTGATGCTTATGCTATATTCATACCGTCCATCTAAGGGACCTACCATGCGTGTGGGGTCCACACACTCACCGTCCATGTGGGACCTATGATGGATGTGTCTTACATCCAGGCCATCCGTGTACGCTGGACTCCAGACGGGCGCTGGCCATTTTAAAAAAAAAAAAACAAACAAACAAACAAACAACACACGTGTATAATATAATATATGTTATATACATATATGCATATGTGATTGGCCCACGTGGACCCACTTGTCTAGAAAGCGGATTGGCTGGTATAACGTACACCAACTATATGGCTGGTGATATTGACGTCAGCAGCATGTGGGACTGCTGTGTGGACCCTATCCACATCGTACGTTTGATGTATGGTGGGCCAGTAGCTGCTGCACATGTAGCAGCAGCTCAGGGTCACCGTGATGTATGTGCAATCCATTCCATCCGTCCATCCATGTGCCCCCTACATGATGTATGTGTGGGTCAAATCTACATCGTCCAAACCTTGGACGGTGGGACCCACCATGAGGCACGTGTTGTATCCTTACCACCGAACCATTAAGAGAGATCATTTTATGGCAAGAGAAAAGAAAGAGACAAATCTATAGTTCAAGCGGGCCCCACCATTGAAAATAGTGGGGACAATGACATCCACCGTTCAAAACTTCTGAACGGCCAAGGTAGTTGCAATCAAGCTAATGTTTTTGTTTTTACTTCATCTATCTCTATGTTAACTTAGGTATAGGTTGGATCTCAAATACATCACGGCGAGCCACACTGTAATGTGTCCCGTTATTGATCAGGTGGACCACATTGTAAAAACAGTGGGGAATGAACGCCTACCATTGAAACCCCTTTTGAGAATACAGAAGTTTTGGATAAGTATGAAATTTGTTTTCCTCTTTATTCAGGTCTTTGTGACCTTGTGAATAGATTGGATAAACGTTATGGCGCGGTCCACCTTGATGTATGTGTTGTACATCCATGTTGTTCATCTGGCGGGCCCATTTAGGAGGTGCAGGCCCACCTGCTGGTTGTGCAGGGCCCACCTGTTTATACTTTTTAGCCCATGTGCGGGGCTCACCTATTTTGCATTTGAAGCCCATACGATGAGGCCTGACTTAATGTACACGAGGCCCATTATGATGTGTATTAGGCCCTTATCATGCGGCCCATTATGACGTGTATTAGGCCCATGATGAGTGGCCCATTTGATGAATTCGAGACCCAGGTACGTGGCCCATTTGATGCATACGAGACCTATGTGTAGGGCCTACATGTTATGTATGTGCGACCCAAATGGAGAGGCCCATTGTGATGTATATTGGGCCCATGAATGAGGCCCGATGTAATATATACAAGGCCCATATGATGGGGCCCATCTGCTTGAATCTGAGGCCTATGGGCAAGGCCCATTGTGATGTATTTGTGGCCTATGGGCAAGGCCCATTGTGATATGTATTAGGCTCATTAATGTGGCCCATTGATGCGGTCCAATTGATGTATATGAGGCCCACTGGTGCGACCCATGTGATATGGCTGACTCGATATATATGAGACCCATTGGTGCGGCCCGTGGATGCGATCCACTTGATGTATTTGATAGCCCATGGGTTGAGACCCAATGTGATGGATATAAGGGCCACGAGTAAGGCCCAATGAGACGTATGTGGGGCCTTTGTATGGGGCCAAATGTGATGTATATGAGGTCCATTGCGATGTGTGTTTACTCCATGATGTATGTAATGATGATTATGGCGGGTCATGCCTTGGGAGCAATGATGGTTTAATGTCCACGTTGATGGGCAATGATGGTTAAAGGTCCACATTGTGACCTTTCCTTAAGCTTAGTTAGGCTCATTCTCATCATTCTCTTATGGGTTAAACCAAATTATTGGGCCCCATTGATATTGCTTGTTCCATCATCGGTTGTCCATCCATGGATCCCGCCTTGCATAGAGGCCGATTACTGATGCTGAGTATCGAGGCCGCTTCCGATTTGTCGAGGCCGATTATATAGGTCGATTCCAATTTGTCAAAGCCGATTGTATAAGCCGATTCCGATTTATCGAGGCCGATTCCGATTTATCGAGGCCAAGTATCGAGGCCGATTCCGATTTGTCGAGGCCGATTGTATAGGCCGACTCCGATTTGTCGAGGTCGATTCTGATTGTCGAGGCGAATTATATAGGCCAATTCTGATTATCGAGGCTGATTCCGATTCATCGAGACCAATTGTATAAGTCGATTTTGATTTATCGAGGCTGGTTATATAGGCCGATTCTGATTAATCGAGGCCGACTGTATAGGCCGATTCCGATTTGTTGAGGCCAATTGAATATGCTGATTCCGATTGTTGAGGCCAAGTATCGAGGCTAATTCTGATTTGTCGAGGCTAATTGTATAAGCTGATTCCGATTTGTCGAGGCCGATTATATAGGCCAATTCCGATTGTCGAGGTCAAGTGTCAAAGCCGATTCTGCTTATCAATTTGGATTGTTGAGGCCGATTTCGATTGCCAAGGTCGATTGTCAAGACCTATATGATGTATATGAGATCCGTTGTTGAGGCCCATTGTGGTGTGTATTCGGCCTGTGTAATGTATATATAACCCGTGTTTAAGGCCCAATGTAATGAATATAAGATGAGGCCCATTGTGATGCATTTGAAGGTCAGGCGATTAAGTCCATTGTGATGTATATGAGGCTCATCTAAGAGGCTCATCGCGATGTATATTAAGCTCTTGAATGAGGCCTATGGTGTTGTATATTAGGTCCTTGTGTGAGGTTATGGGCCCATTATATGTTAGGTTCTATGTGAGCCATTTCTTGGGGGCAATGTTGGTTAAATGTCTACATTGTCGAGGTCGTTTATCGATGTCAGTTATTGATACAAATTATGAGTATATGACAGCATAACATCATGATACATGCTCATACGCATCATCTGCATGTTTGTTATGAGATATGATTAACCATTACATATGTCATTGGGTAAGTTGTTATGAGACTCTCTGATAGGCGGAGGTTACCTCACATGAGCGTACGGTATGCACAGGATTGATGCATGTCTAGATTGTATGACTTATGCATCTTGCATTGTGTGTTGTGATTACTGTAGTCCTAGCGACATCAGGATCGTAGCTTCCACAGGCATATCGTGAATGGTTAGATGGGACACCGAAAATATGTTATTAGCATCGAGCTGCTACAGATGGCCCTAGGTGAAAATCTCTAAACCCTCTTGGTACTAAAGGACGCCCCAACGTTGAGACCGAGTGGATATATATGAGCGCATGAGAGCCGTATACCAGTAGGCCGTGTCTCCCACTGTGTCGTAGTCGATTGGGACAGGGTGTGGCCTTAATAGTTAGGCTGAGTTTTACCAGTTCGTGAATGGGTGCGATATCGACGTGCCGGATAGATATTGGCTGACTACTGGCCAGGCGGATAATGAGGTCTTTTCCACTTATGCAGTTGTGCGCTTAATTGGGTGACAAGTTGGTGTAGAGTATACTAGACCCCGGTGATGATTCTATAGAGGAACCGTGCTGATATGTTGACTTATTGAGTAGGAATTACATACTCATTCATTCATTCATTCACTATCCACTCGGGCTGGTGGTGCGCAACTATTTGTTACTTGTACGGGCGCGCGACTAACCTGAGATCCGTAATTTACCACATTGAGTCTGACTATCCAAATTTAGGTATGGGACTGGTTTGGATAGAAGTCCCTTGTAGTGGACCCCACAGCTTGCGATACTACGTACCATCATCCCGATTTTCACATTGCAGCTTGGTCATTTCATTCGTACCACATATTGCATATTGCATTACATCCTCGGCATATGACATCTTAGGTTGCTATGTTTCTGTAGTTATATGACTTAGATAAGGCTAATGACATTCGTAGCTCTTTTAAATTGTATAATGTATTGCATCCTCGATATCTGATATCTGGTTCATTATGTTTCCGCATTACATAGTCGATTTACATTACTTTCTCAGTATATGACATTAGCTTGCTATGTTTTTGTATCACATATCTTGGATGAGGTTGATAATATTTTTATGGACTTATCAGTATTTCTGCTTACTTTGATATTGAATAGTTTGTGGACTTACCAATATTTTCGTTTACTCTGATGTTACATTCTAGGCACGCATATACTGCCCACACACTTGCACCACCCTCTAAGCTTTTTATAAGCTTATGCACGATAGATACATGTAAGTGGCATTAGGCTACAACAACGTCGAACTTGGAGCGTACAACTGACTTTTGGAGCTTTAATTTTTTTGATATATGTATTTCCCTTTCAACACTATATTCAAATGTTTATATTAGTGGATATGTGATGATGATGTTACCTTTGTGATTTGGGTATACTTGTGGTTATATTTCTTACAAGTAAAATGTATATTGAAAAATCCTCCTTGCAGGATCCTAGGATCGGAATCTTGTGTATGCACGCCGGGAGCCGAGAATGGGGTACTATGGAGGCTGTCGGCACCAAATTCGGCGATCGAGAATTTTATGAGCCCGATTTTCAAGATTGGGGCGTGATAAAGATTATAAAAGGGGCAATAGTAGTGGCGAAGAGAGAATTAATGAGTGATTTATATCATTTGATCGAAGATCATCGGTGATTTTATTATTCCCAATGCAATGATAGACTTTGTGACAATCATGCACAAGAGATTAGGCCATATGAGCAAGTAAGACATGTAAAGTTAAATTGTGGCACTTGTGGTACATGTTAGGTGCTTCAAGCACTAAGGTCCCACGTGTGGCACATGCATTGACACGTGGGCACTTGAAACTATATGAAAGCATTTGTGCAACATGGGCACTTGAAACTATATGAAAGCATTTGTGCATATTAGCGCTGTTGGCACATGACATATTTGGAGTGATTGAAGATGACACGTATCATAATGCATATTGAGTACTTTGGACGTGTTCGACGCAAGAAAAGATGATTGGTGGTATATGTGGCACATCAATACATTGGTGCACAAGATAAAATGAATAGTGTCACGTGTGGCACATTAACACATGTGGGATGCTTTTACACACACATGTGGGATGCTTTTACACAATGGAGTTATGTGGCATATTATTAGTGCATGTAGCATAGTAGCACATGTGGGGCCTGCTCAAGAGGTGGACATTGGTTCATTTGGCATAATGATAAATTTAGTATATGGGTGATTGAAGATGGATGATGGCACATAGGGGTGTACACGAACCGAGCTAGCTTGGTTAGCTCGCTCGACTCGAATCAAAAAAGATCGATTCGACTCGGTTTGAAGCTGAGTTCGAGCTGATATTTTGAGCTCGAAAATGAGTTCGAGCCGAGTTTGAGCAGGCCCTAGCTCGACTCGACTCGAATCAAATCTAGCTCGAATCCAGCTTGAATCGAACTTGGATCGAACCAGTTTGGTGACTCGGTTACTTTGCCATTGATGTTGCTCACCAACTGTTTGATAAAATGACTCAACAAAATGTGGCTGGTGGCAAGCAAGGTATGTACATTAAATAAATACTTTTTTTTTCTCTTTTTCTTTAAATTTTTTTAATTTTTTTTAATTTTTTTATGTTACTTAGAAGGTGTTTGATAAAACACCTGTAAAACCATTGCCTCTGTTTGTAAAACAGTGGGTTTTTGAAGTTGCAGTTCACATGTTTGTGGAAATGCCTCAATGGCGAACTCGGCTTGATCTTGGCTCGAGCTCGGGGCCCAAGCTGGCCCAAGCTGTTGACCGAACCGAGCTGAGCTGGCTAGTCAAGCTCGAGGACTGAGCCGAGTCGAGTTCGAGCTGAGGTCAGCCAGTGTTCGAGCAGAGTCGAGCAGAGGTCAACCAGTGTTCGAGCCGATTCGACTCAATGTACACCCGTAGTGGCACATTTAGACTTAGGTCATGTTTTTATACCCACATTTAGACTTAGGTCATGTTTTTATACCCAACAAATAAACAATTATTACATTTTCACAAACATGGGCTAGTATTTATGCTTTGAAAACCAGTTTTGAAACTATTAGTTTAAAATTTTGAGCCCTAACATATATATTTATATTTACACCCTCCATTCTTTTTACTATAACATTTTGAAGCATTTACTGAAAAAGGAGGCAAATCCGACACTCAAATGACCCAGGTAGTTTTTTGCCGATAGGTGTTCGCTTAATGATGCCCCCAAAAAGTTAAACCAAAAAGATTTTAACGATAGCTGTTCAGTTCCCTTTCCTGGTGTGGTGAACCTTAGTTTTGAAACTGCCTTGGTTGTTTTCAGCTCGCGTCCTAAATTCAGCTCCATAACGGATGGACCGTGTGGATAAGCCACAGGCATCACCGTGGCCTCACATATATTCCGCACCTCTTTTGTTTTTGTCAAGTCAAAGCACAGGAACGAAGCAGTACTTAATGAGGAAATAATCATTACCCATTTACAAGGTATCTACGGGGTATTTGGGAAATCAAACAGGCCCTTAAAAACCCATTTTCTTCCGTAAGGGTGTTGGCTGGAAAATAAATCAGCAAAGAAAGTTGAAAATGGTGTTTCCTGCAGATTCCCGCAATTGCTTGATAAACAGTGAAAGTGAGTTTCATTCGAAACAATGTGCACTTTTCCTTTCCCTGAATCCAGACAGGCCTTGAGTGAAAAAATTCAGTAAATTTGAAATTCAATCAACGTTATTGTTTATCTGACTCTCAATCCAATCCAACAAGGTGAGGTATCCTACTTTATGGTTTTGGTTTCTCAGAATTTCTAGGGATTTGTATTTAAATTCTTAGCTATTTCTTCTTCTCGATTCGACCTTTTACTCTTTTCTTTTGAATATTCTTTTTCTAGGGTTTGTGTTCTTCATATTTCTTAGATTTTTAACGGTTTGATTTTTTGAATACATCTGTTGAATCCTAGAGTGAAGACTAAGTAAAGCTGGCACAAGCTCAAGCATCATGTCCAGGCGCGAAATGCCTTCATCACAGTAATTTTCATGCCTTATATATATATATATATATATATATATATATAATTTCTACCTGTCGATTCTCGAATTTTTGGCTTAGCTGATTTTGGTAATGAGCAATGATGATGATTTCATGCATATTGTTAGTAGTTTTCTTTGTTTTAGAGAAAGGTGGGAGTACACCAGCTGTAATTTTGTTGACTCGATGGGAAAATTACAGCTACCAGGGGGACAGAGCCCCACCCAACGAGATGTATACAAACGGAGAAGAGGCCACCACAAAATAGAAGGGGCCAGTGTAGTTAAAAAACAGGGCAAGAGACACCAAAATAAACCAGTAGCTCAAGCTTGACCGCTAAGAAAGAGGGACCATAGAAAACCAACCTCAGCCTCAAAATGCAGAAACAGAGAAAACTGAAACAAGAGCAAAAAATCATTCCCGAACTGACATCGCAAGATAGGGTGCCTTTGAGAGCATTCACAAGTTCACCGTTCCGACTTTGACCATCAGGATTAAGCCTCTGTCTTCCTTGGGCATTTCTCTAGTCGACTGGAAAACCGCTCCCCGTACTAGCTAGGAAATCTGCCATGTTGTTGCTCTCCCAATCCATTTTTCTAATTTGACTGTCCATGTCTTGAAGGACTCTCTGGATCTCTCCCCACCAGTGGCACTCCAGCCATGGTCCTTTGGCTCTAGAGCATAACCCTTCCACAACAAGTTGGGAATTGCTCTCAACAAGAACACCTGACAGCCCCAAGCTCTTGCACATCATCAGCCGATCATAGATGGCCCAGATTTTCGATACATGTTAGAAGTCATGCCATGAAAGTTGTGAAATGCGAAGAAGACATCACCCTTATAGTCTCGGCATCAACACTCGAACTGAGTTATCTCTTGACAACCCATCGACATTAACGTTTGGGGGGAATGATAATGATCTTTCTAACCTAACTGATGCTAATTTCGATCAATCTCAGTGCAATTAATTCATCAAACCCAGCCTGCTCCTTGAATTATTTATCCACGTACACTGCATTAGCCCAGCCTATAACCATCTACATAATTCTAGCAATAGAGTCTTCCTACCTTTGAATTTGCTCTCAGTTTGAGCACGGCATAATTCCCAACAGATGGATCCTGGTAACAGCCCTTTTAAGATCTTAAATTGATTGATGTCATCTGCTATAGAAAATTGCTCAAGCAATCTCTGATGAATGAACTAATTAGTAATTAAGGCAACACTGAAGGCTTGGCTGAAGGACCATACCTTTCCGGCCAGCCCCCTTCCATAACTAGGTGATCTAAGCCTTGGCAGGGTACACTACCTTCTTCAAAGCAGCATTCACACTTGGATGGCTTGGCCACCCTTGTGTCTTTTACCCGGTCATACACATGCACTGATTTGTGCCATAATTTTCATATGAATACTGAAATTTTGGGCAGCATCATAGCATGCCAAAAGGCTCTAAAAGAGCAAGAGGGTGGCCCAAAAGGACATGGATGGAGGTGGTAAGAAAAGACTTGATGACCTATGGTCTAACCGAAGGTCTGGTCCTTGATAGAATGGAAGGCCGGAACAGGATTCATGTAGCCAACCCCAATTAATTGGGGTAAGGCATAGATGTTGATGATGACCATTGCATACCAAAACAACCTTGCTCAACTGTGAGTAGATTCATGCCTTTGGAGGTTTTTTCCATGCTCATTTCACAGAAAAGGAGCCCTCAACAAATGGAATCCAGATGGGATGGTCATCATACTCAAGTATCCACACACCACTAGCAATCGGGACATGAAACACATTAGACGGAATAGGCCTGCACTTTGCTTCAATTTCGAAATTGCCCTCAATGTTCGTTACCTCAGCAATTGTTAAGCTTGTATCCTCTGCATGTCTATTTTCCAACATTTCAATCAGAGGGCCATTTTCACATCCGTTGCATCAAAAACTGATGAGGCCCCACCCAACCTGACGAATATCAAGGCAAGAATGAACACTATGCCGCATGAAAGAATCATCCTGCTGATGAAATATGGCCACCAGGAAGATATTTTGCTAGCATGAACCTTATCTAAATAGACATAGACAAGATCAAATCACAACCTAGCTTCAATATGAAGCTTTGCATGATGTCTGCCATTGTGGATGTCTAGGTCCCTTCCCACTTTGGAAAGCACATCCTCTTCCTTGATATTAAGTATCTTTTATGTCTTTCTCTTGATGCTTACCAAAAGAAATTTGCAAACAAAGCTTCCATGAAATTAATAATTACTTTTGGGACGTGAACAACTGTGAGATGTGGATGGGAGTGCTCAAGGGGATGCTTTAGAACAAAACTAGCTTGCCCTTGAGGATCATAGCTTCTCTTTCCAACCATAGATTTTGCAAGTTATCCTTTGAATCACCTTGTGGAAGTTGGAAGCCTGCATCCTACATTTCTAAGTAAAGTGAACCTTTCAAAAAACGAAGAAGAAGAAAAAGAAGAAGAAGAAGAAAGTAAAGTGCATATTTCACTTATCTCCTTTTCCCATTTCTTTTATTTCCTTTCCTAAGGCTGATTTTATTTTATTTTATTTTATTTTTTTGAAAAAGGAAAAGATATGAAGAAATGCTCCAGTGCTCTTAGAGCACTAAAAGTTACAATGTTCCTAGTTGCATTGATGCCCTTGGACAATCAATTCATTGATCTATAGTTGTTCAATAGGTCCAACACACATTTTGTGGGCCTCCGTGCAAATACCACACCATGAACATATCCAACCGATTGCTCAATCTCCACTCATTCTCAATGAAATATCATATAGTTTTCCACAATGGAGTATCTTGTGTTAACACTTATGCAAGGGAAATGGGCACATGCGTTTGAATGTGTGGTAATTACCATTTGTTTGAGCTGTGTGGGATCAATGCTGATGTGTGAGTGACATCCAAACCTTCCATTACATGACCTTGACACCCCACCCCACCTTCAAACCTAGATCCTAAGATTCATATTGATAATAACTCAAGTGGATCACACAAAAGGGAACATTGATGGACATTGGGGAGAGGGATGCTTCGCCTATCTTGTAGATGCCACCCAATCCATGCATTGGCTGAGCCCCAACAGGACGAAGGGACACAGCAAGTCAGGTGGAACACACCATGCAAAGATATAGGTTTTAGACATGATCGTGCATTGTTCCCAGTGATGTGTGCCACCTGAGATTTGGATCAGAATGGCTTGTTGTCCATATGTTTAACGTGAGGAGGTGCACCAGATTCACAGTTTGGATTGCATGTAAACATCACAAGTTGGCACCAAACAGCCTAAACACACAGTTATTACCATACATTCCAACGATTGTGATCATTCCCCCTTGTGCAAAATCAAATCAGACTAAAACTATACCAACCCATGTGGTATCTTATTTACATGAGTTTGTTTATCTACTCACACAACTGTAACATACTATAACTTGGATAATGATTCTCAGGAAAATCATCCGCTAATTCTACATTTCAAGCTGGTAAAGAGTAACCTACATCCATACATTGGCTGCAGTGAAGCAAACCAAACAACCAAAACAATCTCAAGTTACAACGCAGGGCCATGGAACCCAACATCCACACACATTTCAAACTTTTCAAAAAAAAAAAAAAAAAAAAAAAAAAAACCAAATTTCATGAGCCATCTACATTGAAACAGTTGTCAATATGCCTAATATATGCCAGATCCAAGCATTCTATCTGGTGGGTCACATTGATTAGATCTTTTGGCACATAAATCCGGGGCCACAATGTTTGAAACCAATGCACAGTGCAAACATTTTCTTTTGTAGCCGTCCATTTATATTTTACACTGTAGAATCATTCAAAAAAAATGTTACAGTGTAGCCCACCTGAGGAGTTAAGCAGCCTAAATTCTCTGCCAAAAGACATAAACGTTGCGGCTCACCTGGCGAAAAGTTCGGAACTCACACAAACACATGCCATATGTATGCTTGGATGCAGGTGGGCAGACCATTAAGTGTTTTTCATAGCTTAGGCACAAATACAGGGACACGAGGTGATGAGCTAGAAAGAAACTATCTTGTGTGTGCGTTGTGGAACACGTGTGAAGATTGACCTGAGGAGATCGATATAGAGTGAAAACTGTGCTAGTGCTAAGAATGTGACAGGCAAACATGTGATTATGTACGCGGGATAGGCTGCGTACTTTATCTTGTCTTCGAGCACAAAGAAATGGCCGGCGCAGAAGGAAACTAGCATGGAAATGATCGAGAGGAAGAGAGAGGTGAGTCCCCTTATCATCTTTATTGGCAAGTCCCTCGCAAAATCTTTCTCTTGGTATCTAGAAGTGAGAATTGCCAAGAACATCACAATCGAGGTGATGGATAAGCATAACGCGATTAGTGAGGAGATGGCATACACTTTGAATGCTAGCTCGCCTACAAGTGTGGGCCTGCCATTTTCTTCTTGAACACCTCCAGGTACAGTCGCTGCAGTTGCGAAAGCAACGGTGGCAATGAGAGCCGCCACGACCGAGCATGACTGGGATGTGTTGGTTAGCCATGCACCACCTTTTATGACTAGATCTTCATGCGTCTCGGTGAATATCTCCTTGGGGGTCTGACCATCATTGTTGTGGTGTGGGAAGAAATGGCGAGGCATCGAGTCCTTGATGAACTGGTTCATTTATTAGAGAAACACAATTTTTAGCTTAAAATGCAACCAGAAACAGAACAGCCACAAAACCAATGACAACAACATTGTATTTTGGTGTATGATATTATTTTTACATGCCACTAAATTTAATTAGCATCTCATAAACTAAAACCAGGTGGCTACCTCATTTTCAATGCATTGTTTTCTTTTAAGACAAAGTCAAGGACAATCCCATGGACAGCTAGGATCGAAAGAAATAGGACTAGAAAGTTCAATCTAGGGTCTAACACAAAGTATAGTGTCTGGCAGCCATTACCTTGTGATTGGTTAAAAATTTAATATGTATAGTAAGTCACTTTATAAAAAAAAAAGAAAGAAAAAAGCTTGAAGAGTCTTGTAAACACCTAAAATCTTTGTTTCGAGTCTTAGTGGAGAGTTTGGTAGGATTAGACATCTTACTCTCTCTAGAATGTTTTTGAAAATTTACCATTTTGGGAAAGTTACGATTGTAGGACTTATATAAGTCACGTTAATGACATTGTAAACAAAATTAATCAATTATTATCAAATTTGTTCTCTTTTTAAGTGGGGTTTTCTTTTTGGCTTGTGGATTCAAGGATTTATGTTAGAAGAAGAAGAAGATGGTGATCTCTTCCTCTTCCATTTTCACTATGCACTCCTATGTCACAACGGGTCATGAATCTAGGGGTGGAAGATGTGCTAAGGATAAGAGTGGACATGTGTCAGAGATCAGGGCCATTAATCAAGTAGGTTAAACATGCCATTCACCA
This sequence comes from Magnolia sinica, assembly GCF_029962835.1. Lineage (NCBI taxonomy): Eukaryota > Viridiplantae > Streptophyta > Magnoliopsida > Magnoliales > Magnoliaceae > Magnolia > Magnolia sinica. The sequence continues at coordinate 38,208,835 of NC_080590.1, read as the reverse complement.
AAACTAGTGTTGTTGTATTGATCATGCATATCTAATTGGTATGAGAAAAATGATACTAAGAAAAGGTCCACGATACCAATAGGAAATTCATTCTCCAAGTTAAATATATTTAAAAAATAATATTGAACTAAATAAGCTGATTGGTAGGGCTCTTGGCCTTACAGACGTGAATTCCTATACCCCAAAGCTCCCTGGGACCCACCATGATGTTTGTGTGAAATCCAATCTGTCCATCAGTTTTACCAGCTCGCGTTAGGATGAGAGCTTGGAAAATAGGCAAGTCCAAGATTTAAGCGGCCAGACACAAGAAATAGTGGGTATGGGAAATCACACACACACACACACACACACACACACACATAGTGGAAATACATATAATTGTGTTTGTTTCTGTGTGTGTGTGTGTGTGTGAGAGAGAGAGTGAGAGAGAGAGAGAGAGAGAGAGAGAGAGATTAACATGCACAACACAACGAGTTGCCCTAACGTCTCTCTCTCTCTCTCTCTCTCTCTCTCTCTACCCTTTCTCTTCCACTCTTTTTTTTTTTAAAAAAAAAAAAAAAATTTTATTATTATTATTTTTAACAAATTTCTTTTTGAATCTACTTTTGCTTGACATTAGAGTGGTTTGTGGACCTAATCACAACCTACGATTATGGGGCCTAGTGCCGACATCATATGTACGTACGAATGATGTCAGTAGGATATGGCTAGGCAGTCCTTTGAAGCAAAAAATTATGGGATCTAAAAGATAATAATTTTAAAAGAATATTGGTGATTTTTCTGCAATTTTTAGAAGAGTTTTTATTTTTTTCTTGGTGTTTCAGCACAAATAGAGAAGTTGGAAAAAGTTCAGATTTCGGTTTTCTATCTGTGCTGTTTTTTAAAGGGTTTTTTTTTTGGGGGGCAGATTTTTCACATGAAGCAAGTACGATTGATTAGGTGCAATCACTAGAAGCAAGAATAATGAAGTTGTGTCAAAATTTGGGTGTGCTATAATGTTTTTTGTGAGAAATGGGTGCTGTCAACCCCCTTTTTTTTTTGGTTTGGCTGGAATTTCTTTATGCATTCAGGTTCTGATGTTATGAGGCTATGAAATGAGATGTGTAATCATGATGAAGATGGTGATTGTGTCATTGGAGTTCTCGTTCCATGCTTAGAGGTACTACACACACAAACTGTTTGACGTAATGCTTGACCCAACTTGACATGGAGGACTTCAACTAGTAGTGGAGTTTTCCTTTTCCATTCACAATTTCTTCCTTTATTAAGACTTTGTTGAGTTGTGGGTGTAATTCACTGACATAGTGTTGCATACATGTTGCACATGCCATTGTGTGTGTATCTTCTCAAGTGTTGTGAATGTAGTTTACTCATTTATTGTGTAATGTTGCATGTATTTGTGGGAAGATTTTGCATGTGAATGATGAGTTGGTGACTTGATGGTTGTCAAGTTTGGTTATAGCCTCCTATTTGAAGAAAGGATTCAACGAACAACGAAAGTTCAAGCTACATGTCGAAAATCTTATATCCTGGCATGATTGATATTGATGTTCCAACTTTAGAGGGAGTGTGGAAATGTAATTATGTTTTTGTGTGTATGAATGCTTTATATTCTCGTGCAGCATTATATGTTTCTCTAAAGCTTGTGTGTGTGTGTGTGTGTGTGTGTGTGTGTGTGTGTGTGTGTGTGAATTAGCCAAAAGACCAACATACATAACATATCAAGTTGCCCTAACCTCTCTTCTCTCTCCCTCTCTACTCTTTCTTTCCACTCTTTCTACAGATTTCTTTTTAAATTTATTTCTATATATAGTCCAACCGGTTGGAGTATACATTAGGTCTAACTAGTTTAGATTTTGCTAATTTGAATTAATGCTCATAAATACTAGGTGGAAATGAGTTATTTAATTATTTGAAAAATAATACCATGCATGCTTGCATTTATTATTACCTTTTTAACTCTATTTATTCCCTCCCTTTATTTATCACTGGCAATAACATAAATTGATCCCCAATAACCGAAGTGGTTGTACATCCCAACTGGTTGGACTTGAGAGTTTCTCTATAGGCCTGTTTGATTTTCCAAATTTAGTGTAAATGCCCCGTGAATTGCCAATTATTACAATTTCACCTGTTTGAAATTACGACAGTATTCTTGCTTCGAAAAATGGTCCAAAATGACTGACATAAATTTGTGGGCCCCATCATCATGTATACGACATATCTGTGTCGTCCATCCATTTCACCAAAACATTTTGACACATGAGCCGAAGAATGAGGCAAATCTAACATTCAAGTGGCCCACACCAAAGTAAACAGTGGGCCTAAGAAGTTTTTAACGGTGAGTGTTCGAATCCATTTTTACTACGGTGTGGTCCACTTGAACTTTGAATCTACCTCATTTTTTGGCTCATGCCCTAAATTCATTAGGCATGATGGATGAACGGTGTGGATAATCTACATACATCACGGTGGGCCCCACATATATTTGGCAACATCCTCGGTTTTGGCGTTAGAAAATGTAAGAGCTAAATTAACCATAGGGAACGGTGCGGTAATTATATAGGGAAATAATTATTGCCCATTACCCATGCATTTACCTTTACTCTAAAAAATCAAACATGCTGTGTGTGTGTGTGAGAGAGAGAGAGAGAGAGAGAGAGAGAGAGAGAGAGAGAGATTGCACCTTGTACCACTTGATCTCCCAATGCAATTGAAGAGCGGCACCAGGAATATGCCAGGGTCGATTTTTGCGAAGAGCGGCACTAGGAATAAGCTTGGGCTGATTTTGGCCTAGCGTCGCAGCTAGATGAAGGGCGCCGTTCCCCTTATGGTCCACTTTTTTAAACGCAGTCTCTTGCAAAAGCTTCCTCTTTAGCAAAAGTTGGTACACTTGGGGTTGCCTATTCTCCACTGCCAACAACACTATGTTCTTCTGCTCATCATTCATATCTTGTATTGCAACTGGGAAAACTTCCAAGATTTTCTCCACCACTTCTGTCACCCCCATCTTTGCCGCAAGTAAAATTGGTGTATCCCTCATCCCTGTTAACATAATGAAAACTTAACTTTGCGCATTCCATCGATGAAAGTTCAGGCTTCTAGTTATACACTCGCATATTTTGATTTTTGTTTAGTTGTTTAAATCACATCTTATTGTGCATAGGAGGGCATCTAAGACTCAACATCAATCTATAAAGTAATGCGCTTAAGCATGGGGTTGACTGCAGCCCATGATAGCCATGACACGTCTGGATCATTGTAAAACAACCTAATTTTCTCCCACATCTTGTTGGTGTGGCTGACCGTTGACTTCAATGGTACGAAACAACCTTGTTTCCTCTTTTAGACCTTGATGATGTAGCCAAACTTGTGGTCGGCTCAAATGCCTTGCACATGTGACAAATTGGCATGAAACCCCATCCCCAGCTCTAGGGGATGTTAGCAACAACCCCTAACCTTTTGAATGACATGTGGGACATCCAATCATCGATCTCGAGTCAGGACAGTTCATTCAGTAGTATTAATTGGAGCAAGCAATGACACAAAATCATGCCGATCGGATGATCCTAACCCTTTGAAGAGGGCCGATTTTTTACAACCATCTATTATTCATGAGCCATAGATCACATGGTTAGAATCATCTAACCAGAGTACTAGTTTGGAATCATCAACAATATAGAGTGGGATCTATCTACTAGATGTTTCAAGATGATGATTGGAGCTTTCTAGTTTCTCTGCTCAATCGTAATTGTCTTTTTATGATATTGATCAGATGCTTGGGATCATCTCATTAGCGTGATTTTCACACTATGGCTTGCTCCTAGCTGTATGAATGAATATTCGCTTCATATCGATGATGGGTTAGTCCATGTGCCATTTAAATGCATCAGGGTTGTTGCTAAAGTTCCCATCAAGGTGGGGACGCTAGCAAAACCACACACACACACACACACACACACACACACGTATGTATGTATGCATATATGTATGTATGTGTGCACACACACACACATTTATATGTATGTATGTATGTATAGATAATTAGATATACATACATAAATTACAACATATATGTATTGTATTGTATATATTTTTATGTACATGGGTATATATGTGTATATAACACTAACACAATTCAATGATCCAAAATCTTGGTATGCTGGGACTCCCCATGGATGGTCCATGCACCAAAAATCACCCTGATTGCAAGATCTTCAGCATGCAATATTTTGTCTTTTGTCAATTTAGTGGTCCATTTCTATATCTTATTCTTAACCATTTCTTTATCACCCACTGATCAAAAGTTATCAAAATTTTCAATGTTGGAGATTTTATATGGATGTACCAAAATAGCAACATTTTGGATGATTGACAATGAGCCTTGCTTGCACAAACTGAAAACCTGAAGGTATTGTGCAATGTTAGCCTCCTTTGCATTACCTCCTTCTTCTTCCTTCTTAGCTGCATTTTTAGGACCACCTTGGGAATCATTATTTTCTTTTGGAGTCAGACTTTGAGATGTGTGAGGAGGCTCTTCGTCTATTTTCAGTTTGGTGACCTGTGTATCAGGTTGAGGTTTCCTCCCATTGTTGTCATACTCCCAGATAGATGCACCGGATACTAGTTCTTCCATGATTTGAGATGCCCTGGTGTGCTTCTGTTTCTTGTCTTTGATTTTATTTATCCTCCGATACCCTAAAAGCTCAAACATGGAAATTCAAGTTAACAATAGATTATAATATAAATTGAATTGGGACTTCTTCTTCTTCTTCCTTATTTATTTATTTATTTATTTATTTATAAATAATAAAAGATTGTAATAAAACCTCAATTAACAGAAAAAGACCTTGACCATTTTGAATTTTCAAAAGGATACGGATGCAGTGTGGATGGAGGGCAATTGACAAAATGCTCTTCATTTATTTTCTTTCAAGAAATGTGGCCCAAGCATTGCGGGGCACATATCATTTGTTCATGACATCCGATCTTTTCAAACAGGCAGACCCATCATGATTATTGTGAGACCAAAAAATCAGGCTGATCCAATCATAAGGTGGGCACATCATAGAAAATAGCATCTACCTCCCAAAAATCTCCAATTCATGTTCTGGCCCACGTGATGATTGGATCAGTCTGGTATTTAGGGCACGTGATTATCACGGTGAGGTGTGCCTTTTGGACAGGCTGGATGTATTACACCAACCATGCCAGCCCTATGACGTTATACCACACCACTTGAAACAAAGAAAAAACGAAACTCACCAATGACATTTTGGTCATTGTGACATCCATCTGTATGGTCCTTTAGAAAATTCAAAGAATTTGTTGAATTGCATTAGGAAATATACTGAATGAAAATTTTCAGTAAATTAAAACTTCAATCATATGTAGTAGAATGTTATTAACAAAATGTTATGGTTCTTTATTTCTTAGAATTTCTAAGGATTGTTCTTAAACTGTTAGTTGTTTCTTCCTCTTGATTCAACCTTTTCCTCTTTTCTTTTGAAGATTCTTTTTCGTGGGCTTGTGTTGATGGGGACATCTCGCACACACGCACGCCCCCCTTATGCACGTACGCAAGGAGGGCCCTACCTTCGATCTGGATCGATGACGACATCCATGGAGGGCCTCCTACTTAGAAAACTGTGTTTTGGTTTCTTGGGGTGGACCCGATCATCATGTGGATCCCATCATTGGATCTCATGATCGTGGCCCACTACCCTAGGTAACCTAAGGCTTTGAGTTTTGCTTGTTACCGTTATTAGGAACATCATGAACGGTTTAGATTACATTGATTAGTTGTTATTTTTTATTACTTCGTCTTTAAGTAATAGTATGCGCACATGGCGCGACTTTTGGGGTGTAGATTTTTCTTATAAATAGGTGACCCCTTGTAGGGTTTTTTTTTTCAATGAAGATTGAATAAAATTTCTGCCTTTTCCTGCTCCTCTCTAAGTTATGAAAACTTAATTGGGTGCGAAACCCTCCTTTCTTCGAATGACCACTACCGTAGTGCGAAGCCACATCCATCTCAAATCACCCCCACCTCCTACCATCCATATTCATCTTCTCTTACAGTCATCTAACCTTCAAATACACCATTATTTTACAGTCAATCTTTCTCTACAACAGACTTCCAGAATTAGGTCCTGCAGGAGGGCTGAAACTTCGGCGGAGCATCGTGCTCAAACCAGTCATCCGTTTGATCTAAAAATTGGTGTGTGGGTGGCCCATCCCTAGCTGACCAATCCCTTGCTGACCCTTTTTGGGTTCGTGGGCCCTACACACGTGCGGGCCACAATCCACGCACGTGCGTCAGGCCCACTTGCTGTCCTACACGCGTGGACTGATCCTAGGTTCTCTCTTTCCTCTCTTTCACTCCTCTCTCACCATATTTCCCTAACCCTAACCCTAACCCTAGATTATCCTAAATCCCAAGTTCCTTTTCCCTTTTATAACTCTAGAGCTTCCCGAATTGAAACATATGAATCCCTTGGATTGGGGAAATAATCCTTTGCATGTGTGGATGAATCTACTCTCTTTTGATCATTGTTTGGTCTATAGTTTCAATTGATTCAGCCCTATCATGTGTAGGCTTGGACCCTTGTAGATCTCCCTTGTTGAATGCTTGAGTTTATGTGGGATGTGGGATTTTTTGTGAATGTTTCTAAATTAGTATGATCTAAAGTCTGAAGTCTTGCGTATCATATTTAATTTCCAAGTCCTGCATCAAATTTGATATCAGGGCTTAGGTTTTTCATAGGGGATTGCATTACATGTTTAGGGTTTAGTTTACTCGCGTTTATTTTGCATTAAATTTCATCATATAGGGTTGTTTAGGACCCACCATTCACAACATAGACTGTTGAATTTTCTATTGTTAGAAATTTCTCAATTTTCATTGCTGAATTTTCTGTTAACAAATTGTTTGGACAGTTATGTTGCTGGAATTTTAGGAGTGTTGTGTAGTTTCCCTCATATAGTCCTATAGGAGCATTTAGTCATATGTAGACGCATATAGTTACATTAGAGGACCTTTGAGTTGAGTGGGTAGTTATATACCCACACGTACTGGTCGCTGTTTTGGATTGTACCCTGCGCTACACATTAACCAATTACAAGAGTCAATGGATAACATAACCCGATAGCTTGAGTCTTTGGGTAGGCGCTTGGAACAACGTATTGACCAATGCTGGGATCAGCTTAATGTGCGCGTTATCCAACTGGAGACCTACGCCTGGGCAAACCCCGTCATTGGGGAAGATGTCTAATCTCAGGCAGATGGTTAGGAGGATAGACAAGAGAATGGAGGTGGCCAAAGAAACAAACATGGGCACGCACCCGTGCACCCACCCTGTGAGGGGCATCATGATCATTATAACCTAGATGTGCAACTCCTCAAGGGAGTTGAGTAGACGCCCCCTATGTTTAATGGCCACTTGGGCCATAAAGCTTTTCTACATTGGTTGGTGGATATGAACCACTATTTTGAGTGGTATGACATGTCGGATGCTCGTCGAGTCCGATTTGCTAAGATGAAGCTTGTAGGCCAAACAAAGAGGTTTTGGACTACTGTGGAGCGAAAGAAATTGAGGTTGAGGGAACCTCCAATAGTCCATTGGGGAAAAATGAAAGAAACTCTTAAGCAAAAATATCTCCATTTCTCTTATCACTTGAGGTTGGTTGAGGAATCGAAGTCAATGTCTAAGCCTCTCCATATCATAAATACCAAAGACTTTGAGTAAGAGACTGAGTCGGACTCGATGGTGTACGCTCTTGTGGCTAGGGAAAGTGCACCAGAGGATAGTGCAGAGTTACCCATTGAGGTCATTCCAGTAATGGATGAGTTTCGTGATGTCTTTCCTGATGATCTACCCGATGAGCTTCCCCTAATGAGAGATATATAACACGCCATTAATTTAGTCCCTGGGGCGACTCTACCAAACTTGTCTGAGGTGGTCAGTAGGAGTCTAGGAAATTTGCTTAGGTGTTTAGTGGGAGAGTACACCAGGACGTGGGACACTGCACTACCTATCGCTAAGTTTTCATTTAATAGTTCTGTTAATAGATCAATAGGTTTAAGTCCTTTTGAAGTCGTTAATGGTTATAAACCTAGGAAACCTATTGATCTTGTTTCTATGTTCCTGTTCCATGGGCCATCAGAGTCTGCAGAGTCCTTTGCACATCACATTCATTCATTGCATAAAAAGATCAATACTAGTACTGAACATTACAAAATTTTTGCTGACCAACATAAACGATTCAAGGAATTCAATCTAGGGGACTCTGTGATGGTCTGCATCAGGCCAGAGCGGTATACTTAGGGAGCCGTTCATAAATTACACGCGCGTAGTGCTGGACCATTCAAAATTATAAAACGAAACGGTCTTAATGTGTATGTGGTAGATCTTCCACCTTCCATGAGAATTAGTTCCACATTCAATGTGGAGGATCTAGTTGCATTTTAGGGGACTACTGATACATTGTCTAGCCTATCGCCTAACCATCCTGATTCCTCAGACCTTTCTCTTGATCCATGGCCCCCTCTCGACCCATCTTCTTAGCCTCTACCTCCCATACCTATCATTTCCACACCCAGAGAGGAGATAAATGATATTCTGGACTATTAGATAATATCGACGTCAGATGGCGGATTTTAAAAGTTCTTGGTCAAGTGGAAGTCACGCTTAACTTCAGACAGTACGTGGCTTACTGAGGAGGAGCTTCAGAGACTTGATCCTAATATCTTAGAGCGGTTCAGGTGTTTTGTTTCGCCAATGGTGAAATCTTCGTAACCGGGGAGAGTTGATGGGGACATCTAGCGCACATGCACGCCTCCCCTTACGCACTTACGCAAGGGGGGCCTACCTTCGATTTGGATCGATGACGACATCTATAGAGGGCCTCCTAGTTAGAGGATTGTGTTTTGGTTCCTTGGGGTGGATCCGATCATCATGTGGATCCCATCATCGAATCTCATGATCGTGGCCCACTACCCTAGGTGACCTGAGGCTTTGAGTTTTGCTTATTACCGTTATTAGGAATATCATGAACGGTTTAAATTGCATTGATTAGTTGTTATTTTTTATTACTTCATCTTTAAGTAATAGTATGCGCACATGGCGCGGCTTCTGAGGTATATGTTTTTCTTATAAATAGGCAACCCCTTGTAGGTTTTTATTTTTTATTTTAATTATTAAAGATTGAATAAAATTTCTGCGTTTTCCTGCTCCTCTCTGAGTTATGAAAACCTAATTGGGTGCGAAACCCTCCCTTCTTCGAAGGGCTACTATCGTGGTGTGAAGCTACACCTATCTCAAATCACCCCCACCTCCTACCATCCATATTCATCTTCTCCTACGGCCATCCAACTTTCAAATTCACCATTATTTTGCAGCTAATCCTTCTCTACGGCAGACTTCCAGAATCAGGCCCTGCAAGAGGCCTGAAACTTCGTCGGAGCACCGTACTCAAACCAGTCATTAGTTCGATCTGAAAATTGGTGTGTGGGTGGCCCATCCCTGGCCGACCAACCCCTTGCTGACCCTTTTTGGGTTCCTGGGCCCCACACACGTGCGGGCCACAATCCACGCATGTGCGTCAGGCCTGCTTGTTGTCCCACACGCGTTGACTGATCCCAGGTTCTCTCTTTCCTCTCTTTCACTCCTCTCTTACCTTATTTCCCTAACCTTAACCCTAGATTATCCTAAATCCCAAGTTTTATTCCCCTTTTATAATCCTAGGGCTTCCCGAATTGAAACATGTGAATCCCTTGGATTGGGAAAATAATCATTTGCATGTGCGGATGAATCTACTCTCCTTTGATCATTGTTTGGTCTATAATTTTAATTGATCTAGCCCTGACATGTGTGGGCCTGGACCCTTGTAGATCTCCCTTGTTGAATGCTTGAGTTTATGTGGGATGTGGGATTTTTTGTGAATGTTTCTAAATTAGTATGATCTAAAGTCTGAAATCTTGCATATCATATTTAATTTCCAAGTCCCACATCATGTGTTCTTCAGATTTCTCAAAATTTTAACTGTTTCATTTTTTTCCTATCGAAATTCTGTATGCTCATCCAGATGATAGCAATCTGTTGAATCCTTGAGTGAAGCCCAAGTAAAGTTGGCACAAGCTCAAGCATCATGTCCAAGCACGGAATTCGTTCTTCAGGGTAATTTTTCATTAAAAAAAATTAATTTCTACTTGTTGATTCTCGAATTCTGGTCTTAGCTGATTTTGGTAATGAGAAATGATGATTATTTTCATGCATATTGTTAGTAGTTTTATGTCTTGGAGAAATGTGGGAGCACACCACCTGTCATTTTATTGACTTGACAGGAAAATTACAGCTATCAGGGGGACACAGCCCCACCTAGCAAATGTATACAAACAAAGAATAGGGCCACCACAAAATAGAAGGCGCCAGAACAGGAAAAAATGGGGGCAAAAGACACCAAAATAAACCAGTAGCTCAAACTTGGCAGCTAAGAAAGAACGACCAAATAAACCAACCTCAGCACAAAAATGTAAAATCAGAGAAAATGAAAACAAGAGCAAAAAACCTTTCCCAAACTGACATAGCAAGATAGGGTGCCCTTGAGAGTATTCTCAAGATCACCATTCCCACTTTCTCAATGTGGAATAAGCCTGTCTTCCCTGGGCATTTCTGTAGTCGACTGGAAAACTGCTCCCCCTCCTAGCTAGAAAATCCACCATGTTGTTGCCCTCCCTATGCATGTGTCTAACTTGAGCATCCAGGTCTTGAAGGATTCTCTGGATATCTCTCCCACCATTGCCGCTCCAGCCAACTCCAGCCACGCCCCCTTGGCTCCAAAGGCATAACCCTTCCACAAGAAGTTGGGAATCTCTCTCAACCAGAACATCTGTCAGCCTCAAGCTCCTGCACATCATCAGCTTATCATAGATGGCTCAGATTTCCATTACAATGTTAGAAGCCATCCCATTATTGTTGTGAAATTCAAAAAAGAAATCACCCTTGTAGTCTTGGCAGCAACACTCGAACTGAGTTACCTCTCGACGACCCATTGACATGAACTTTTGGGGGTTCTAACCTGACTGATGCTATTTTCAGTCGATCTTACCACAATTAATTCACCAAACCTGACTGATGCTATTTTCAGTCGTTCTAACCTGACTGATGCTATTTTCAGTCGATCTTACCACAATTAATTCACCAAACCTGAATTTTTTATCTACACATAATGCCCAGCCTATAACCATTTATGTAATTCTAGCTGCTAGAGTCTTCCTATCTTCGAATCTACTCTCATTCTGAGCTCGGCATAATTCCCAACAGATGGATCCTGGCAAGGGCCCTTGTAAGATCTTAGATTGTCTGTTGTCACCTGCTATAGCAAACAGCTCTAGCAATCCAATGAAGGAACTAATTTGTAATTAAGGCAACATTGATGGCTTGGCTGAAGAAGGGCCATACCTTACTGGCCAGCCTCCTTCCACATGGAGGTGATCTAAGCCTTGACAGGATATGCTACCTTCTTCAAAGCAGCATTAGCACTTGGATGGCAGGGCCACCCTCATGTCTTTTACCTGGTCATCCACAGCAACTGATATGAATACTGAAAATTTGGGCGGCATTATCCTTTTAAAAAAATGGCCGGCATCATTGCATGCCAAAACGCTGTAAAAGGGCAAGAGGATGGCTCAAAAGGACATGGATGGAGTTAGTAAGAAAAGACTAGATGACCTAGTCTAACTGAAGGTTTGGCCCTTGATAGGGTGGAATGTGGGAACAAGATTCATGTAGCCAACCTGGATTAATTTGTACAAGGCTTAGATGTTGATGATGATCATTGTATAGAAAAACAACTTTCTCCAACTGTGTGTAGATTCATGCCTCTGGGGAAATTTATCCATGCTGATTTTACAAAAAGGGCCCCTCTACAAATGGAATCCAGATGGGATGGTCATAATCCTCAAGTAACTGCACACCACTGGCTTTCAGGACCAGAAGCACATTTGCCGGAATAGGCCTGCACTTTGCTTCAGTTTCACAATGGCCCTCAATGCTAGCTACCTCAGCACTTGTTAAGCTTGTATCTGCTGCATCTCTATTTTCCAACATTTCAATCCAAGGGCCATTTTCCCCCATCTGTTGCAGCAAAAACAATTGAGGTCCCACCCAACCAGCCATGAAGTATTTTCCTGAAGCATATTCAGGCAAGAATGAACCCTATGGCACATGAAAGGATTGTCTGACCTGCATCCTGCTGATGAAATGTGTCCACTATGAAGATATTTGGCTAGCATGAACCTTGTTCAAATCATGGATATGAATAGTGGTATCGTATTGGCTGATACAGCCGTATTGTTTTTGTATCGGCATGAGACGAAACGCGATACAGGGTAGTATCAGTCAGATCCACAAAAAAAAAAAAAACCCTAACCCATATCGGCCAATATGGGGCGTATTGGCACTGATTGGGGATATATATGGCCGATACATGCCGATATGACCATAAAAGCTCAATTTTGAATTTTTTTTTTTTTCATTTAAATCATGGAAGAAGCTTAAAAATTCATTTTAGGCTAGATATAGACCTATTTTGGGATCAAAACAAATGATTTGAATGTGATTCAACAAATCGAAACAAAGTGGACCATTAGGGGAAAAATCGGAAAGAAGGGTAAACCTTTACTTTCTTTTTTTATATTGTCATCTACTTTTTGTTGTATGTCAATGTAATGGGCCACTGTTTACCAAATCATGCTTGATTTGTGTGTAATTATAGCCCATTTAGTTGACCTTCAACAAATCAAATTGACAGACATCATTCTCATCAAAGAATGGACCGATACACCATTGAATACATGGTCAAAATACAATAAAATGATAGATCTTTGAATATCACAAATCACCTCCCCACCCCACGTTTTTGCTTAAAAAAATTCTTATCGATATGGGCCGATACCAATATGCGACGCCATATTGTGTCATTTTTTCGTCGGGCCGATACACCTACCGATACCGACATTCAGAACCATGGTTCAAATGGACCCAAATGAGATCAAAGCCTAACCTAGCTTCAATGTGAATCTCTGCATGACATCTGCCACCCTGCATACATAGGTCCCGTTCGAACTTTGGAAAAAAGATCATATTCCATGATATTCAGTGTCTTCTGTTTCCTTCTCTTAATGCTTCCCAAGAGATATTTGTAAACGAGGCTTCTATGCAATTAATAACTACTTTTGGGATGTGAACAACCAATAAGATGTAGATGGGAATGCTCAACAGGATGCTTTGGTGAAAAACTAGCTTGCTCTTGCTGGTAATTGCTATGCTTTCCAACCATTGGTTTTGTTAGTCATCCTTTGAATCAGCTTTTAGAAATTGGAAGCCTGCACCCTGCATTTCGAAAGAAAAATTTTGATGATCTGTCATCTGATGAATCATGTGGGCTCTAGCCACCAAGGACTTGTCTGAAATTAGGAAGCTGCTCTTCAAGGGGCTAATCTCATGGCCTGATGTATAAGAGTATGCCATCAAGAACCTCATGAGATTAGAAAGTGATGCCTTCGTTCCATTGGTGAAGATCAATGTGTCATCTACCAATAGAAGATGGTAGGCTGTTGTGCAACCCCGCAAATCGTGATAGCACTATGTTTCCTGGAACTAACCAAGACCTTGAGGCGGCAACTTAGTACCTCTTCCACAATAATAAAAAGACTTGGAACCTTCAGGTCCCCTTGACAAAGCTCCCTAGAAGATTTATATAAACCATTCATCCGCTCGTTGAAGGAGGTCAGAGTGGACAAGAAGAAAAGTGAGGAAAAGTCAAGCTTGAGGATGTCGTTGCTGTGGAGTGTGCAACATAGGAGCCGTTAAAAGTTGTTGGAGGGTGTTATAACTCATGAACCATATTTTTAAAAATGTTTAGTACTTAATTGGTTGGATTACCCATTGCATTAGTTAATGCTTAATTCCTCCATGTGGCTGTGTCCGTGCCTCTATCTCTCCTCTTGTGTTATTTGTGACTCAAGAAATGGAGAAAGAACCCCTTTTAAGATGCGTCCTGTGTTAGGGATTGAGCTTAATGGTCCATCTATGTATTGTCCTTAGAGAGCTATGATGTATCGATTACATAATTCCATCTCAAAATATCTATGATAAAAGGTCTTAAGATAAGATTTGTGTTGAAGACTCATATGGATGTCTAATATGAATATATGATGGAATTAGCGTATAGATGCTCGTATTGTTAAGAAGGATTTAATCGCTATACATGTCATGATTCTTGGGAAGGATAGTTTTCACCACTCATGTGCTGGATGGTGGTTTTGTGGAGCTAAAGCATGTAATGACAGTATCTCTGGCTAAATCATTTTTGACATGGAAATTTTCACTCATAGTGAAAATGGGCCCGATGCATTTAATGGCATCATTGCCCTATCTCAAGGTAATATCTTCTTGCCTACGCTGTAAGTCGATGACAAACTTCAACAACTAAGTGCTACACTGATCAGCAACACTTCTGCGCCATGCACAACAAGCCTGTTAAGGTGGACAGAGAGATTTCATCACCTAGAAAATCAGGCCCCATAAGCCTATATATACCTAGGCACTCATTCTGAGGAAGAGACAGTAAGAGAGACACACAGTGGAAAGAGTGTTCTCTGCTATAAGGAACTTCAGGCACATATGCTCACCCAGGTGAGCCTCACTTGCCTGAACATTCTGCCATCCTTCACTGGGAGGACCTTGCACCATTTGCATGGGTCGTCTAAGGACTAAGGGCATGCAACTTTGAGACCTTTGCAACATTTCTGTGCAGTGTAGAGGGCACTGCCGTCATCTAAGTAAAGAGTGGTTGAGATAGGTATAGGAAGATAAGAATGGTACTTTGGCTGATCTCATAAATTCAAAAAATTATTTTACAAGGCCGAAAATTAGAGATCGAAAGAAGAAAAAGAAGTGATCATCTTCGATATTTCCCTTGCCTCCTTTTTTTAGTTCAGTTAAACAGGCCTATCATATTTTTTGTGGACAAACAAAGGTTGTTGATTTATTTTGCTCCAAAATCTTTTTTACCCCTCTTGGTTTTTAAAAGCCTTTCTTTCCCCAATGTTTGATCTTGAAAATCAACCTTTTATTGACTTTAATTGGGTTTCAAAAAAACCCCCCAAGCCTAGGACCAAGATTTAAGGAATTTCGCTTAATCTTCCCCAGGCAATGCCCAACTTTGATGAAGTCCAAGAATCAAAAGTGGTTTTTGGCGGAGGTTTCCAAAAAAGAAGCTCTTTCTTCAGGGCAATCTTTTGCTGATATAAAATAATTTCTACAACTCCTAAATTTACAAGGGTTCTGTTCATTTTGAGTTGTGAAATTCCAAGAAGGAATGGAGCTGGTCAACAAATCGTATGGAAGTCCGGAATAAAACTTAACTGGCACCTTATCCTCCAAAAAGCGAACTTTAGTCTAAAAGCTAGGGGTTTAAAATCTTGGGCTTGGTGAAGAGGTAGAGTTGCAAAAGAATAGGATTCAGGCCAAAAGGTGGTTCTGTGATGTTGGCCAATTAGCCCTTTAAATTTGTGTATACTATGAAAATATTTAAAGGTAGGTACATAAAGGTTGGCCGGTGCAGGAGTGGAGTGAGAAGACATGCCTTGTTAAAGAATGACCAGTGAGGCCTCCCGGGAATAAGTGAAAAGCTTCCACTAATTGGGTAAAGCCACTGAAATCTTTCGTAGGATTTGCAGATTCACCTGCAACAGTAGAGGTGGTAGTTTCTTCTATTTGCTGAGGATAAGAGACAACTACAAGAGAAACTTCTATTTTAGCAACTGTAACTTCTCTAAGAGTGAAAAATAAATAGAAAACAAAGGGAGAATATCCATCTAAGTTGGAACAAACAACGAATGTGGAATATCGATTGATCACTGAATGAATTTTGGTTGGCTAATTGATAGCCATAACAAAAGGGTGAGCAGAAAGAGGAAAAGGTGGAGGATTGGGATGATGCGGTTTGAGGTATCGACCCATGTGCTTTAAGGCCACCATGAGCCTCCCTGATCGAGGATCCAGACATTTCGAAGATGGATTATAGATTATGACTGATAGCACCATCCTATAGGAAGTATAAGTTCCTATGGTTTTACCTTTTAATCACTGATTTCCCCAGTAATGTAATTAAGGGCCTGTGCCAACCTGGAATATAATTTGTTCCTAAATATTAATAAAAGCCACTCAGCATGGCATGTTTCTTGGGTGCACAACATGCATATCATACTCACCTTCGTGAATAGAGTAACAATACTCTAGCTTCACAGGTTAATAGCTTGAGGGCTCTATGGACATTAGTTATATGACGCCATCGCCTCTCATTGGCAAACCCATGACACAAACTTTGGCTATATGAGACGCTTGAGGTCCAATGACAGTAAGAGACACCTGACGCCCCATGGCTAAAGAGATGCTATGATACCCTTCACCAATCTCAATTAGCAAATACACATTTTTATTATAAATAAAATTGTCGACTCCACTGGGTATGTCAAAGTGAACTTCTAGAATCTTTGAATGATTCTTTCCTCCCCATTCCTAAACATTAGTAAGATATAAGCTTTACACACCAAAAAAGTATCAACTGTTGAGTGGTAATTTTGACACTGCAACTGATTGCCAATTTTTTTTTTTCTTCTGGGGATAACAAATAATTTATTGCAAAAATCGTGAAAGCGGGAAAAATACAGGAAATTAAACAGAAAACCAGGAAGAAAGATTAACGTGGCAAGCTGTTTTTTTTTTTTTTTTTTAAATGCCCATTCCAACATCGCAAAAGAAATCTTATGAATAATTTCAATCAGGGAATGGTACTTGTTCTGAAAACAATAGTTATTGCGTGCCTTCCAAATGAACTACATAGTTCCCGTCTCAACAAGTCTCCAAATAGGTTTTCGCAACTTCCCCGCTCCTCCATGTTCGGCCCACGGAAATTGATCAACTGGCTTCAGCATCACCCATGAGATGTGGAAAATGTGGAGGAAGTGCTCACAAATTTCCTGAGCAAAGGGACAATGAACAAAGAGATGATTGATGGATTCCACATCCCTCATGCACATAAGACAGATATTCAGGAGGATGAGAGACCTCCTTTGGAGACTGTCTACTGTCAAAACCCTTTTCCTACCCACAAACTAAACGAAAGCTACAATCCTCGGAGGGGCACTATAAGACTAACATAAATTAGGGAAGAAAGGTGGGTGACCTGAATGAGGAGAATTGAGTTTTAAAATCAAACCATAAAACAAATGAATGGAGAAGCGACCAAATGGGAGAAGCGAACTTTAAAAGATCCAATAGGGAAAGAAGATTGGAATATTCTTCATCCAAATGATTGCAACAGGTAGGAAGAGACCAAATAATTGAGCCACCAATAATAGAATAACACTCGTCCACTGTGATGAAACAATTGGAAGCAAGACGAGCCAATCCCGAAAAAGTATCCTGAAGCGGCATATCTCCACACCAAGCATCTAACCAAAACCGGATGTGATTACCTTTTTCCCAAGGCGAAGGAAACTCCCGAGTGGAAAGAACGCTCAGAAGTAACAATAGCCTTCAAAATACGAGGAGCATGATAGAGCGAGGAGGATTTAATGCCCCAACCCATAGGCTAAACACCATATTTAGTTGCCACTATCTCCCTCCACAATTTGCCTCCCTCGGAGCCAAACCTCCGTTGCCATTTTCCAAGAATAGCAATGTTCATGAAATCCAAACGCTTCAAACCTACCCCTCCCTTATGTCTGGGCTTGAACACTTCCTCCCATTTTAGCAAATGGAACTTGGTGGAATCCCTGGACCCCGTCCAAACGAAATCCCTTCTAAGTTTCTCCAATTTATAACACTGACTTGGGACATTTGAAAAGCAACATGAAGTACATCAGCATATTCGAGAACGCCATTTTGATGACCGTCAGACTAGCCCCCAAGGGGAGATAACGATGCGTCCACCTAAATAATTTCCTCTCAATACCCTCCACAGCTTTGTCCCAAAGGTGCTTTAGCCAACTTGCCAATACACAATGGTAACCCAAGATAGGAAGAAGGAAATGTACCCAGATTGCACCAAATAACTGAAGCCAAATGCCTAAAGATCATCTTGAGAAACATGAATACCCAACAATTTTAATGGGGCTAAAAAGCCCCCAGCATGTTCGGGGCCCCACATCAATTTAATACACTCCCGGAGGGCCCCTATTAGGTTCGTTTTATTCTTGGGTGGACAAAATTAAAGCCCCAATGGGTTCTCATGCACCTACACAATTTTCCTATTTAGGTTTTGTTTTAAGATTAAGAGACTGGACGCATTTAGATTTGTTGTTATTTTTAATTTATGCAAAATTTATAATTTTGGGGTATGGGGTTTTCATAAATAGGACCCCTTGAGGTTTTTTTCCTCAAAATTTTAAAATTTATTTTTATTGGGCTTTAAAAATCCAATTGGGTTAAACCCTCCCTTCCCAATCCTCCTTGGAAACCAATTATATTGCCCATCTTTACCAATACGAATTTACAAAAGAAATACCTTTAGCGTTTTTTTTTTTTAAAAGTTTCAAATCGCCCAAAGAAACTTTGAAACCACCAAGATTGTACTGGTCGGGAAACCAGGGTTTTGGAGCCCCCTTGGCCAACCGACCAAGGATGGTTTCGGATTTCCCCCTCCAGTCGGCCGGTTGGCCACCTCATCCCCTGGTTGGGGGGTTGAATCTCCATTCCTACACCAAACCAACCAGAAATTATTTTAATTTTTCCCCCTTGCTAACCAATTCCCAATAAACCCTGAAATTGGATTAAACTTTTTTATTTAGAATTTACTTCCCTTTGAGGTTTGGCTAATTTTTATTAAGAAAAGTGGGTTTGACCCGATAGATTCCTTTATTAATTAACTTTTGGTTGGGAAGGAATTTTGGAATTGTTTTCAACAACAGTCTTCCTGAAACGAGAAGAATTTAGTCCCCAAAAAGATGGTTATTCTATAAATGATTCAGTTGAGATTTTTTACAATTATGATAATTTCATATAAATTTAAAGGCCAAAATCGAAAACTGGGATTTCTTTAAAAAAGTTACAACCAATTGCGAAATTTTCTTTTCCCAGAAGAATTCTGAAGGTAGTTAATTTCCTTAATAGAGCCGTAGGACAAGTTTATTTGCCAAACGTAGTACCTTTTAATTAGTGGTTTATCTCCTTACTCTTTTTGGCCCCCTCATCAGGAGCAATTCAAGAACAAAAAGTTACCTACTTTCTTTGGGTGGCTTGGAACAACTTCTCCCAAGTTTAATTGGGACCCCTGGACCTTCCGGGAAACCCCCTATTAAATGCCCAACTGGGCAATGGAGGATTAGACAAAGGAATAATGGAAAGGAATTTATGAGGCGACTTGGCCCCCCAGGGAAAGATTAAATGCTCACCAATTCCTCAAATTAAGAATGCCCCAGTTTGTGCCACTTGGCCCTAAAGACAGATTGGGGGGAATGGACCATTTTAATGGTAGAATGCACTCTAGCCGATTCCCAAATAAATTGGGGCCAAGAAAAGGGGGAAAGAAAGAAAAGCAAGGGAACTCCCAATAGTCCGGGGGGAAATGAAAGAAACACTTTAGGAAGCCTCCCTTTTTTACGTTAAATTGTTGAGGAATGAAGCCTTGGCCATGGTTTCTTGAATTAATTGAAAAGTTTAAAGGTATTATTTGCATTGTAAATATCATTGCCGTTTAAAACGGGTTTGTATTAAAAATTATCGCAAAGAATAGTTTTGCATTGTTCAAAGTTTGGGGTGGTCCTTAAAGCACTTGGAAAGGTTTTTTTTCCATTTAGGTTAAAACCCCTCTTTCCTAACCCTGGGTTTTAAAAAACCTTTAAATTTTCCCCCCCGGGGATAAAGGGGAAACCTCTACCCAATGGGTTTTTATTCTTTTCATTTCCCACCGGCTAAAACACCAAATATTCCTTTTAGGGAATAGAATTACCCCAAGGGGGGGAAAGGGAAGAAATGATATGAAACCCGGATGAGGGGGGAGCCAAAGGCCGGACCCTTCAAGGTGTTCCATTGGCCCCGCACGGGGCTTGCCACGTCTTCTATCTTATGCTGGGGGAAAAGGGAAAGTGATTTATTTTTAACTCTCGATTAAACCTACCTTACTTAAGTTCAATATTCAATTTGGGCCCCTTTTATAAAATTTCCATTCATCTGACCTTGTTTGCCATTCTTTGGATTTATAAAACCCTTTGGTTGTTTGTTCCCATTTTGGCCTACATTTGGGTAGACCGGGCCATAGGATTTCCTATTTTGTTTAAATTGTGTTTATTGGGGTAAAATCAACTAAATCCTTAACCCTGAAACTGAAAGGGTCCAAAATTTGGCGGCTCAAAAGAATTGAAGGTCGAAGGAATCCAAACCTCTAATTTTAAATGTAAAGCTTTAGCAAAAACCATCATTATAGCCCTGGCTAAGGAAGTTGAGGTATAAAGTATTAATGCAATTTCGTATTCTTTTTTTACTAAATGGCTTTTTTGGGGATTAATCCTTATTTAACCCTGGGGCATTAAAATTCCCACATTACGAAGAAAAAGGCAGTAAGTTAAGAGGTTGATGCCCTGGGGGGTTTTTGGGACTACCTCCCTGGCCCTTCACCTTAAAAGGTGGCTAAGAGGTGGTTTTGTAGGGCCCAAACAAAATAGTTAAGTTGGTTTATGCGCTTTAAACAGAGAATTTGGCCAACCACTTTAAAATTGCCCAAAATGGTTTTAAGAGTTAGCCCAGGATGAGTGGGAGGTTCAAGCGAATGTGGGCAACGAGGCATTATGTCTTTTGGGTTAACAACCCCAAGATTTAAGTTATGCCCAAGTTTGAGGCCCTGGGAAACTTAAGTTCTTTGATTTTTTTTATGCATAAAGGAAAAATAACCATTTGGGGGTTTGTGGGTCCTTGGCCAGAAATTGTCCCAATAAAGAAGGTTTTTTGTCAAACCCGGTTTTATTGTTTCAAAAGGGGAACCTAAAGGAAAGTACTCTTCCAACCTCAAATTATGAGGTGCGTCTTTCAGGTTCCATTCTTGGGTTTTAAAGTTTTAGTTACTTTGGCCCCTCAGGTTGGAAAAAGGAATTTCAAAAAAGGGCCCTCGAAGGTTAGGAGAAAAGGAAGATATGACCTTAAGTTACCGATTTTTTTAAAACTTTTAAGTCTATGGGGGGGGGTTTGGGGATCTTAGTCAAGGGCACCCCTTTTTTGGGAAAACAATGGGTAAACAAAAAATTCCACGTGTAAAGAATTTAGGGAAAATTCCGGGCTTGGGATTTAATTGGCAAAATTGTTTATTCTGTCACGGGCCAAGTTCTAAAAGAAAAATTAAACCTTAGGAGAAGTGGGTTAATTCCTTAAGAGTAACTTTGGAAGAAAGGCCAGTAGAAATAAGAGAGCGGAGTCTGTTACCTTCCATTGTGCAGGGCCTCAAGCCAAAAAAGATTATTGGTGCAGATTTTATTTGATTTGTTGAAGAGCCGTTAGGACTAGATTGGTTAGTTTTAACGGTTTTGTTTAAAGTGACCGTTGCTAGCCCTTTTTCCCCATTTTCCTAGGAGTTCAAAGGGGGTGGATTTCATAGCGACCTTGCCCTATGGAGGTGGTTTTATGGCCAACCTGGAGTCCAAAGTTTGGCAATTCTACGTAACCGGCAAAGAAAGGAAAAAAAGGTTTAAATTGTCCATTACCCTTGAGGGAAGAGGACTTTCTTGCCCCCAACATTTTGGAAAAGATTCCATAGTTGTGGACCTTTTCAAAAAAATTCATTTCGTTCAAACCTCCCAATTTAATTGCCAAGGCTTTGGAGGCGAAATTGAGGGACCAAAAACCTGTGCTAAAGGAGTGTACAGAGTTATTTTAAACACTAAGCCATTGAAATAGGCTAATTTTTTCCCTAACCCTCGAAATTCATTGAGGTTCTAGGAGTAAAGTTTGCCAATGTTTATGGGGGCCACCACAAATTTTACCAACCAAGTTTGGTTCAAAGCTCAATCCTAAGGTTTTCTTTTGAAGCATTCGGTTTTCCTAAAACCTAGATTTTGCCCTATATTATGGCCTCACAATATTTTCGGTCCTTCTTAGCTCGAAATTAGGGAAAGATTCCCCAATGAACATTCAAAAAAAAAAATTTTAAAATTTGTAGGGGCCGTGATGGTGAAAGGGGCCCGGATTGGGGGCCGTTCGTAAATTACACGCGCGTAGCGCTGGACCCTTTAAAATTATAAAACGAAATGATCTCAATGCGTATGTGGTAGATCGTCCACCTTCTATGGGAATTAGTTTTACATTCAATGTGGAAGATCTAGTTACTTTTCAGGAGACCACTAATACTTTGTTTAGCCCTTCGCCTACTCATCCTAATTCCCCATATCTGTCCCTTGACCCATGGCTTTTTCCTGATCTTTCCTCTCAACCTCTACCTTCCATACCTAACCTTCCCACACCCAGAGAGAAAATAGAGGATATTCTGGACCATCAGATAGTATCAACGTCGGACGACGGGTTTCAGAAGTACCTGGTTAAGTGGAAGTCACGCCCAGCTTCAGACAGTACATGGCTCATTGAGGAGGAGCTTCAGAGACTTGATCCTGACATCTTGGAGCGATTCAAGAGTTTTGTTTCGCCAGTGGCGAAATCGCCACAGCCGAGGAGAGTTGATGGGGACATCACGCGCACACGCACGCCCCTCTTACACACGTATGCAAGGAGGACCCTACCATCGATTTGGATCGATGACGACGTACAGGGATGGCCTCCTAGTTAGAGGACTGCGTTTTGGTTCATTGGAGTGGACCCGATAGCCATGTAAAGCCCACCATGGGTTCTCATGATCGTGGCCTACTAGTCTAATTAATCTCGTATTTTAGGTTTTGCTTATTATTGTTATTAAGAGTATCATGGACGATTTAGATTACTTTGATTAATTGTTATTTTTTATTACTTCATCGCTAAGTAATAGGTTGCCCACATGGCGCAAGTTTTGGGGTATAAGGTTTTTTTATAAATAGGCACCCCTTGTAGGTTTTTTTCCTCATTGAAGATTAATAGAAATTCTTGCATTTTTCTACTCCTCTGAGCCTCTGAGTTATGGAAATCTAATTGGGTGTGAAACCCTCCCTTCAAGCTACTGTGGTGCGAAGCCACATCTATCCCGATTCGCTTCCATCTTCTACAATCCATACTTCTCATCTCTTATAATCATCTATGCTTCAAATCTGTCCTTTATTGCAACAATTTTCTTCTTTACAACAGAATTCAAGAATCTGGTCCTGCAGGAGGGCTGAAACTTCGCCGAAGCACTATGCATAGACCGCACAACGGATCAGCCCGAAACTCGGGGATTTTGGAGCCCACCATTGGCCGAGTAGACTCAAGGAGTCGGTTTCCGGATTCGGGGCCCCCTCGCATGTGCGACCAGGCCCCTGCGCACGTGCGTCAGGTCTGGCCCGCTATCCGTGCTTGTGGACTCTTGTCAGGTTCAAATTTTCCACCTCTTTCATCCCTCTCGTACTTATTTTCCACAACCTTAACCCTAGATTGCATTGTTTTCAATTTGTTTGTCTCTTTTTTTCTAATCCTAGGGTTCTCTGAACTGAAACCTGTGAATCCCTTGGATTAAGGACAGATTGTTGTGCATGTGTGGATGAATTTACTTCCCTTTGAGTATCGTTTGGTTCATAATTTTTATTGATCCAGCCCTAACATGTGTAGGTATGGACCCGCATAGATTCCCCTTGATTGAATGTTGAACTTTTGTGTGGGATATAGAATTTGTGTAATTGTTTCTAAACTAACGTGATCTTAAGCCTGAAAATCTTGCACATCATATTTGAATTTCATGTCCTGCATCAAATTCGCATTAGAAACGTCGATATTTAATCTTAACACTGCTTCGAAACACACAATGATTTTACATAAATTATCGACTGAAGCTAAATCTGCATTGTAAAAGAGAATTGCATCATCCGCATATTGAAGATGGTTCAAATAAGACCATTTTCCTTTGCCTTGAGAAGCATCCTACTGAACGCTTGGCTGATAACAACGAACAAATAGGAAGACAAAGGATCGCCTTGCCTTATTCCACGGGAAGCCTTAAAAAACCAAAGGGGAAACCGTTAATCATAATCGAGGAAGAAGACTGAATACGGGCCTGCATCCAACTTCTCCATTTATCACTACATTTCTATCCTTTGAAGCATGTAATCTAAAAACTGGCAATCAACATGATCATAAGCCTTCTCGATATCCAATTTACACAATACCACTTTTACCCTATCTATATCTCGAGTCTAAGCATTCATGGGCTATGAGGGCTGAGTCAAAAATCTATCTGCACTAAAATCTTCCTGATTTTCTGAAATTACCGGAGACAAAACCCTTCTAAATCTCAAAGCCAAGACTTTAGCCAACAACTTGTATGGACTTCCCAAAAGACTTGTAGGCCTAATATCTTTAAGAGATTCCACTCCTTCAACTTTTGGAATGAGAGCGATGAAAGTTGCCCCAAGATCCTTGGATAGGTGACCCGTATCATAAAACTCATAGAAGAACTCCATGACATCACTTCTAATTGTCGACCAAAATTTTTGGAAGAACAAAATTGGGAAACTGTCGAGTCCCAGCACTTTATCCCCACGCATAGAGTCAATGGCAGATTTAACCTCTTCCTCCGAAAAAGACTTCTCGGTATCAGCCGCATCTTTAGTATCCAACATAGGAAAATGCAAGTTATCCAACTGGGGCCTTCTCGAATAGTCCCGCTTCTGCCTAATAGATGAGAGCTTGTCCCATAACTGATCACGCCATGCAGGGGTGCAAGGCCCATAAACCGAAGAAAAAATCCAAGTAAAACCCGAAGAACAATTACTTTAAACCACAAACAACACAAATGATCCTGACATACTATCAACCAATTTCCAATGATCAGTCTTCCAAGCCAAAAGAATGCCACCTGTAGAACCCAGACCCCACACCACATCTAAGGAAAGCCAATCAGCATTCACAGAACCCCAAGCAGAAGAAAGCATACCTTTGTCTAAGGAAGATAGCTTCGTCTTCTAAATTGGTGACTCCTAACGAGAACATTCCTCCCTCTAATTTTAAGAATGAAAACTAGAGTCAGCTATCCTCTCCAAACCAGTGTCTAGAGTGGAGTTGGGTCCTACGGATCTGCTCACCCGCCACTTCTTGCCGTTTCCTAAGATGATGTGCCGTGAACAATGGCAGAGTTGTTCCGTCATGAACAAGAGCATTAGGCGCGTGCGAAGTTTGTCTTCTGGATGCCATAGCCATTGGAAATAGACACCTTCCTCTTTCCATCTGGCTTCAAACAACCGGACTTATAGAAGTTCAATGGTATTGGATCGCTGCAGCAGCATCTAGTACACTTCTTCACATCAATGGAGAATTTGTTGAACATCCCACAGTATTGCCTCAGGTTGTTTGGTACTTCCTCGTGGGGGGAAGCATTCAAGTGGTGCAACAGTCTGGCCTTATGTTCTGTTCACGCGCAGGACTAGATGTATGAGTTGTTCTTAGCCAGCTTCTTCTCCTCACAATGGGAAGTTACTATCGCTAACTTTGCCACAACAAGGCAAGGAAGCAACTAGACTGCGCATCATTCATCGTCAGATAGAGAAGTCTTGGCTTGTCCTGCCAACACTTGCCTTCTGAGGCTGAGCAACGCAAGATTTGCATCTACAACATGCATGACAAATTGGCATATGCTCTGTTGGTCACACCCAGGACTTGGTTACACTAGCTTATGAGATCGAGCAGTCTTTGAACCACATTGACGTGCCTCGATTTCAGTGCCCTAGGAACAAGTGTAACAAATCTTCTACCTTGAACTTTGTTGACAAAGGAAGAAGCCTATGAAGGTCAACACCATGGGAGCCTAAGGGGACAAGAATGACAACAAACAACAAAGGCATAAACTGCCTCAGCCTCAGTACACCATCCTAATGGCAGACCACATTGCAATGTTCGAGCACCTCTTGGCCGAGGATCTCGTCAGCCTTCAACAGAAGTTATTCCAAAATGGTTACATAACGGCCATTATGTAATGGTAATGGTGGTAACCGTTACATGTTAAGGTGTTGTAACAACCATAATGGGCATTATGGAAAACTGGACCCATAATGGCCCGATAACGAGAGAGTGCTTACAAAGATTGACATCAATGAGGCTTGATTCCCAAAACAAACAAAAGGAAAGCGTTGATTAAACTTGAAATCAAAGCCATATGTGAAGGCTCAAAAATGCGGGGAGACTTGAAAGGCCATTGTGGTGGTTGAGACACAGAGACACATGACAAAGAACCAAAGAAGGGTCGTTACTGTGGCATAGAGGAACACTTTGCATGGAACTATGAGGTGAAACTCATCCTTGTAGAAAGCAATACTGCAACAGACGGTTAGTAGCATGGAGGGGCTAGTTACTCAGAGTGGGGGCCCTCATTGGCCATCACTGAGGTGAAATATAAGATCTTAGCCCTTTCCACATAAGTAGTGCTACTAAATCCTCATGATCGGACCTCAGGTATCATCGTGGTTGGCTCTAAGTAGCATGAGTGCTATGGTTATGCCAGTGACGAATCTTCCATTGTATTCCAAACATTGTGGTAGGCCGCAGTGTTGCTACTTGTGCTGGTTGCTTTGATGTAGTTAGTGATTCAATCTTGTACCTTTCACACGATGTGGCTACCTAGGGGGTTCGTCACAACTAAAGGATTGAGTTTTTGAGCCTTGTGTAGCAAGGAACTTGTGATCTCACTGATGGCCAAATGCTCTATCAGTAGTTCCTTGTCGTCATGCTGAGGGTTGTTAATGTTACCTGTTTTCAATGAAGAAAGAGATCAGTTATGCTGATGTTTTTCCCATTTGGCGCCGTTTGATTAAGTGAGGCGATCACTTGACATCCTTGTCAGGTACTCCAATAATGTTGAGCCTTTGTTGGGTTTCTAGATCACACCTGCACGCTAACTGTGTAGTTTGCAACAAGGTTTGCAAGATGGTTTTCGTCCATGGCTATGAAGATGATGAATGTCGGACCCGTGGTGATTAGAATTTGAAAGATCTTGAAGGACAGCTTGAGAGCCCCCTTTCTGCTCTAGTTTGGAAGGTGATCGGCATTGCAAATTGCAATTTAAATAAACCTGGAATTCCCTGATCCCCTTCCCTCTCTTTTTCTTTCTTTCTTGATATTGAAAGTTCAGGTTTTCATCGAACCAAGCAGATCTAGGAATACATGAGATGGTGTAATGGTTTGGAATGGGCCAGGCAGTCAAGAAAGTCGACCGCATCAATGACCCTTGTGCACATGGTGTTGCCTCTTCTCCACATCAAGAGAAAGTATGACTAAAATTTGCTCAAATTAAAAAAATGAAAAAGAAAAACAGGTAGTATGACTAAAATGTCAACTATTCCAATTCCATTTTACTTCTATCATTTTCTGTGTTTGGTGGTTTTTGCTAATTGATTATGTAAAACGTGATGAAAAGAACTTTAAAGGGTATGGTGAGAAAGTAAGGGGTCGTTTGGATGCCTGTAAAATCCTTTAGTTGTAAAGGGTTTATAAGTAAAAACATTACGAGGGCTGTTTGTATGCCTATAATTATCTGTAACACTTTACAGGTTACAAGGGCTTCTAGAATTCTATCATTTTGTTATATTTCAGATTATAGGTAATAGGTGATTTGATTATAAGCTCAATGGTCTTTTTTTGTACTTAAATTAAAGAGAGTCTCTCTCTCTCTCTCTCTCTCTCTCTCTCTCTCTCTCTCTCTCTCTCTCTCTCTCAGCCAGCCAGAGAAGATAGATTGTAAACAATTTACACCTAAAAAGAGGGTATATAGTGTTTACAATGAAAAATTTTATAGGCATCCAAATGACCCCCAAGTAATGAATTTCCTATCAAACATGATATGGTAGATACCTAATCCGAGCAGAACGAGAAACACTTTAATGGCAAGCTTGAGCATGTAGACGCATGTGTCATAATTGGGTGGAAGCACTTGAACTGGCTTTGAAGATGGCCTGGACGGTGTAGTTCCGTTTTGTATGCCAACACGTTCAATTGAAACAAGCCCTTCACTTCCGCCAACACGTTCGCCTCTCTCAACATGTTCAATGAAAATATGCCCTTCTCTGCCACCAACACCTTCAATGAAAAAAAAATGCCATGGAGTTAGTGAAGGAAGGAGGCTGCGTGGCAATTCCATGACTCATCTCGTTTGGTCCTCAGCCAAGTCGCAACTCACTGGAGTTGGGGCTGACTCAGTCCGACTTACGGATGACTCGAGGTATTGAACCAGATTGGGTTCGACCAAGTCAACTTGGATGAGTTGCATCAGACTCGTCCAAGTCTTATAGCCATGCTGCAGAGTACTAGATGATTGACCGCAAAGCAGGCACGTGAAACAGTCTAGTCAAATGCAGATGGTCGAAATCGGAAGTCAAATATGTTGTGCATGCCCATCATGACTCGTCTGAGTCGACTCTCCGAGCTTGTCTCAAGATTGGATGATTCTATCCGAGTCACCAGACTCTTTACTATGCCTACCTCAATTGTACATCTGATGTCCATAGCATAGTGATCCAGACTGTTGGTGTGACGTGAACCTCTATGAATGGGCCATCCCCGAAACTCTAAAAATTGGAATACTCTTATCCATCTGTTTATTTCACTTAAATGTGGCGCTGTGGCTGTGCTTCTCTTCTCGACCGTCTATTTCCAGGCCACAAATTGAAGGAACTAGGATGTATATATTAAGGAGATTTTGGGGTGGGTTCCATCGACAACAGACCAACGGCATGGATCAGTGAACCATTGGCTCCACTTGTACAAAATGAAGATGAGTACCATGTGATGAACAGTGTCAACATTTTTACCTGAAGGCTGTGGGTCCGGATGGTGGCTGTCATGGTCTGGCTGTTCTACGTCTCTTCCTATATATAAATCATGACAAAATAAATTAAAAAAGCAAGAGTATATAATGGAGTAGACAAAAAAGGAGGGGCTTGGAATTTCACTTACCGTATACATGCACGGACTTGTTACATTCTATTAAGGACTTGGCATTCTTGGATTCCCTTTTGTACCTGGCGACTAGAGATAGAAAGAAAAAAGAAAAAAAAAAGTTGAGAAAATGTAACAGGGTAAAAAGAATATTGTGGGTCCTGTTTTATCCACATTATCCATCCATTTTTCTATATCATTTTAGAGTACGAGCCCAAAATTAAGGCAGATCCAACTACACAGGAAGCAGTGATAATAATGACACTCACAGTTAAAACCTTCCTAAGGCCCACCATGATGTTCCGATGAAGCGAAAACACAAATATCAGCTTAATCCAAAAAAAAAAAAACAATTTTTAGGCCCCCAAAATGTTTCAGCAATAGTTGTTTAATCCCCAGTGCGGTCCACTTGAGGCTTGGAACTGCCGGGTAAAAAAAAAAAAACAATTTTTAGGCCCCCAAAATGTTTCAGCAATAGTTGTTTAATCCCCAGTGTGGTCCACTTGAGGCTTGGAACTGCCGGGTAAAATGATATGACAAAATGGACCAAGGAAAAAAAAAACAGGGTCTGGTCAATGTGGGTCCACCATTTTGGATCTGATTAAGAGTGGGTTGGGTTAATTTTAATTTTAACATCAACGAAACAAGGCTTGCAAGCCACGATGCCCCTCATGTGTCAAACTAGCACAAGTGTATGATCTAGCCTATCCGTCCGACTGGGCCAACAATATGAATACCCGTATTTGACATGAGCACGACCCATACCCCACAAGAAACTACCTCCATGTTTAGAAACCATGAATTCCATGCAATGATTTTAACGATTATCGATTATTGCAAGAAGAATATCAGATTTCCACTTGCTATTGGGGATTTTATATTTCACTAGTTCTTGTGGAAATTATTATTGCGTGATCATTATTTTTCTTTCTTTTCTGTGAATTCCATGCACTCAAACATGCTCTAGGGGTGGCAATGGGACGGGTGGCCCTGCCCTTGTCTGACAGCCCTTGAAGGTCGGACTTGGTCTTGGACCCAACCTGGCATGCTGGCTGGTCCGATTATTAGGTTTGGCTGCTGTTGTAAAATAGACGTGGACAATTTAAGATATTAGTGAGCACTCCCATTCAACATGCACGTGTAATTTAAAAGCATTTTTGGATCCAAGCGTACGTTTTTATGATTAAAGCTATTCACGACTTGTTATGGATGGAGGGCAGGTGTTTTTTTTTTCCCCCCTCTCAGTTTTGACTATTTCAAATCTTTAATCATTTCACTATTTTCCTTATAGGTCCAGCTCTCACCCAGCTTAGCCTAATAGGGCTAAGGCTAGGGACATGGCCTTTTTAGCCTGGATAGGCCTTAGGTGATACTAGGGCTAGGGTTGGGGCTGAGTTTGAGCCATCTTCGGCACAACCCATTTGAATTCTCTATTGGGCTATCTTTTTGGATAAATGGTGAACAGAAGGGTTATCAGATAATTGACGTATTGGATGTCAAAAATACAAAACATTGTGGCCCTAGGGAGGGCTTCTCATAGAAGGAAACATGTTAAGGTAATTTAGGTTTTAATTAAAAGGGTATTTCGTCATTTAAATGAAGTCTTCTATTCACTATTTAACTTGTATAAACAAAAAAGTGTTACAAAATTCTTCATATATAAGTATAATTAGATAAATAATAGGTAGCCAGCTATATTTATACCATAAAAGTAATTCGTATGAATAAGTATTTGAATGTGATTTTCTCTCTCTCTTTTTTTTAATTATTAATATATGGAATCAAGCCAAATGAAGACCCACTAGCCTTCAAGTTGAATTGACCCAGTCAGTTTTTAAGTTTCTGAACTATGCTTAGAATTAAACATACAAATAATATGTAAAATGATGTGTACTGTGTGTCCAAAAATTACTTTTGGTGGACATTTAGGCCTATTTGGATACCACCAAATAAGTTGCTTTTAAATCATGTCTAAGCCATTAAGTTACTTTTTTGGATTAAGTTAGTTTAGTAAATATGGTCATTTTTTTTTTTTTGTTAGCATGTTAGTACACCCCACTGTCAGTACACCCTTCTCTATTAGCCAACCCCACTGGGGAATCGATACCAAAGGTATCTTCACTCAGTCTACCACTTGAGATATGGATCAAGGCGCGTTTAGTAAATATGGTTGCTAAAATTTACTCACCCTACCACACTTGAGGTTTATATGTCTCTTCCTTTGAGTTTTTCTCGACAGGGGAAATCTTGTGTTTGTCCACTTCACCCATTATGATTTTAATTGAGAAAATTGTGTGGCAATGGTGGACATGGATCTTGCAAATCTCTCCAAACATCACATCACAGGCATTGTTGGTGTAGATATATGCTATTTGACAATATTTTGGTAAGGGCATTAAGATTCCAAGAAAGGACAATATCATTATAAGGGGTCTAGAGTGCAAAATTAAAAGAATGACGAGAAGGTTGAGAGAAATATCCTTCAATCAAGTATAATTTATTTTTTACACTAAGAGTGACGATCATGTCATGGCTCTAGCAAAATTGTTGCCTGTGAGTGGCTGAGAAACGAGTGTAACCTACGGCTGATCAGAGTAGTGGAGATGGAGAGGATTCGAGGGATCTAGATGCATCTGGTTAAGGGCTGAATCGGGTACCACATTTTCTTAAACGGAATCGGCCAGAGCTGATTATTAGAAGGTTAGGGCCGTGGATTTTCTATTGCAGGAGGACGTTGTGGCAAGGGTGATGAAAAACCACAGTAAAAAGTGGCAATTGAACGCCTACCATTAAAGACTTCTTGGGAGACTATTTTTAATGGCGGGCTTTCAATCACCACTGTTTTTCTTTGGTGTGGTCCCCCTGAGAATTGGATCTGCTTCATTTTTGGGTTCATGCCTTAAAATGATGATCCAAAATGGACAGACTGTATGGATAAAATACATACATGATAGTGGGGCCCACAGAGCACCGTCCAGCTGCGAAGTAGCTACTGCCAGTGTCAGTATTCAATCCCACGTTCACTTGATGGATGCTGTACGACTCATTCCATCCTAAGTCGAGTTGCAACTCGCCCAAGTCGAGGTTGACTGGGGGGGGCGTCTTGTGGTGCCTATTCAAGTGGGTCCCACCAAATCCGAGTCGACTCGTTCGAGTCACACCCGACTCGGACAAGCCTTAAAATCATATATAGCAGATTACTTACAGAAGATGGCAGTCAGCTTCCATAAAAAAGTGATGAAATCCCAGCAAGCCGTGTAATTCTGTGGTAATGGGCATTCTCTCTCTCTATCAGAATCAAGTAAATACGTGCTGTTGAAAAGTGTCTCTTCTTCAAACGGATCAGTCGGTGTACCTACCAAACAATTCCAAATTAGATTACCTTCAATACATACGACGACGAGGTGGAGCCAACCCAAGTGATTGAATGTCATGCTCTTGATCTTTGTTTATCAAACTGGGGCCCTTAGTTTAGTGATCCTAACCGTCCACACGATTGGCCCCACCGTAGATGGTCTATGCTCGGAAAATTCATTCTATTGGAAGAACTAAGCCATTGAATCTTTAGATCTTTTGTGGTTGAACATGGACCATTGCTGTATTTTCTGGGATGTTCATCAGTTATGCCCATCATCTAAGTGAAATCACGCAGTTGCAACTAATAGGCAGGCCGTACATTTTTTAATGATGGACGGTTAAGAAGGATTCACCAACGGTCCACATTTCAAGCACAACCATGCTTCATTTTGGCACACAGACGATGCACAGTGGACCAACTAATGTGGACGGAGGTGGATTGGGTACGACCCCCACCAGGACCTAGCTAAAGACGGATGGTCTTGGCAGTGCTTCTGTGGGGCCCACTGTGATGTATGTGTTTTATCCACGCCCTCCATCCATCTTGACAGATCATTGTAGGGCCTGGTCCCAAAAAGGAGGTAGATCGATGGCTTGATTGGACCACACCACGGAAGCAGTGGTGACATTCGCACTCACCTTTGAAACCTTTCTAGGGCCACGGTTGTGTTTATTTGCCATTCAACCTGTTCACGTGGTCACGAATATATGGATGAAGGGAAAACATAAATATCAGCTTAATCCAAAACTTTCGTGGCTTCTAAAGGTTTTCATAGTAGGCGATCAATCCTCTTTGTTTTCTGTGGTATGGTTCACTCCAGCATTTGATCCCTTTTTTGATTCATGCATTAAAATGAATCTCCGTGGAAGTTCCTGCGCTGTATGTGAGAAATCCACTTTATCCATACATTTTGTAATCTCGTTTTAGGACATACAACCAAAATGAGGCAGATCTAAAAGATTCAATGACTGCTATTGAAACATTCTTATGATTGAAAAGTTTTTTTTTTTTTCAAAATCAAAGTTAAGCCCCACAATTGACTTCAAATCAGTGGGAATGACTTTATAAATGGTTTGGATGGCATATTGACATCAAGGTGGAGCTTACCAAGGTTTTGACAATGGGCATTTCTTTCTCCAATCACTTTCCTATGGCCTACTTAGTTTTCGATCCGTCACATATTTTACTGCACATCTTAAAATGAGCTTTTTAAAAAAGGATGAACAGGGTGGATTTCTCACAAACATTGCGGTGGCCTCACCTAACATCACAGCTTAGGAACTTCCTGCTACCAATTGCATATTGAGTAAATTCTGTGGGGTCCACCATGATTTATGCACTTTATCCACTCCATCCATTCATTTTACCAGATAATTTTAGGGTTTAAGACAAAAAATGTGAGGTGTATCTAAATCTCAAGTGGACCACACATAGGAAATAATATGAATTGAGTGTCTAATTTTTGAGGGCTATAGAAGTTTTGGATCAATCTCATATTTTTGTTTTCCCTTTAGCCATGTCTTTGTGATCTTATGAACAGATTGGATGACAAATAAACATCACTATGTATTCTAAAAAGGTTTCAACTATTGAAATCATTATTTTTACTGTTTCATGCAGTATGGTTCACTAAAGCTCTGGATATTATTTAATTTTGTGCTCAACCCCTAAACTGATACCAAAAAAATAGATGGACAGAGCAGATTTGCCACACTTATTCACGGTGGGCGCAACATAGCTTACTCAGTATGATAAGAGCATACTGAATAGCTCAGGGATCGAATTTCCTTCCTGCGAAAGGCTTTGGCAGGACAGACGCGTCCTATAAGCTGCCACTTTCGCAGGTGGATCGTGAGAGGTGAGACCCCCCGCATCACCGAAGATTGTTCGGCCCTCACCGTAGAGCCCACCTTAATATAGGTATTACGTATCTATGCTGTCTATCCAATTCAGAATCATTTTAGGGCATTGTCCCGAAAATGAAGCAGATCTAATTATGACGTGGACAATACCATAAGAAACGGTGGAGATTGACTGTCCTACCATTAAAAACTTCTTAGGGTGCACCTTAAAGTTTCTGTAGTATTTATTTTCCATCCAATCTGTTGATTCACTTAAGCCGGTATGAAGGAAAAAATTAAATAATAAAAAAATTAGCTTGATCCAAAACTTTTGTGGCCTATTAATGATCAATCATCACTGTTTCTTATGGTATGGTCCACCTGATAATTAGATCTGCTTCATTTTTGGAATAATGCCCTAAAATAATATGAAAAACACGATCCGCTTCATTTTTAGAATAATGGCCTAAAGTAATATGAAAAAAACGAATGAACAGAGTGGATACATAATAAATACATCAAGGTGGGCCCCACTATAACCCCGTGGTAAGGGCCGCACCGTCTTGTGTGAGGCCGCGGTCTCACCTAATCCGCTCTCGTGGATTGTTCACTTTCTTTGGACCGGAATCTTTTACAACACCTGCTCTACGTATACCAAAGTTAGTATATCACGCTAGCTTTGTGGGCCTCACCGTTATGTATATGTAAAATCCACTCCATCCATCAAGTGAGAAACCTTATAATATTCGTGTATTAAAAAGATAATCCTGGCAGAAAAATTCATATGGGCCTCACCAATGGGAACAATATAAAATCCCTTAAAACCTTTAAGTTCACACAGTGTGTCCCACCTGAGTTGTGGATCTAGCGGATTTTTGGCCCCAAGACCTATTAACGTGGTGAGAACCTAATGAATGGAATGGATTTTACATTTACAATATGGTAGGCACCAAAGAGCTTATGTGTTAGAGAGAGAGAGAGTTCTTGTCTTACAGTCGTAGATGATAGAATCGAATGTGCCAAGTGGACGTCCACTCCTAAAAAGGGAAGGATGGCTAGCCATTAGATGCAGAGCTGATTGCCCCTTCTCATTGTGAGAGTTAATCAGCGTTGGGTACTTGTGAATTATGATAAAGGCCAGATCTGCCAACCACAAAACAACCATCTCATACATGCAGTACGTATAAAATAAATTAAAATTAAAAAAAATAAAAATAAAATGTAGCAGGTATATGATAGACGGTTGATGATTACCAAAGTACTCTCCCATGATGGCACAATGTAGAATAGTGTTCCCATCAGCTCTTCTACAAAGCGAAATATCATCACCATTTGGGCACTTGGAATGAAGGGTCATGAATGTCTCCTTCCTTCCATGATAGACGGCTAAGAAGAGCGGTGTCTCGCCGTCGTTGTTGCGGGATGTAATTAGTTCAGGGACTTTTCTAGCCATGCACAAGCAAATCTCCACCATACCAAGGGTGGCCGCTAGATGGAGTGCAATGTTCCCTCGATCGTTCTTTATGGCTAGGATTCTCTCGAGGTCTTGGTTGGCGATTAGATCCACCAGCTTTCTCGCTGTTGCTTCTCTTCTACCATAGATGGCAACATGCAATGCTGTATCTCCTGATCTTGTGATCTTGGCCTCTTGGGCCCTTGGATTGTCCTTGCAGACTCTCACAACTTCTTCCCAATTTTCCTTCATCGCATTTTTGAACATGGATTTGGTGGTGTCCTCTTCCATTTGGGAATTACAGGCCAAAATCATTCTGCAGGGAATGTTCATGTAAGTGTCTTATTTATTTTGGACATTAGATATGGAAGTGGCAGCAGCCGATAAGTGTTACCCCGCTAACACTTTACCATTTGAGGCCCATCTTGATAGATTTTCTCTAAATCCATGCCGTCCATCCGTTTTTTCAGATTATTTTAGAATGTTATACGGTAACTTAATCTATTAAAATCTCTCAGGTGGACCACACCACTGGGAAAAGTGGTGAAGGACCATTAAAAGCTTTCCGTTGCCACAAAAGTTTTAGATCAAGCTGTTCTTTTAAATTTCCCTTCATCCAGGTTCTGTTGACCTTATCAACGGTTTGGATGGAAAATAAATATTATGGATCTTCCTACATTGGGCCCTGGTAAGTTTTTAATGGTGGACATTCAATCACCACCGTTTCCTGTAGTGTGGTCCACTTGAGATTTGGATCTTCTTAATGTTTTGGACCGCATCCAAAAGTGGGCGTGAAAAACGGATGCACGGCGTGGATATACAAAAAAACATCAAGGTGGACCCAACGGTAAGGATAGCACCCACTAAGGTGTCACCCGTTAATACCTAATCCGCTCCCAATGGAAGTGCCCTCAACATTATTTCAATTAAAAATTCCACGTACCACGTGTCCTTGTACTTGCACCTGGGAAGCGGATTGCCTACTGAGTAAACTCGCCACCATGATTTATATACTTTATCCATTCCGTCCATCCATTTTATCATATAATTTTAATGATTAGTTCAAAACTGAAGCATATCCAAATATCAAACGAACCAACCCACGGGGAAGAGCTTGCATTGAACGTCTACCATGGAAAAGTTCTCGAGGGCCATAGAAGTTTTGGATGAAGCTGATATTTTTGTTTTCCCTTCATTCTATGCCTTCTTTTTTAAAAAATAAAAAAAAAAAAATCTTACTAGCCATGTTGGATGACAAATAAACATCACTGTCAGTCCGTCGTAGGAAGGTTTCAACGGTGGAGATCATTATTCCCCAGTGGTGTGTTCTATAATTTGAGCTTTGGATATACTTCAATTTTGGGCTCAAACCCTAAAATGAGATGGAAAAACGTACGGACGGCGTGGATGAACCATATACATTCACAATGGGCCTAACACAGTTTACGATAAAAGCGTCCTGAGTTACTTGGTAGACAATCCGATTTCTTGCACCTCCCTAGTAAAGTTGGTTAAAGAGCATATAATCCTATTTTCGAGGTGGTCACAGCCTGTAAAATGGTTGATTGAAGATTATCTACAAATAAACTAATGAAAACTTGAGTTCTTGGACAATGGAAAGTGAGGGCCTTCTCCAATATACGTCCATCTTCTATTTTATTCATTTTCTAACATTTTGCTGTCTTTATTCTTTCTCAAGCAGCAAGGGATTCTTTTCTCCCTTGGAGAGGAACTTTGATGCGACTATATTCCACAGGCACATCAATCTAACCGTTCAAAATTGTGGATCTCATGTAAGTAGGGTATGCACTTAAAGTCAAATTAGTGCAAACACCAGCATCCTATTCATTTGTAGAAAATTTCATATTTCCACCGTCCATTTGCTGGCCCAGAATTGGCCAATTAGAATCTATATGTTTAGTGTAATTTCTGGTAGCATACCTGATTAAGAATAGGAATACGATTTGGGTATTGTGGTTACATGCATGCCACGTGTACAACTGATGTATCGATGCGTGTAGATCATCGTACTCAGCGAGCCAAATCCGCATGAGAAATGCTCCTGTACGGTCAAGGCGAAGTAAGTTATAATGATCTTACTTGCATGGGGTCACTTGGACAGTTAATTCTATTTATTTGAAGTGTACACAAGTCAAGAACACATTTCATGGAGGCCATGGTAAATCACACTGATTAGCTAATATAATTCATCGTTGATTTTTCCTTATTTTCTTATTACCATCTGTT
This sequence comes from Magnolia sinica, assembly GCF_029962835.1. Classification (NCBI taxonomy): domain Eukaryota; kingdom Viridiplantae; phylum Streptophyta; class Magnoliopsida; order Magnoliales; family Magnoliaceae; genus Magnolia; species Magnolia sinica. The sequence goes on along the minus strand of NC_080590.1, from coordinate 38,170,843 downwards.
GGGTATAAAAATAGTTCAAGTCAGATATGTGGACTTATAGAATGGACCAACTCTACAAAATAGCAGGGCCCTCGATATCCGAGCCAATAAGGGCTTTTACGTCCAAAAACAGGCTGACCTTCAAGGATGTCGACACAGCTGTAAGGACCATAAAAAAGTACAATCATAAAGTCACTCATATGGCCAATTATCAACCAAACCCATAGGTCGGTAATAGATCGGCCAAAACACGACCCTAGATTGATACAATAGTGTTGAGGGTCAAATATTGCATATCAGACCCTGTTATTGCCTGGATTTTCAAATATGATACTGTTTAAACAGCCCGATTTAAATTGTGTTTGTGTTGCAGGGCGTATTTACGAGCCTGGAATGGAAAAAGGTACTAAGAGCATGGATTTAATAGTCTGAAGTCACCAAGGCAAGCGACGGACCCTAGGAGACCAAGAGCGACGGATGTGCATGCCAGGGATGCAAGAAATTCGAGAAACTGAAGCTCAAGTGGCCCGAAAGACAGCCAGAATGCAAGATCACAAGGTTTCCACCATCCGTTCGGCTCGAAAATTCATACATGGACTGAGGACCATAAATTAACCGTACACATCGAAATTCAGCCATTGGATCCTTGTGGAAATGTCCCAACGGTCAAATCATCCCACAAAACATCGATCTGGGACCCACCTGATATCTGGACATGCTTCAATTCTGGTCTCAACCGTTTAAATTAGATGGCATAACAGATGGTCGGAGCGGATATTTCATATACCTCAAGGTGGGACCCACCTTAAGTGGTGTGTGTGCACAGCATACGTGCGCCCGCTGTGCACTGGATCAGCAGACGTGGTCAAACCAACCGCTGACCCGCAAGGATTTAACGATCCTTCCTCCCGCTTGCGAAAAGGCCAACAGGGAGTTGTGGATGATTGCAGATGGGCCACCATCTCGGCCCAGAAGGCTGATCTGGACCGTCCATCAAGCATTAACAGGCCATTTGATCCAAGCCTAGGAGAGGAATTTATGAAAGAGCAGTAAGATCGATTTTTAACCGTTCAAACGCAAGACGAACGACAGAAAAATGATTCCGTGGGCCGTATCAACGGACAACCAAAACCGTCCATCTCCAACCGAAATTCCGAGGCGAATTCAACTGACGGAGTGGATTTCCTCTCCAGCATCTATCATGGGCCCACCAACCATCACAGCGCGGTAAAATTCGCAGAGGCGTGCGAACGGCAATTGCGGACGTCGCATGGGCCACCGCGGGATGTTGGACGATCAAGGTCCTGATTGAGGCCATGATCCGGACCGTCCAAACTCTTGTAAAGACGGTTCTGACTCTGCCTAAGAAGTCAGATTTGAAAAGTTTAGACGGTCAGCGAACCAAATTTGGATCGTGCGCAAGTCGGTTTCCGCGGTTTCGCAACACAAAAACAGAGCTTGCGTAGGTCCGTTTAGCAAGAGATTGGGCGGAAATACTTATAAAGAAGGCATCGTCCAGCACTACAAAAGGGGGGGAGGAAGGAGAGAGCTGCACGTGAGCGAGGCTTGGGGCTGGAAATTGGAAGGTGAAGACAGGAAGGTCTGAGGCTTGGGGCTGGACAGGAATTCATCTCCAGAGCTGGAAGGGAGACAGGGGAAGTGGTTCTTTAGAGTTTTATTTTATTTTATTCTTTCTCAGGTGTTCTAGCCTCATCATGTCAGGCTAAACCTCTTAGCTAGGGCTAAGAGGTGAGGCTTGTAAAGTGATGGGAGAATTTATGCTGATTGTATCTTTTGATTGAAGTGGTTTCTGATTCAATTTTATTATGGGAATATTTATAGTTTTTAAGGGCCTGTTGTGACTGAAATTACAATGGGTCTGCAATGGCTTTGAGTATTTCTTTTCCTTATTTTGCTTGTGACGTCAGGAAGCCCTGCTGTCCGCCATCGTCTCCTGGGCATGGTTAGATGTCTGTACCCTTCCTAACCTTCATAATCATTTGATTGGTTGGTAATTAGTTTAATTCTTTTGTTAACTTTGTCTCCTGGGCATGGTTTGGTGATGGAATCCATTCTAATTCATATACCTTTCATCTCTTTAAAATTATATCAGAGGAAGTTCAGTTTAATTTTCATAATTTTTGAAGCAGGCATAAGATCTCCCTGATCTTTACAAGTGGATCCTCTGAATCCCTAGTTTCCTTCCTCTGAATTCCTTAAGTTTTACATTAATCTCTCACCATTATTCATCAGTTTATATTTGATTTAGATTGCATCTTAGGCTAGTTTTATTTCTACCTAGTTTCAGGAAACGTACAAGTTTCAGTCCCTGTGGATTCGACCTCGGTCTTACCGAGTTTATTACTACATCACAACCTTATACTTGGGAAGTGAACAAGTTTTTGGCGCCGTTGCCGGGGATTGACGGCTACGTTTTTTTGAAATTAATTTGTTTTAGAATTAGTTTAAGATTAGGATTTTTCTAACTATAGGTCTAGGTTTTTCTGATTTCTAGAAACTAACCTGTTTTTCTTATTTTGTAGGATCCTGACATGAGTTTCTAAATTCCTCTACTTTTTCTACTTTTTAGAATTAGGGTTTAAATTTTGAAAATTTTTAATTTTAGTATTTTTCTATTTTTAGGAAGTAGTTTATTTTTAAACACTTTCCTCTTTTATTTTTTTACTTTCTAATTTTAACTCTTCTAGAATCTAACTTTGTTTCCTAATTTACTTTTAGAAATTTTTTTACTTGTGGAATTTTTGTTTAGAAACTAACTTTCCTATTGTGTAGGCCTTTAAGATAGAAATTTCTAATTCGGTAAGTTCTTTCTCTCTACTTTCTATTTTTCATATCTCTTTTTAATTTACTTTTTAGTTTAAGACTTTCTTCTTTTAGAAACTAGTTCACTTCTATCTTCCTTTTTAAGGATTTTCTAATTCTAGACATTCTCTTTAGAACTGACTTGTTTGTTTTCTTTTGCAGTTCCTTAACTTAAGGGCTTCAATTTGGTAATTTCTTTCCAACTCTCTCTTTCTTTCTAGATTTTCTTTCCCTTTCTTAGGATTAGGTTTTGAATTTAATTGAGGGCTGTGAGTGTTTCATGCCCAAGTGGGCCCGTGACAACACTCGACGTCTCTTGACTGAAGGAGGATTGGTTAAGGGGTTGACTATCCATCGCAGGACTAGACACCACTCGAAATCCCCTGAGTTAATTAAAGTTATAGCTGAAGACCAACCTCCTCTACTTCCACCCAGGGTGGAGGATACCCAAGATGAGAATGAGGTGCATCAGGCACCCCCACCTCATACTTTACGAGATTATCTACAACCGGCGGGAGTGAGTACGCCCTCATGCATGATTTTCCCTGAAAACACAGGACAAATAGACATCAAACCAGGAGTTATCCAACTCCTTCTCAAATTCCATGGACTTGAATCAGAGAGTCCATATTTACATTTGAAAGAGTTCGATGAGATTATAGCTACATTATGTTTTCCTAATGTATCTGAGGATACAATCAGGCTGAAACTCTTTCCTTTTTCCTTAAGAGAAAGCTAAGACGTTGTTACATTCACTGCGTCCTAGATCCATTGGCACATGGAACGACATGCAGAGGGAATTCATAAAAAAATTCTTCCCATATCATAAAACGATTACCCTCAGAAAAGCAATCATGAACTTTGCCCAAAAGGAAGATGAAACATTCTTCCAATGTTGAGAAAGGTTCAAAGATTTGGTCAGTTCATGCCCACAACACGGATTTGAAACGTGGCGCATTACAAATTTTTTCTATGATGGACTGACATCTTCCATGCGCCAAATGTTCGAGACAATGTGTAATGGAGAGTTCATTAATAAAGATGTTGACGAGGTATGGGATTACCTCGATAGTCTTGCTGAAAAAACATAATCATGGGACTATTACCCAAAGTCGAACACCACGTCTAGGCCGACTCAATTAAAGGAGAAAGGTGGATTATATCTCTTAAAAGAAGAGGATGATCTCAAGTGTAAAGTGACTACGCTCATAAGGAAAGTTGAGGCCATGGAAGGAAAGAAGGATAAGGTTAATGAAATTATTTGCGGCATCTGTGATTGCAACATTCATACAACTGAAAATTATCTTACAATACCCGCCTTTCGAGGAGTGTTGAATGAACAAGCTAATGCCATAAACAACTATCAAAGACCTTTTACTGAACCTAACTCCAATACGTACAATCCTGGTTGGAAAAATCATCCAAACTTTAGTTGGAGGAATGGACAAACGGCTACTCCTCAAGGTTTCTTCAATCAAAATCCAAATCAAGTGAAACCTCAAGAGGAACCGGTTCAAAATTCCATACAAGAGCTGGCTCAGGCAATGCGGGGAATTACAGATTTTATGTAAAAGATAGATTCTCGTATGACGGTTATAGAAAAGGGGATGCTTCCTGCACAACCTCTCTCCAATCATAAACCGCAGTACGAGATTAATGATCCCAGCTCTTCAAATCAGATAGGGCACGCTAAATCCATCACCACTCTTAGCAGTGGAAAGATCATTGATAAAACTCTTCCGGTTAGGCCCGAAAAGCCTCAAGAACCAGAAGAGGACAACAATGATGGATCTAGTGATGCCCCACAAAAATTGGAACCGGAACTTCTAGAGAAGCCAGTTGCTCCGTTTCCCCAACGGTTGGTTTCACCAAAACCTCTCTCTAACTCTCAGGATATCCTAGAGGTGTTGAAACAAGTGAAAGTCAACATTCCTCTACTCGATGTAATGAAACAGATTCTTTCATATGCTAAATATCTGAAAGACTTATGCACGACCAAAAGACGGCAAAGTATTCAAAAGAAAATTTTCTTGACTGAGAAAGTGAGTGCCATCCTAAAGCAAGACGTGCCACAGAAATTTAAAGATCCCGGTAGCCTAACCATATCATGTGTAATCGGGAACCATCGAATTGATCACGCACTTCTTAACTTAGGAGCGAGCGTCAATCTGATTCCCTACTCGGTATACAAACAGTTAGGTTTGGGTGAATTAAAACTCACCCTAACCACACTACAACTTGCTGATCGCTCTGTTTGTGTACCAAGAGGGATAATTGAGGATGTGTTGGTCCAAGTTGATAGATTTTACTACCCTGTAGATTTTATCATCCTGGACACCGAACCCATCAATAACATAAGCACTCAGATCCCCGTCATTCTTGGCCGCCCATTCCTTGCCACTTCAAATGCAATTATCAATTGCAGGAATGGTGTCATGACTATATCTTTTGGGAATATGACATTGGAGTCAAACATCTTTTTCAATAACGGTAGAAACTTAGAGGATGATGACGATTTCCACGACATTAACATGATTGACTCTTTCGTGGAAGATACGACACCTCTAACCTTATCCTCCGACCATCTAGAGATGTGCCTGCCCCACTCCCATGATTTTGATGATGACATGATTAGGGAGACGTGCGCCTTGCTTGATACTGCACCGGTACTTGAAGTTAACCGGTGGAGGCCACAATTTGAAGAATTGCCACAAACCAATGTAGTGCCTCTACCGTCTAACCTCAAGCCGCCGAAGCTTGACCTAAAACCTTTACCCTCTGATTTGAAATATGCCTATTTAGGTCAAGATGAGACATACCCGGTGGTGATCTCTGCCCACCTGGAGAAAGAACATAAGAGTATGATCATATTTACTCTCATTGAGCATAAAGGAGCCCTAGGATGGACGATAGCGGACCTCAAGGGAATTGATCCCTTGGTTTGTACTCACCACATATACCTTGAGGATAATGCAAAAACCGCTCGGCAACCACAACGTAGACTAAATCCAAACATGAAGGAAGTGGTTAAGGCCGAGGTTCTTAAACTATTGGACGTGGGTATCATATACCCTATATCTAATAGTCAATGGGTGAGTCCAATTCAAGTGGTCCCTAAGAAGTCTAGAATTACCATCGTAGCCAATGCTAATAATGAACTCGTGCCAACTAGAGTCACTACTGGTTGGAGAATGTGCATTGACTACAGAAAGTTGAATACCGTCACGAGGAAAGACCACTTTCCTTTACCATTCATTAATCAGATCCTGAAAAGGTTAGCTGGTCATTCCTATTACAGTTTCCTTGACGGGTATTCGGGCTACAACCAGATAGAGATAGCCCCTGAAGACCAGGAAAAGACCACATTTACATGTCCCTACGGCACATTTGCCTACCGAAGGATGCCATTCGGACTATGTAATGCCCCTGCCACCTTTCAGCGATGTATGCTTAGTATCTTTTCTGATATGGTGGGGCAATATCTAGAGGTCTTCATGGACGATTTCTCTGTTTACGGTTCATCTTTCAGCAAGTGCTTGGAAAGTCTTAAATGTGTGCTGAAAAGATGTGAAGAAAAGAACTTGGTACTTAATTGGGAGAAGTGTCATTTCATTGTTCAGAAGGGAATTGTCCTTGGGTATATCATCTCGTTCAAAGGAATCGAGGTAGATAAGGCAAAAATCGATCTTATCTTTAACCTACCTCCACCCAAGAACATCAGAGACGTGCGATCCTTCTTAGGACACGCAGGATTTTACAGGCGATTCATAAAGGACTTTAGTCTCCTCTCTCATCCTTTATGTAATTTTCTTCAAAAGGATGCTCTGTACGAGTGGACTGAGCAATGCCAGGAAGCTTTCACCAAGCTTAAAGGCACGTTAACCACTGCACCTATCATGCAGCCACCCGACTGGAGCCTTCCTTTTGAGCTTATATGCGATGCTTCTGATTATGCTCTTGGGGCGATCCTAGGCCAGAGAAAAGATAAGAGGCCCTACGTCATTCATTACGCAAGTAGAACTTTAAATTCTGCCTAGGTGAACTACTCGACTACAAAAAAGGAACTCTTAGCTGTAGTGTTCGCCTTGGACAAATTTAGGTCTTACTTGATTGGATCTAAGATTATTATCTACACAGATCATGCGGCACTTAAGTATCTTCTTTCTAAAAATGATTCTAAGCCCCGTTTGATATGATGGATCCTTCTACTCCAAGAATTTGATTTGAAAATTAAAGATAAAAAGGGAGTAGAAAACGTTGTGGCCGATCACCTTTCTCTCCTTAATACCTCTGATTCCCTTGAGACGACCCATATCAACGACATGTTCCCTGATGAACAACTGTTCAGAGTCTCCCATTCACCTTGGTTCACTGATATTGCTAATTATCTTGCTATAGGTGCCATACCGACATAGTGGACTGCGCAAGATAAGAAGAAAATTTTCACCGAGGTGCGCAACTTTTTCTGGGATGATCCTTATTTATTTAAATATTGCCCAGACCAAATTCTAAGGAGATGTGTACCAGACGATGAGCATCAGAGCGTCATCTCCTTCTGTCACTCACAGGCCTGTGGTGGTCACTTTTTTGCTAAAAAGACCACGGCCAAGATTCTGCAGTGTGGCTTTTACTGGCCCACTATGTTTAGGGACACTTATGAGTTTTGCAAAGCTTGTGAGCGTTGTTAGAAATTGGGAGCATTGTCCCGTCGAAATATGATGCCTTTGAATCCCATCCTTATCATTGAAGCATTTGATTGTTGGGGCATCAATTTCATGGGACCATTCCCCCAATCGTTTGGAAATCTATATATTTTGCTCGCCGTGGATTATGTCATTAAATGGGTCGAAGCGATTCCGTGTCGAACTAATAACCATCGCACAGTCATTAAATTCCTAAAAGAAAACATCCTTTCTCGATTCGAAACGCCTCGAGCCATCATTAGTGATGGGGGCTCACACTTTTGTAATAAATCATTTAAGAGCTTAATGAAGAAATACGGTATCTCTCATAGGGTGAGCACCCCATACCACCCACAGACAAGTGGGCAAGCTGAGATTTCTAACAGGAAAATTAAACACATTTTGGAGAAAACGGTTAACCCTGATCGTAAGGATTGGTCAATCCGATTGACCGATGCCTTATGGGCATACCATACTGCCTTTAAAACCCCTATTGGAATGTCTCCCTTTAGACTTGTCTATGGAAAAGCTTGTCACTTGCCTGTGGAGCTGGAACATAAAGCGTACTGGGTGATCAAAAATCTTAATTTCAATATGGACAACGCTGGCTTGCTACACAAACTTCAATTGAATGAACTTAAGAAAATCCGGAATGATGCGTATGACAATTCAAGAATTTACAAGGACAAGATGAAAGCATTTCATGACCAACACATTTTGTGAAAATCATTCACGCCTGGTCAGAAGGTCCTTTTGTACAATTCTCGATTACATCTCTTTCCGGGTAAGCTTCGATCTCGTTGGACCGGCCCTTACATTGTTGTTAATGTTTTTCCTCATGGGGCTGTTGAGATAAGAGATCCCGACAATGGCAAGGAGTTTAAAGTCAATGGACATCGATTGAAACCATTTGTTGAGAAATTTGATTCAGAAGACATGTCCATGACCCTAACTGCTTCTGTTTACCAGGATTGATCTCCTAGTCTGATGGAGGTATAGGTAGGTTTATTGCTTTCATAGGACTAGGGTAGTTGCTTTATTTGTCTGACTGAAGACGGTAAATTTAGCGCTCCTAGGAGGCTGCCCAGCTCTTCTTGTCATTTCATTTTTATCATTAGTTAGTTCAATGTTTGTGGGTAACATTACTGCAAACCCTCACGAGACTACAACTCGTCCACTAGGGGCAACCTAGGGGTTTAAAGGCTTGTTGCATACGCTAAATGCAATCGAGAGCACCTACGAAAGTGGTATAGGTAGGATTTTATTTTTGTTATTTTATTTTACTTCTGTTGGTTTCTCTCTTGTGTTGACTCGCTCTTATGTAGATATCTTTGGAAAGCCTCTTGATTCTTTCGTCCAGGTACTATCTTTCCATCACTCCTCTTATATTTTCGTTGTCCCATGTGCATTGCACGCTCATATCTTTTACATTGAGGACAATGTAGATTTTAGGTTGGGGGTGGGAGATTAGGTGACCTAATCAGCATTTTCTTGGTCTTGAACAAAAATTGTGAAAATTTTTAATTTTTCTGGACTTTCTTGTGAATTCATTTAGGGCACTTGGAATTTCAAGATACATGATGTTGGAAATTTAAGACGCTTGGATTCAGTATCTATTGGATTGCATAATTAAGATTGAATTGTTAATCTAGAATTAGAAGTTATAAACATTGATTGAGTTATGATCTCACATGTCACATCTCGCCTTCACTTAAGGTTTCAGTTTGATATTGAAGGATTTACTTGGTACTCACTAAGCATGAAAGGAACCGGCCTGAGAAAATTGAAAGGATTGGGTGAATAATCTTCACCATAGGTTTGCTCCCTATAGGTGAAGGTTCAATTTCCCAAAGTAGTCGGCGGAAAGGGGTGGGCAATGGTCTTCATCATAGGTTTGCTCCCTATAGTGAAGATTTGATTCCTCCCCTTGGCGGTATTTTAATGAAAAAAATTATATAAATCAAAGGTCGATTAATGAAAAGATGATCCGTGAGGAAAATTTTAGTTATTATGAATTATCTTTGTGTTTACCGATAATATCATGAAATTAAGAAGTGTACCTTAATGATAAGCCGAGATTAAACGATACACCCATGGAACTCAATATTTAGAATCATTCTAATTATTGGATTAATATTTGAGCTTGATTATGAAGTTTACCCTGAGCTTGATTTCAGGAGAAAGTAATGCCAACATTCATGAATCTTAGAATTCAAGTATTGAATTGTTTTTCATAAATATCTTGAGTTTGTAGAAATTGTCCTGTAATTCTCAATTTATTTTTCGCATACCTTGCTCGGGACTAGCAAGATGCTGGTTGGGGGTTATGTTGAGGGTCAAATATTGCATATCAGACCCTGTTATTGCCTGGATTTTCAAACATGATACTGTTTAAACAGCTCGATTTAAATTGTGTTTGTGTTGTAGGGCATATTTACGAGCCTGGACTGGAAAAAGGTACTAAGAGCATGGAATTAACGGTCTGAAGTCACCAAGGCAAGCGACGGACCCCAGGAGACCAAGAGTGACGGATGTGCACGCCAGGGATGCAAGAAATTCGAGAAACTGAAGCTCAAGTGGCCCCAAAGACAGCCAGAATGCAAGATCACAAGGTTTCCACCATCCGTTCGGCTCGAAAATTCATACATGGACTGAGGACCATAAATTAACCGTACACATCGAAATTCAGCCATTGGATCCTTGTGAAAACGTCCCAACGGTCAAATCATCCCACAAAACATCGATCTGGGACCCACCTGATATCTGGACATGCTTCAATTCTGGTCTCAACCCTTTAAATTAGATGGCATAACAGATAGTCGGAGCGGATATTTCATATACCTCAAGGTGGGAATCACCTTAAGTGGTGTGTGTGCACAGCATACGTGCGCCCACTGTGCACTGGATCAGCAGACGTGGTCAAACCAACCGCTGACCCGCAAGGATTTAACGATCCTTCCTCCCACTTGCGAAAAGGCCAATAGGGAGTTGTGGATGATTGCAGATGGGCCACCATCTTGGCCCAGAAGGCTGATCCGGACCGTCCATTAGGCATTAACAGGCCATTTGATCCAGGCCTAGGAGAGGAATTTATGAAAGAGCAGTAAGATCGATTTTTAACCGTTCAAACACAAGACGAACGACAGAAAAACGATTCCGTGGGCCGCATCAATGGACAACCAAAACCGTCCATCTCCAACCGAAATTCCGAGGCGAATTCAACTGACGGAGTGGATTTCCTCTCCAGCATCTATCATGGGCCCACCAACCATCACAGCGCGGTAAAATTCGCAGAGGCGTGCGAATGGCAATTGCGGACGTTGCATGGGCCACCGCGGGCTATTGGACGATCAAGGTCCTGATTGAGGCCATGATCCGGACCATCCAAACTCTTGTAAAGACGGTCCTGACTCTGCCTAAGAAGTCATATTTGAAAAGTTTAGATGGTCAGTGAACCAAATTTGGATCGTGCGCAAGTCGGTTTCCGCGGTTTCGTAACACAAAAACAGAGCTTGCGTAGGTCCGTTTAGCAAGAGATTGGGCGGAAATACTTATAAAGAAGGCATCATCCAGCACTACAAAAGGGGGGGAGGAAAGAGAGAGCTACACATGAGCGAGGCTTGGGGCTGGAAATTGGAAGGTGAAGACAGGAACGTTTGAGGCTTGGGGCTGGACAGGAATTCATCTCCAGAGCTGGAAGGGAGACAGGGGAAGTGGTTCTTTAGAGTTTTATTTTATTTTATTCTTTCTCAGGTGTTCTAGCCTCATCATGTCAGGCTAAACCTCTTAGCTAGGGCTAAGAGGTGAAGCTTGTAAAGTGATGGGAGAATTTATGCTGATTGTATCTTTTGATTGAAGTGGTTTCTGATTCAATTTTATTATGGGAATATTTCTAGTTTTTAAGGGCCTATTGTGACTGAAATTACAATGGGTCTGCAATGGCTTTGAGTATTTCTTTTCCTTATTTTGATTGTGACGTCAGGAAGCCCTGTTGTCCGCCATCGTCTCCTGGGCATGGTTGGATGTCTGTACCCTTCCTAACCTTCATAATCATCTGATTGGTTGGTAATTAGTTTAATTCTTTTGTTAACTTTGTCTCCTGGGCATGGTTTGGCGATGGAATCCATTCTAATTCATATACCTTTCATCTCTTTAAAATTATATCAGAGGAAGTTCAGTTTAATTTTCATAATTTTTGAAGCAGGTATAAGATCTCCCTGATCTTTACAAGTGGATCCTCTGAATCCCTAGTTTCCTTCCTTTGAATTCCTTAAGTTTTACATTAATCTCTCACCATTATTCATCAATTTATATTTGATTTAGATTGCATCTTAGGCTAGTTTTATTTCTACCTAGTTTCAGGAAACGTACAAGTTTCAGTCCCTGTGGATTTGACCTCGGTCTTACCGAGTTTATTACTACATCACAACCCTATACTTGGGGAGTGAACAAATAGCTCGGCTTTCGCTCGAGAATAGCAGATCGCCTGTTACAATCCATACACGGATTAAGCAGTCGAGAAATATCTCCAACGGTCTGAAGATCCCTCCCAAGATCTTCAGAAGATAAGATCAGATCTCAAGATCTTTGGGACTAAGAGATTGAGATAAAATCTCTATATACATCCCAGATCTAAACAGATCCCCTTCCAAATTATCAGAAAGATTCTTCACGATGCCTATATCCTATCCCTATAAATAAAGGTATTTCAAACCTTTGAAAGGTATATATACTCATCCTAATACTTGACTGGTGACTCTTTTTCAAAAGATCATCCCCTTTAAAATGCTCAGTGTAAGACCCGACCTGAGTTCATATATGTGCATGTGTGCGTGTGAGTATGCATTTCGTTCATCTTGGTCCCTCGGTCCAACCGGTGGAATTCCGGTGACCCGCGACTTTCGGTTAGCATATACGGTCTTCCTCGAGTTTGGCCATATTGACCCGACTCGAATCGGGCCGAGACCTATGCCATCTTGTCCGTATCGGCACCGCGGTTTCAACGTCGCATCCCGTACGTTAATCCGATATGTACATCTCAAGTTATGAGTATCGATTGATATGGGCCATTGATTGCATGATTGGTGGACCCCACCATGGTTTACACATTTTTTCATTCACATAATGTCATCCTAAGCTGAAATTTCTAAAAGTTTACTACCCTATAACTTTGTTTGTATCTTCCTACTACAATCATTACTTTCTCTACTCTAGGTAAGAGAGGTAATGATTACTTCCCTTAAAAGCCTTTTTCCCTTTCTTTCCCTCTCATTTCTCTATCTCTTCTCTTCTTCCCTAGCAACTCCAAACCGTCCTACCTCCCTCCATTATTCCAGCCCCTTCTCTTTCTAATCCCCTCCCAACTAGCCCTTATCACTTCATCTCATCCATTGATTTCTCTTCCTTGGAGCTAGAGGAGCTAGAAGATATAGATTTTTGTGAATAATTCAAGGTGGGTGTTCCTTAGATAGAAATTTTTGATTTCTTTGATTCTATAAATGTTCTTCCCATTTCCTTCATTTTAAAGCTTATGGGGCCCATCAAATGATGGTGGTAGCCCCCATGTCTTCATGGATGTGGCTTATAGCCCATCCTTTGTGCATGCATGATCCATGCAAGGGGTCATTCTTCATGGACCCCTATATGGTTTTCTTTGTTTGATCAAAGATCCTTAGGTCATTTAGATTCTTGATCCTTAGTAGAGATGACATCTCTACCATAGATCTTGAGTAGGAAGAGTTATGCTCATGTAGAACCATGTAAATCATGATATAGTAGATGATTGTGATTGTGTAATGAAGGAAAGGGCCTCAATGTGGCAGAGCTCCATCCCTTGTAGATGGATTTTTTTTTCCTTGTTTATATCTCTATAATCAAGATGTGCGTGGCCCACCTTGTAGCCTGGAACCATCTAGACTGTCCAAAGAGGGAGGACATCCTTGATAGTCCACCCTTAGACATTGGGGCCCTAAATATACCCAAAAAGGGTACATTCAAGGGTATTTATTGATGGGAATGGTCTGAATGTTTGTAGGGCCCATTGGGGTGGTCCATACCATAATTTCCATGGATTGATTTCCTCTTTTTATAGTGATTACAATTATTATATTTTAGTATTATGTTGCTGTCCAGAAACTATCTCGACAGATTTTTAAGCTGTCTTAAGCTCAGTTTTTGAGATGATTAGTGGGGTGTTTGGTCCCATTTGATATATGCTTCCTAAAGGTGGGGACCCCTCTTAGATGTCCCCTAAATTTCAACCCTATCCGACCCCGATTGAGGCTCCAAATGTGTGGCCCAAGTGAGGTGGTTAGCCAGAAATTTCTGGACTGTTTCCAGCAACTTATCATAGTGGAAATCCTTAATTATAAAATAATTTTTTCACTAGTGGGCCACATCCGTAGACCCCACCTTTTAGTACATATATGAGGGGACCTAAAACCTATTTTTCCCATTTTTTGATGCCATTGATCCACCCTATTGGAGGCTCAGATCAGGGTCCATCAAAATTCTGCACTTATCAGATTTGCTGGATAGTTTGGATTCCTTAAATTAATTAAAATATTTTCGTGAACCCAAAAATCATGAAAATTTATAGAGAGGTGGTGCACCCATGGTAGGACCCACCTACCAATTTTTGGGGCTAATGAACCCCTGTGTACATTGTGGCAATTGCTGGACCAACCCACTAGGCTGGGACGCCTAGGTCAAATAGATTTTTCTAGACAGTCTGTTTTCTTTAAATTAATTAAAATACTTCTGCTATTCCAAAAATTTTGAAAATTTATAGAGAAGTGACCCACCCATGATAGTACCCACCTACCAAGTTTAGGCATCAGTGGACCCCTGTACAATTCGTGGCACTGGCTAAACTGGCCCACCAGGTTAGGACACCAAGGCTGGGACGTCCAGCCATGTTTGGCCGTCCATCCTCCTTACGGGCCCACCTTGATGTGTTGTGTATCCTCACCTTGTGATTTTTGTGTAATTTCTTTTTGGGTAAGACCCTTTGTATCATATGTGGGCCACCCTAGGATATTTATTTCATCCAATAAGCCCATTTGCTGGATCCCAGAAGGCCCAGGAAGTTGGGTGCATGGGCTGAAATTCCACCAAGGCCCGGTTTTCACTATACATTGTTAGGTGGTCTTGAATTGTAATTTCCACCAGATTGGGGGTGCTATATGCACACCACACTCTATGCATGAATTTTTCTGAGATATTGGGCCCCCATTTATGCCTTTAGTCCCTTAAAGATTTGGGCTTAATAAATGCACTTTTGAGGCCCCGCCACAGTTGGAATTTTATTGGGTTCATGAATATGGCTAATTGCTGGATTCTCTAGGCTCCGATGGGCTGGAACTTTTAGATAGGCTCATTGGACATTTGAGCCTATATTTATCATGCTATTGTGATGGGTTTTATGGGCCAAAATACTCAAGTAGTTGGGCCTTTGGCTACCCACTAAATTAACCCCATACTTGGGCCAAGAAGTGAGGCCCGACTCACTTGTTTCAAACATAAGAATTTGCCTGTATGGTTGGAATACCGAGCTGCCCATTAAGCCCACCACAATGCATGGGTTTGTGAACTTTATGTTTGTGCCCGACCCTTGCTTAGAAGCCCACTATGTTGCCTATTAAATTGGGCCATGTACATAGCCCACTAGGCCATGGATTGCTTAGGCCTTGGGCCTTGCTTTATATGTGTATTGGTAGTGGGCTACCTTTTAAGACCCAGTTGAGGTTGGATGTCCTCCTTGGTGGTCCTAAGGTAGGCCCATAAGGTTCTTATAGGTGGTTGAAGGCCCACCTTGGACCCTTGATTAAGATCGCTTCTTCCTTTAGCCTTTATGATTCTCTTAGCTCGTGGGCTATCCTAATGTATTGGGCCCTCACTAGAAGGCTCCTCCTTATAATACTTGTCTATGTATTTAGACCTTTTACCTCCTTAGAGAGGAGGAGTATAGTCCATGATATCATTGTTGAGTAGCACACTTACATTATTATGACCCATATGCATCATTTGTGTGAATTGATTGCATTGTGTGGTGGTCATAGAGGGATGAAGTTTCTCCCCATATGCACATCGAGTGCTTGAAACTGGTGCATGACTTATATGCGTGACTCATGTATTGGCATCACATTTCATGATGATACTGCCCTCGTTTCATGAGGGCCTTACCTCCACAGGGACATGTTCACACCCCAAGTATAGGTTGTGATGTAGTATTAAGCTCGATGAGACCGAGGTCGAATCCACAGGGACTGAAACCTGTACGTAATCTGAAACTAACCAAACTAGAACTAGAATAAGATAAAATCTAAATCGAATAATTTTGAGGAATAATGGTGAAATAATAATCTAAAACTTAAGAAATTTAGAGGTAGGAAACTAGGAATTCAGAGGATCCACTTATGGAGATCAGGGAGATCTACGGTCGATTCATGAACTCAACTGGACTTCGAGTCCCATCTTCATCCAGTTGGAAGATATAACCTGAAAATCAATTCTGAACTTCATTTAATCTAGTTTTAAAGAGATCAGATGGGTGTAAATTAGGATGGATTCAATCACAAAACCATGCCTATGAGACAAAGCAAACAATAGAATTAAACCAATCCATATCCAATCTAAAGAATGTATGAATGTTAGGAAAGTTTCCGTCATCCAACCATGCCCAAGAGACGATGGTGAACAACGGGGTTCCCAATTTTACAAACCCTATAACGCAAAGGAAATACTCAAAGCTATCGCAGATTTATTGTAATTTCAGTCACAACAAACCATTAAAAACTAAAGGCATTCCTATTAATCAAACTAGAATCAACGTTAGTTCATCACATGCATCCAAGCCGTAGGATCAACCCCATCACGCCACAAGCTTCACCTCTTAGCCCTAGCTAAGAGGTTCAGCCCAACATGAATGGGCTGGATCTAAAAAAAAAAAATAAAAAGAAAAAGAAAAGAAAAAACAAAAACTACTATCTCTCTCTCTCTCTCACGTTCCATGTTGAAGCCCCAAACTGAGATTCCCCTTCTCCCTCTTTCTTTTCTCTCTTATAGCGTCTACTGGCTGTGGCTGGGTCGGTGGAGTGCGTAACAAGCAAGTCGGTTTCCAAAACCGACTCTGCTTTGCAGTTGAAGATGTTTTACACAACCAAAGAAAACAGCAAGTTTGTCATTTTGATTGCTCATGCACCCATGATCCTTACCGTGCGAAATATACTCCTCTTTGGTAAGTTGTGGATTGTTGAGAATATGAACGGTTTAGATTTCCTCAACATTTAACCGTGATGGCCCACCTGAAGTGTTAGATCTGTACGCAAAATAGAGTTTGCCTAACCTCTGATTGCGCTGATGAATGGTGGGGTTCAGGATCAACGCCGAAAAGGAAATCCATTCCGATCATTGAATTCAGCTCGTGAAAAAAGTTAGAAACGGTGCGGTTTGTCTCGGATTTGGTGTGGTCCACTTGGACTTGTGCTTCTACCATCTATCTTGCGCTTGAGTCTTCATGTACGTACGGTGTTTTCCTGGGGCCAAACTGCCACCTAGGTTTTGGCCAGTGGACCCGTGGAATTCCAATGGATGGTCCGGATCGGACCGTCGCATCATGATGCAGGCCCATAAAAACACGTCCACAAGCTCTGTTTGAGCATTCGCAGGTAGGAGAAATCCTTTTTAAGAAAGGATCGGTCAGTGTGCTATTGACCGATTTCATGGGTTCAGTGCACATCGCACTCCCATGTACTGTGTACACATGCAACCTAAGGTGGGGCCCATTGTGATATTCATGCAAAATCCGCTCCATCCATCCATTTTTCCATCTCATTTAAGGGGTTGAGACCAAATTTGAAGTAAATCCAGATATCGAGTGGGCCCCAAATTAGAGTTTTATGGGCTGATCTGTCCGTTGGGCCACTTCCACAATGATCCAATGGTTGAAATCTGACATGTACAGTTAATTTATGGTCCTCAGGCCACGTATGGAGTTTCGAGCTGAACGGATGGTGGGAACCCTGTGACCTTGCATTCTGGATGTCTTTCTGGCCATTTAAGCTTCCATTTTTCAATTTTCTCGGATCTCTGCCATGTAAATCTGTCAATCTTTGTCCCTTGGAGTCCGTCCCTTTCCTTGGTGACATCAGAGATTTAAATCCACGCTCTTAGCATCCTTTTCAGTCACATGCTCGTACATTCACCCTGTAACATAAACACGATTTAAATAGGCCTTTAAACATTTTCATGGTCGTAAATCCATGTAATAACTGGGGTCTAATATGTAATATTTGACCTTCAACAGGACATTTGTGGATAGCCGTATGTGTGAACGCCGGAAATGTTACTTAAGCATATCGGATGCATATGATGCACATGGGTAAAATTTTTAAAACTTCTATGGTACTAAGAATCTCCTCCAATGCTGTGATTGGGTGGAATATATGAGCACATGAGGGCCTTACACCGTAAGGTCGTGACTCACACTGTTGTGTAGTTGGTTGGAATGGTGTGTGGCGTTACCTGCCTGTGAGAGAGGGCATTGCTAGGCTAAGTCCGACTAGCTCTTGAATGGGTCTGCTACCATCAGGCCTTGCTGGTGATTAGCTATCCACAGGTAGGTAGTGAGGTCTCTTACGCTCGTTTGACTATGCAGGTCTGTAAAGCGGCAGTCTTTCAAAAGTGTACTGGACCCCGATGATTTCCTTATGTTTGGAAATGTACTTGATATGTGGGTTGAATATGAGCACTGGCATTACTTTGTATCACATTCGCATCGGCTGTACCAACCCCCCTTATGCATCGCCTTGGTATGACACCTAGTACTCATTGCATGGTATTTATGATAAGCCTCGATAAGGTTAGTAACATTGTCATTGATCATGTTTCTCTACATCTCCTATTATTCTTCTATGCACCATTGTCACACACTTTCACCACCCTCTAAGTTTTCTATAAGCTTATGCACGATTGATGCATGCAGGAGATTCTAGGTAGGCATCATAGTGGCAGAGCTTAGATAGGAGTGGAGCTGAGGACCCAGTGTTGTAGATCTTTTCTTCTTTCTTCTACTATCAGATGTATTTCTTTTTAACCTTATATCTAAAGTTTAAATTTATAGTGGATTTTGTGGTGTGTCCCTTTGTTATTTTTGAGATTTTACTTGCTGTGATCTTGGGTATGTTTGTGTTGAAAATGATTATTCGGTCATGAAAATCCTCCTTGTGGGATCATAGGATCGAAACCTACGTCAGGAGCTGAGAATAGGGTACTAAGGAGGCTGTTACGATCAGAATCGTTATCGGGTTCCGTGTGAGTCCGATTACCGAGTCTAGGGCGTAATAAGAGTTGGTATTAGAGCATAAAAAGTAAATCTGTAATAACTTGGGGTAACATTGCACATTTGTTGCAAGCATAAGACAAGTAGTGTCCCGAAATCCTTCCTTTCGCTCCATACTGAGCCTGTAATTATCCTGATTCTTTCTGCCGTCATTATTTTGTAGACGATGCAGCCCAAGCGGGGCACTCGTGGCTGTGCTGCTCATACTGCTCCGGCGACCCATTCTGCCTGAGCGCATTCCATTACCGTCTCAGAGGACCCGATCCCCAAGGTTCTGATTCAGCCTTCTGTTGAGCCTGTTCCTCCAGTTACTCCAGTTCCTCCATCGATTACCCCTCCCCAGCCTGTTGTTCCAGTTACAGAGGCTCATGCTCTGTTAGCCGCACCTGTGCCTCCAGCCGAGGTGAGTGCCACTCCTGCTTTTTCGACAGTGCTAGTCGGTGCTGAGCATTTTCAGCAGCTGATGTAACTTGTTGCTACTGTGTTATAGACTCGTCAGCCTACGGCCACTGAGGTTTCTGGGTAGTCTGACTTACCACGAGCGAGCGTGATATCTCGAGAGTTCTGGTAGCATGATCCCCTGAGCTTTAGTGGTGACCCTGACCCTTCTATAGCCGAGGCATGACGCACTGAGATTTTGAGGATTTTTGACACCATGCAGTGTCCTGCAGATCAGAGAGTCTCCCTTGCAACCTATCTCCTTCAGGGCGAGGCCCGTCATTGGTGGTCATCCGTATCTAGGATGGTCGGGCCCCAGTTTGTTTGGACCTGTGAGGAATTTGTGGTTCATTTTGACCAAAAATTCTTCCCCAAGCATGTTCAGATCCAGAGGGTGATTGAGTTTAAGACCCTGGGTCAGGGAGATTTGATCGCATCTTAGTATGAGGCCCGTTTCTTGGCCTTGTGTAAATTTACTCCTCATATCACCAGCGTTGAGAAGATGAGGGCCCGTCGTTTTGTGACTGGCTTACGTCCTGCCCTTTGTAGCCTTGTGGTAAGGCATTGTTTGGAGACGTTTGACCAGGTCGTTCATTGAGCACTAGTTTATGAGAAGGACTAGGCTATGAGCGAGAGGTCGAGAGAGCAGAGTTCCGGTGGAGACCGGAAGAGGAGAGCTCCAGCTGGTAGTTCCAGGTAACACCGTCAGCAGAGATAGAGGGGCAGATTAGGGTATCGACAGCCTGCAACTCAGTTAGTAGCTTCTTCATCATCATCAGAACCACCAGCTGCTTCATCTTTCGACCCCTTTTCCGGTGTTTGCTTCGATTGTGGATAGGTCGGGCATTAGAGGCGTGAGTGCCCTCTCCCCATTCAACAGCAGAGGCCACCATAGTTGCCTCCTCCTCATCCTCCTCAGCAGTAGAGGCAGCCACGCAGACCTCCACAGCAAAGACATTAGCAACAGCAGAGACAAC
Organism: Magnolia sinica; assembly: GCF_029962835.1. Taxonomy (NCBI): domain Eukaryota; kingdom Viridiplantae; phylum Streptophyta; class Magnoliopsida; order Magnoliales; family Magnoliaceae; genus Magnolia; species Magnolia sinica. The sequence continues at coordinate 38,150,603 of NC_080590.1, read as the reverse complement.
AGCAGCAGAGGGGATATTCACACGTTCAGTCCCTGGGTTGACTATGCATTGTAGCTCATCAAGTGTAGACTCTGGATCCGCAGTCTTTCGGTTTGCTTCCCTTGCCAGCTCAGGGCTGATTTTATTCCTCGCAGTAGGCGCCGGGCCAGGACCCGCAGTCATCGACCAGGGGAGTTGTCAAGGGTATTCTTCTCGTTTCCGTTTGCATTGCCCACGTTTTGTTTGATTTTGGTGCCTCCTATTCTTTCGTGGCCGAGCAATTTTGCTGATCAATCGGTATTCCATTGGAGTCCGTTTCTGAGGCCTTGGCCATTTCGACTCCCATGGGGAAGTCGGGTGTGTTGACCCGTCATTGCCCTTCTTGCCAGGTGTTAGTGGGCGAGATGTTCCTTCCTGCCAATCTCTTCATGATGCCGATGACAGGTTTTGATGTTATTTTAGGGATGGACTGGCTTACGGAGTATTGTGCCATCTTAGACTGTGCTGCGAGGACAGTCACGTTTTACATTGCGGGCTTGCCAGTATTCTAGTTTGTCGCCAAGCCCAGAGGAGAGCCGTTGTTAAGTTTCTTGGCTTCTGTCGTCAAGGATTCTGTGGCAGGGTGTATTGAGCAGCTGCCAGTTGTTTGTAAGTACCCAGATGTGTTCCAGGAGATCCCAGGTTTGTCACTGCGTTGGCAGGTGGAGTTTCAGATTGATTTGGTTCTCGGTACTGCGCCTATCTGAAAGGCCCCCTAGCAGATGACACCGTTGAAGTTGAGGGAACTGTAGGAGCAGTTAGATGAGCTCCGGGAGTTGAATTTTATTCATCCCAGCAGTTCGCCTTGGGGAGCCCCGGCATTGTTTGTAAAGAAGAAGGATGGCTCGTTGCAGCTCTGTGTGGATTACTGCGAGCTCAACAGAGTCACTATCAAGAACTGATACCCGCTTTCCCGTATCGATGATCTGTTCGACCAGTTGTAGGATGCATAATATTTTTTCAAGATAGATTTACGCTTCGGTTACCATCAGATTCGGGTCCGAGAGAAGGACATTCCGAAGACAGCTTTCTGGACGTGCTATGGTCATTTTGAGTTTGTGGTCATGTCGTTCGGACTGACCAATGTGCCCACCGTATTCATGTAGTTGATGAACGAGGTCTTCCAGCCATTCCTCGATTAGTTCATGGTATTATTCATTGGTGATATTCTTGTATATTCGAGGACCCGGGAGGACCATATTGAGCACTTACAGAATGTGCTGGATACTCTACATGCCCACCAGCTGTATGCGAAGCTGAAGTAGTGCGAGTTTTGGCAAGAGGAGGTGAAATTCCTCGATCACGTGGTGACGAGGGAGAGTGTCATTGTGGACCCATCGAAGGTTGATGCAGTGCGTCAGTGGGGTCAGCCCACGAACACGTCTGAGATCCGTAGCTTCCTTAGTCTAGCGGGATATTACCGACGGTTTATCCAGGGTTTCTCCCGTATTGTAGCACCGCTGACTCGTTTGACGTGGAAGGGTGTCGAGTTCATCTGGAGCAACGCTTGCGAGGAGGTATTTATGAAGTTGAAGGACTGCCTCACGTTCATTCCTATTCTCACTCTTCCTGATGGGAGAGTGGATTTTGTTGTATTTACCAATGCCTCTAGAGTTGGTTTGGGTGTTGTACTAATGCAGCACTAGAAGCCAGTAGCGTATGCCTCGCACCAGCTCAAGGTTCATGAGTTGAACTACCCCACTCACGATTTGGAGCTTACAGCAGTTGTCTTCCCACTGAAGGTGTGGAGGCATTATCTATATGGAGTTAGGTTCGAGCTCTTCTCAGATCATAAGAGCTTGAAGTATCCATTTTCGCAGTCCGAGTTGAACTTGTGTCAGAGGCGATGGATGGAACTATTGAAGGAATATGATATCGATCTTCAGTACCACTCGGGTAAGGCGAATGTGGTGGCAGACGTGCTCAGCTGTCAGCCACGAGGCTTAGTGGCACAGATGATGGTTTGACAGTGGCAGATGCTTAAGGATGTTTCGGAGTTTGACTTTGAGTTTGGTTTATATTCTTCTATTGTTTAACTTTTGAGCTTGTCGATTCAACCCTCTTTGGTGGCTAGGGTGTCAAGGCTCAGCAGACGGATGAGTCTCTTCAGGAGTACTGAGTAGAGGCCGCATTCATGGAGCAGTCAGATTGACAGATTGGTTCCAATGGTGGATTACGCTTCAGAGGCCGATTGTGTGTCCCGGACGTGCCAGAGTTGCATCTTGATCTGATGATAGAGGCACACCGATCGAGACTTACTACACATCCGGGCTCCATGAAGATGTATAGAGATATGAGGAGGCAGTATTTTTGGCAGGAGATGAAGCGCTAGATTGCTAATTTTATAGCTGAGTGTGACACATGCCAGCATGTCAAGGCCGATCACCAGATACTCCCTGATCCCTTGCAGCCATTGAGCGTTCCAGTGTGGAAGTGGGAGCATGTGTTGACAAATCTCATCGTTGGCTTGCTGAGGACTTAGTGCGGTCACGATACCATCTGGGTTGTCATTAATCATCTGACGAAGTCAGCGCATTTCATTCCGATTCGTGCTTCCTGAACTTTGGACCGGTTGACGAGGATCTTCATCGAGGAGATAGTGAGATTGCACGGTGTTCCGGTTTGATCGTATCTAATTGAGAACCCAGATTTGCGTCTCAGTTTTGGAGAAGTTTTCAACAGGTGATGGGGTCTGCTTTACATCTTAGCACCACTTATCATCCGTAGACGGATGGACAGACCGAAAGGGTTAACTAAATCCTTAAGGACATGCTCCGAGCCTGTGTGATCGACTTCGCGGGCAGTTGGGATGAGCATTTGCGCCTCGCCGAGTTCACATACAACAATAGTTATCAGGCAACTATTGGCATTACTCCTTTTAAGGCAGTATATGATAGACCGTGTATATCTCCTAGCTATTGGATCGAGGTTGGAGAGCGTCGTCTCCTATGTCTCGAGCTTATGCAGTAGATGTTGGAGGTTATTGATGTTATTAGGCAGATGATGCGCACAGCTCAGAGTCAGTAGAAGAGTTTTGCTGATCGTCGGCGTCGACCCCTCGCATTTGTAGTTGGGGACATTCTCAAGGTCTCGCCTATGAAAGGCGTGGTTCGCTTTGGTGTGAAGGGCAAGCTTGCCCTGAGATTTATTGGACCTTTTGAGATTACTGAGCGCATGCGCGTTGTGGCCTATAAGCTTGCCTTAGCTCCTAAGTTGTTCGTGCTCCACAACATGATCCATGTTTCTATGTTGCGGAAGTGTGGGTCGGACACTATCCCTGTGATTGATTGGCAACCACTTTAGGTCTGTGAGGATGCTTCCTACATAGAGCAGCCGATTCGTATTCTAGATCGAAAGGAGCAAGTCCTCAGGACCATGGTCATTCCCTTAGTGAAGGTACAATGAGGTCATCATTCAGAGGCCAAGGCATCTTTGGAACGTGAGGCCGAGATTAAAGAGTATTATTCTCATTTGTTCGTTGATTGATTGCTTGCATTGCTTGTATTGCCTTCTCTTATGATTGACGATTGAGATATATATGATGGTGGTGTTTTGCCTTTTATTTTGTGTTGGATTGGTCAATTTTGAGGATAAAAATTTTTATTGGGGGAATTGTAAGACCCGACCCGAGTTCATATGTGTGCACGTATGCATGTGAGTATGCATTTTGTTCATCTTAGTCCTGCAATCCAACCGGTCGAATTCCGGCGACCTGCGACTTTCGGTTAGCATTTACGGTCTTCCTTAAGTTCAGTCACGTTAACTCGACTCAGATCGGGCTGAGACCCACGCCATCTTGTTTGTATCAGCACCACGGTTCCAACACTACGTCTCGTGCGTTAATCCGATGTGTACATCTTAAGTTATGAGTATCGATCGATATGGGTCATTAATTCATGATTGGTGGACCCCAACATGGTTTACACATTTTTCTATGCACATGATTCACCTTAAGCTAAAATTTCTAAAAGGTTACTACCCTACAACCTTGTTTGTATCTCCCTACTACAATCATCACTTTCTCTATCCTAGGTAAGAGAGGTAATGATTACTTCCCTTAAAAGACTTTTTCCCTCTCTTTCCCTCTCATTTCTTTCTCTCTTCTCTTCTTTCCTAGCAACTCCAAACCATCCCACCTCCCTCCATTATTTCAACCCCTTCTCCCTCTAATCCCCTCCCATCTAGCCCTTATCACTTTATCTCATCCATTGATTTGTCTTTCTTGGAGCTATAGGAGCTAGAAGATATAGATTTTTGTGAAGAATTCAAGGTGGGTGTTCCTTAGATAGAAATTTTTTATTTCTTTGATTCCATAGATGTTCTTCTCATTTTTTCATTTTGAAGCTTGTGGGGCCCATCAAATGATGGTGGTGGCCCCCATGTCTTCATGGATATGGCTTATAGCCCATCTTTTGTGCATGCATAATCCATGCAAGGTGCCATTCTCCATGGACCGCTACATGGGTTTTTTACTTTGATCAAGGATCCTTGGGTCATCTAGACCCTTGATCCTTTGTGGAGATGGCATCTCCACCATAGATATTGAGTAGGAAGAGTTATGTTCATGTAGAATCATGTAAATCATGATAGAGTGGATGATTGTGATTGTGTAATAAAGGAAAGGGCCTCAATGTGGCGGAGCTCCTTCCCTTGTGGCTGGATTCTTTTATTTTCCTTGTTTATATCTCTTTAATCAAGATGTGTGTGGCCCACCTTGCAGCTTGAAACCATCCAGACCATCCAAAGAGGGAGGACGTCCTTGATAGTCCACCCTTGGACGTTGGGGCCCTAAATGTACCCAAAAAGGATACATGTAAATGGTATTTATTGATGGGAATGGTCTGGATGTTTGTGGGGCTTACTGGGGTGGTCCATACCATAATTTACATGGATTGATTTCCTCTTTTTATAGTGATTATAATTATTTTATTTCAGTATTTTGCTGTCAAGAAACTATCTGGATAGATTTTTAAACTGTCTTGAGCTCAGTTTTTGAGATGATTTGTGGGGTGTTTGGTCCCATTTGATATATGCCTCCTAAAGGTGGGGACCGCACCTAGATGTCCCCTAAATTTTAGCCGTATCCAACCCCGATTGAGGCCCCAAATGTGTGGCTCAAGTGAGGTGGTTAACCTGAAATTTCTGGACTGTTTCCAGCAACTTATCATAGTGGAAATCCTTAATCATAAAATAATTTTTCCACTGGTGGGCCACATCCATGAACCTCACCTTTTAGTACATATATGAGGGGACCTAAAACCTATTTTTTTTTCAATTTTTTGAGGCCATTGATCTACCCCATTGGAGGCTCAGATCAGGGTCTATCAAAATTCTGCACTTATCAGATTTGCTGGATAGTTTGGCTTCCTTAAATTAATTAAAATACTTTTGCGAATCCAAAAATTTTGAAAATTTACAGAGAAGTGGCCCACCCATGGTAGGACCCACCTACCAATTTTTGGGGCCAACGAATCCCTGTGAACACTGTGGCAAGGGCTAGACCGGTCCACCAGGCTGGGGCAACCAGGTCAAACAGATTTTTCTAGACAGTTTGTTTTCTTTAAATTAATTAAAATGCTTCTTCTATTTCAAAAATTCTGAACATTTATAGAGAGGTAGCCTACCCATGATAGTACCCACCTACCAAGTTTCGGTATCAGTGAACCCTGTGCAATTCGTGACGCTGGCTAGACCAGCCCACCAGGTTGGGACGCCCAGGCTGGGACGTCCAACCATGGTTGGCCGTCAATCCTCCTTTTGGGCCCACCTTGACGTGTTGTGTATCCTCATCTTGTGATTTTTGTATAATTATTTTTTGGGTAAGACCCTTTGCATCATGTATAGGCCACCCTAGGATATTTATTTCATTCAGTAAGCCCATTTACTGTATCCCAGAAGGCCCAAGAAGTTGGGTGGGCTGAAATTCCAACAAGACCCAGTTTTCACTATACATTGTTAGCTGGCTTTGAATTGTATATTCCAGTAGATTGGGGGTGCTATGTGTACACCCTATGCATGAATTTTCCTGAGATATTGGGCCCTCATTTATGCCTTTAGTCCCTTAAAGATTTTGGCTTAATAAATGCACTTTTGAGACCTGCCACAGTTGGAATTTTATTGGGTTCATGAACATGGCTAATTGTTGGATTCTCTAGGCTTTGATGGGCTGGAACTTTTAGATAGGCCCATTGGAACTTTGGGCCTATATTTATCAGGCTATTATGATGGGTTTTATGGGCCAAAATACTCAAGTAGTTGGGCCTTTGGCTGCCCACTAAATTAACCCCATACTTGGGCCAAGAAGTGAGGCCCAACTCACTTATTTCAAAAATAAGAATTTGCCTGTATGGTTGGAATACCGAGCTACCCATTAGGCCCACCACAATGTATGGGTTTGTGATCTTTATGTTTGGGCTCGACCCTTGCTTAGAAACTTACTATGTTGCCTATTAAATTGGGTTATGTACTTATCCCACTAGGCCATGGATTGCTTAGGCCTTGGGCCTTACTTTATATGCGTACAGGTAATGGGCTACCTTTTGGGACCCAGTTGAGGTTAGATGTCCTCCTTGGTGGCCCTAAGGTAGGCCCATAGGGTTCTTATTAGTGGTTGAAGGCTCACCTTGGACCCTTAATTAAAATCGCTTCTTCCTTTGGCATTATGATTCTCTTAGCTCGTGGGCTATCCCAAAGTATTGGGCCCTCACTTGAAGGCTCCTCCTTAGAATACTTGTCTATGTATCTAGACCTTGTCCCTCCTTGGAGAGGAGTATATTCCATGATATCATCGTTGAGTGGTACACTTACATCATTATGATCCATATGCATCATCTGTGTGAATTGATTGCATTATGTGGTGGTCATAGAGGGATGGAGTTTCTCCCCTTGTGCACATCGAGTGCTTAAAATTGGTGCATGACCTGTATGCGTGACTCATACATTGACATCGTATTTCATAATGATACTGCCCTCGTTTCATTAGGGCCTTGCCTCCACAGGGACATTCATGGATGACCGTATATGTGGACACTGAAAATGTTACTTGAACATATCGGGTGCATAGGATGCCCATGGGTGAAATTCTCAAAACTTTTATGGTACCAAGGATCTGCTCCAACGCTGTGAACGGGTGGAATATATGAGCACACGAGGGCCTTACACCGTTAGGCCGCAACTCCCACTATCGTATAGTCGGTTGGAATGGGGTGTGCCCTTACCCACCTATAAGAGAGGGCACTGCTAGACTGAGTCCGATTAGCTCGTGAATGGGTCCGCTACCATCAGGCCTTGTTGGTGATTGGCTGTCCACAGGTAGTTAGTGAGGTCTCTTACACTTGTTTAACTGTGCGAGTCTGTAGAGCGACAGTCTTTCAGCAGTGTACTGGACCCCAGTGATTTCATTATGATTAAAAATGTACTTGACATATGGGTTAAATATGAGCACTGACGTCACTTTGAATTGCATTTGCATCAGCTGTACCAGCCCCCCCTTATGTATTGTCTTGGTATAATGCCCAATACTCATTGAATGGTATTTATGATAAGCCTCGGTAGGGCTAGTGATATTGTTACTGATCATGTTTTCCTGCATCTCCTATTATTCTTTTGTGTACCATTGTCACATACTTTCACTACCCTCTAAGCTTTCTATAAGCTTATGCACGATTGATACTTGCAGGAGATTCTAGGCAAGCGTCGTGGCGGCAGAGCTTGGATAGGAGTCGAGCTGAGGACCCAGTGTTACAGATCTTTTTTTCTTTCTTCTGCTATCAGATGTATTTTTTTAGCCTTATATCTAAAGTTTAAATTTATAGTGGATTCTGTGGTGTCCCTTTGTTATTTTCGAGATTTTACTTTCTGTGATCTTGGGTATGCTCATGTTGAAAATGGTTATTCGGTTATGAAAATCCTTATTGTGAGATCCTAGGATCGAAACCTGCCTCAGGAGTCGAGAATGGGGTACTACGGAAGTTGTTGCAGTTAAAATCAGCTATCAGGTTCCTTGTGAGTTCGATTATCGAGTCTGGGACGTGACACCCAAAGTCCTGACTTAAGCATCGGAGGGTCCCCTGCACTAGACAGGGTTTCCTTTGTCTCTTTTCTTGATGTGTACAGGTCCAAAAGGGTCCACCAAGGGCGGTCTACTGAAAAATTGCATCAACACCATCCATTTTCCAAGCCATGGGTTGGTTCTGATTGCCTAACAAAAGTACTTTAGAATTATGTGCATCCATGGTGGTCCCCGTCAATAAATAGTTAAAATTGTCGACATGATTATTTTTATTTTTATTTTCTGTATAGATGATCTTGATTGTTCATATTAAAAGCAACTGATTATATATGGTTAAGATTGTCAAATTCGTGTGGAATTTGCACGGTGGTCTAAGAAATGTATGTTAGACTTAGTGAAGAATCTATAGATCAATGGATTGATTATCTTAAAGAATAAATGAAATTAGCTATATAATGTAGTAATGAGGGATTGAATGCCCCAATATGAATAAATCCACACATGCACGTGTAAATAAATATATACATGCATCGACTTCGTAGGAGCTTCCCATAAGGTTAAGCTATGTGGGCTCCACTCTATTTATGTTGGAAATATAATTGAATTTGTTGTGGGTCAAATATAAAAGGTTTCAGAGCTTACCTCTTTCTCATTAGTTTGCAACCATTAACGACAATGATAGAGCTCACTGAAAAAGAAGCAAGCCCGATTTTCCTTGCCTTCCTCGTCCAATGTGAATGGAAAACCAACTTTACACCACGAGAAGACTTGAGGACCGATTCGGCAGCGAGTCCTAACCATTAACAGACTCACTATTGTTTCCGTCAACTCTATGCCTTGCCCTAATTTAAAACATACTTAGTTTCTGGTATTTTACTATGCAGACCTTATTAATTAGGTATATGCGACACCATTGGGGGCCCCACTTGCAGTCCATGTGATTGACCTAAGCCGTCCATTTTATTACCGACAATCAATGCCATAGGTGGGCTATAAATTTGGACATTCTTCCACTTGGTCTAATAATAGCATTGGCTTATATACGCAACATATTGGTATATCTAGTATAACATAATGAGCTCAAAATCTTACTAAATATTTATTATTGTTTATAGTAATACAATGATTAATTTGGTTCACCAAGACAACTATTATGAAACCACGTCAATCATCATTACAATTATCATAGTAGAACCATGCACAATTACATAATAACATTCCCGATAACATAGATTTTAGAAATTAGGAAGCGAAGTATGAAAATCTCATGTCTAGTATGGATTTCCATGCAGATTTTCAAGTGCTTATATCGCCTTAAAATTTTATAATATTTTATTTATTTATTTAATTATACACAAAAATTGTAAGAAACATAAACCAAAATGCTTTAAAACTGAAGTGTCTATCGTATTGAATAAAAATTTTGAAATAACACATAACTGGAGTATCTGTATCTCCCACTAATTACTACATCTTTAATGCTAACTAATCATATATCATTCACTAACTTCTTGGATGCATTGTGAGGTAAAACCTTAGTTAGTGGGTCCGCAATCATCAGCTTCATGTTAATATGTTATATAGACATTTGATCAAGAATTTGTTCCTTCTCAACTAGAAACTTTAAGTTTATGTGCTTCAATTTGAACAAACTTTTGTTGTTGTTGGAGAATAATACTATTGTAATGTTATCACAATAGATTCTCAGAAGCCTTGAATTTGAATTTATAACCTAAAGACATAAGATAAATTTCTGTAATCAGATCACCTAACACGTTGTTTCGTAACATGTTACAAATTCTTCTTCCATGGTGGATGAAGTCATAAGTATCTGTTTACACTTTTTCATGAAATAACTCAACCAGCCAGCATGAAAACATATCCTGATATGTACCTCCTATTATCAAGACACCAAGTGAAGTCTGAGTCCATATACCCAATTGACTCCAAGCGATTAATCTATTTACATGTGAATATGAAATCTTTCGTCCTCTGTAAGTATCATTTCACTTTTTTTACAACTCTCAAATGATATATTCTTGAATTAGACATGTATCTTTTAAGAATTTCAAACCGCATAAGATATGTCAGATCGAGTGTAGACTTGCGCATATAAAATTCTTTCTACTATAGAAGTATATAGGATATCCTACATTCCCTTTCTTTTGAGATCATTCTTGGGTCACTATAAGAGGTTAAGCTTGTCGCCTTTGATACTAGAAGCCTTTCTTGATACACAACTTTGTATGCCATATCTGCTAAAAATTATTTCAACGTAATTTTTTTTGATAATCTTATAATATCTCTTATACTACCATGATGCATCTCTATACTTCTAACAAATGATACGACACTAAGATCCTTTATTTTGAATTTTTATGAAAGAAATAATCCTTTGACATTACGTATCATTTCTTTATCGTTGTATGTTAGCGAAATATCATCAGCATATAACACTAGGAACATGAACTTGTTCCTATTAATGTTTATGTACATATAATGATTAGTAACATTTTACTTAAAATCATGTGAAGAAGTCACCTCATAAAATTTCAAGTACCACTGATATGATGCTTACTTTAAACCCTAAATGGACTTCTTTATCTTATTTATCAGATGTTCGAATCTATGGATCTTGAAACCTTCCAGTTATAGCATATATAAATTCTCATTTAGTTCCCCATTAATAAATGTGGTTTTTACACATATCTGTTGTAACTTAAGATTGCATTGAGCCATTAGTCTCATAATAATTTAGAATGAGTCATTCTTAGAAACTGGTAAGAAAGGCTCTTTAAAAATAACACCTTTCTTTTGAGTGAACCCCTTAGTAAGTAACTGATTTTTATATCTTTCAATCTTCCCTTTCACATCATACTTGGTTTTATAAATCCATTTATAACTATTTGGTACTACCCCTTTAGGTAGATTAGCTAAATTTCAAACACTATTATCTTTTATAGACTTTAGTTCATCTTTTATGGCATCGATCCATTGAGAGAAGTTTAACACTTTTAGTTGGCTTATGTGTAAGAGTCGTTGTTATCTTCCACACCTATATATGTCAAACTCATGCTCCTGAAGATATACATACAATAATTGGGTACTTTTGATTTTCTCTCTTTTAGAAATATCTTTAATGATACTTTTTTTTTGATGAGGTGATTCTTCTATCATGAGAGTCTTATGAAGCCTGTGATCAATCTTACAATAAATTCTCATTTGTGCAATGAGAAACATGTTGAGTGTCTCCTATAATTGATTTCAGATTAGTCACCCTTTCCTTCTTAAAGATGAAGTTCCTAAGTTAGACATCACTATCATTATCCTCAAGAAATTTTACAATCCCAAATTCAACTATCATTGGGGTATGAGAGAGATAATGAAACCTGAATCCCTTCTACCTTTTAAAATAGTCAATAGAATAACTACTAATGATTCTTGGGTCTAATTTTCTTTCCTGTGGTTTGTTGATTATTACTTCAAAACTGCAACCCTAATAGTGGAGGTGATTAGTAATTAGTTTTCTTCCCATCCACATTTCATATGGACGCTTACTAACAACCTTAATTAAAACACAATTTAGGATGTAAATCGATGTTTTTAAATCATCACTCCATAGTGATTTTAGAAGAGTAGAATTTGTAATTATAACCTGACCATGTCCTTTAGGGTCCTATTTTACCTCTCAGCTATACCATTTTGTTCTGCCATAGCAAACATAGTATACTGAGCGGCGATAACATATTCTTTTAAGAATCTAGCAAATGGCTTTGGGTTATCCTGATTCATCATATTTGGCATAATATTCATTACCACGATTATATCTGATGACTTTAATTCTTTTGTCAAGTTTATCATCAAACTTAGCCTTTAAGTTTTAAACATATTGAGGGCATCTGATTTATCATGTATACATGCATATAACAAAAATAGTCATTTATAAATGTGATAAAATATTGTTGTCCATTTCAAGAAGTCATAGAAAATAGACCGCATATATCAGTATATATCACCTTTAAAAGACCAATATTCTTGATAGTACCTAAGTTTCTTATCTCATCTGCTTCCCCTTTATACAATCAACACAGATTGTAAAGTCTATGAAGTCCAATGCACCTAAAATTCATTCTTTACCTTAATTAGTTTCATTTTTGTACCAACATTTACATTCTCATTCATATACACAAGTCTTGATTGGAAGTACAAATTGTCGAGGTGTAACTGATATAAGTTATTAATAATCGAGGGCAATGATATTTGAAATATTTTACAATACAAACTTTTCAATCCCAAATGAGAATGTATATTCACTAGTATTATGACGCGATATGGAAACCATACTATATTGTAAGAATGACATGCAAAAAGTATTGTTTAAGTTCAAATTAATAATGTCATGACTTCAGCCTCAACCTATGAACCCTTACAACCTTATCCTCCGCCTAAGTATCATTGTCCATTAGAACAAAACATTATCCATCTATTGACTAGCGGCTCTTAATGAACCCATGCATGTAATTGAAAACATGAGTCGTGACACATGAATTGATCCACCATGAATTTTTAGGTACATCAATTAAATTTGATTCAAAGCAGATATAAATTTTTTATACTAGATTCGTTGGAAGTTTATCTTTCATGTTTGTGACCCTAAAGTTTTTCTATAAGTATATTGCATTCTAATATACTGGAACCAGGATTTAAGTACTTTTGGGAGATAACATGTATATTTGTATAAAAGAAGGATTAAGAAACTTATATAAGAAAACATCTTGTATTTAAACTTTATCTAATTGATGGGGCGGTCAATCAGAATATCCATGATGATGGACCTAAATGGTAAACTTGAATTGGATGTGAAACCTAATGCATCATTGTTGTCTCTCGTTTGAGTTGAGAGTGCAAGATACAAGTGGTTTTCACAACATGAGATTATGTGAATGCCAATGATATGAGCTCAAATGACTCACTACCTTTGTGGCAAGATAACCAATTTAATCCCGCAATGTTAACAGTATCTACCTTAACATGTTTGGCTCCCACTAGACTATAAATTCCTTTGGGTTGAAGATAGTCTATTTGGATATAAACGCCATTTAAAATGATACTCCAATGCATTATGCATATATCCTATCCTTGATCATAGAAACTTATTTACGTTTTTGGTCATTACCACCTTAGTGAAACGCACAACTAGACACACTCACCAATCCTTAGGAACTAAGATCACACCCAATCCATTGTCCGAAATGAATATCCTCTAAGCCCAAGGGGCAAGAGGTAGGTAACTGGGTTATGATGGTCAAATATATGGAATTTGGACTAGTTGCTTTATTGGTTTTGGACCATTTGAAATCTTAATAGTGTAAACTTTTATTTTATTTCAAAACCAAAAACTATGGTGGAAAATAGGCCTTAGTGACAACTATGACTAAGATTTATTTATTTGTTAAAAAATAGCCCACTGCCATTTAAATAAGAGCATAGACCTAAATGATCTGAACATCATCAATATGAAAAAAATAAATAAATAAATCTAATTAAATATATATATGTATAAACAACATATCAATGAACGACTTAAATTTAAAGTGACCAAGTACGAGCATATTCATAATCAATGTTAATAAGACACAAATCAATACATCAGACTTTGTACAACATTAAACAGAATATCATATGATTATATTTGAGATCTAAGTGCAAAGCACAACCTCTGAATAAAAATCAAAGCCTTTTCAAGTGGATCTATAAATTGCAAGTGATAAATTATGGGTCTATTAAAAATAAAATGAGGAAAGAATGCTCAACGTCAAATATTTTATTTATCTAAGTTCTTGTTAGATTCCTTGCATTGCCCTTAATTTTAAAATAAGATACAATTAACTGTATAATGTCAAATAACAATTGAAAAGAATAATTTCAACAACATTCCGACCAATGTTAAATGCTCATTGAAATAATAGAAGAGTTGTGCGAGTTTGAAACCCTTTCTTCATATTAACATGCGAATTGAATAAACTCAAATTGGGGATTCAAAACCCTACTTGTGTGGCCACCATCAGCCCCTTTATGTAGTTGCGAGGGCACCCTGATTACTTGGCCACACTATCCTGTTGCCTAGTCATGCAATCATCCTTGGCTCTTGTTTTCTTCTTTCCTTTGTTCCATCTACTCCGATAGTTCTCCTAACCCAGGCTGTAACCGATTAAGATCGATACATGACTCATAGAGTGTATGTTCCACATATCTTCTTAATATTCGAGTTTTGTGGATCTTCTCTTATGAGTGCTCTTGGATGTCTAAAGTGTCCAAATGAGAGTACCGAATGGATATTATAGGCATCTACACATGTAAAACCCCTTTCTGTGTAACTTAAGGTATAGTAACGTGGACACAATATACTACCTGCATGGCTGCAACACATGTTCAGCTTCGGCATGTTGTGCAATCATGCAACAGACCTAACACTCTGCATAATGTGCCCACCACATGCATCTTTATGATCTTTCTCACAACACTTCCTTGTTGTGTATTCACATAACTAATGAATTTTGTGTCTTAATAAATGCCTCCTCAATCCCTTTTGATTGCTTTAGAGATGAAAATCACAGGTGGATCAATCCTCCAATTGATTTTTCTCATACACTTGCCTTATTGCACAAAATTCTGCTTACCAACAAAAGGTATAGGTGTTGCACGACTGGGTCCGTACAACACCTATCGGGTCTCAACGCCTATTTAAGCTTGACACCCCCACCAACTATTCATTTCATTCTAATTTTTATTCGCACTTGTTATTAGTGTTTTGCGTGATTGTGCAGTTGCTCCTTGCATTCTCACTCACCACCAGTTATTTGCATGGTTGCACAACTTTTTTTTTGTTAGCTTGTTAGTACACCCACTGTTAGTTCACACTTCACTGTTAGCCACCCCCTCTTAGGAATCAATACCAAGACCTCAGTGTTGAAACGAAGTATCTTTCACCCAGTCCACTGTTGAGGGTCGAATATTGCATATCAGACCCTGATTACTGCCTGATTTTACGTACACGATAATGCCTAATATTATAATTTAATCGTGTTTTTATTGCAGGATATAATAAGGAGCTTTGATTGAAAAAGAGTATTAAAAGCATGGATTTAATGCTCCGAAGTCACCAGAGCAAGGAATGGACTCCAGGCGATCGAGATCGATGGATATACACGCCAGAGATCTAAGAAAATTGAGAAACTAAAGCTCAAGTGGCCCGAAATTGGTCCAGAATGCTAGATCATAGGGTTCCCACCATTCGTTGGGCTCGAAACTTCATAAATGGCCTAAGAACCAGAAATTAACCGTACACGTTGAATTTCAGCCCTCAGATCCTTGTGGAAGAGGCTAAATAGTCAGATTAGCCCACAAATCGTTAAAGTGGGGCCCGCATGATATCTGGATATGCTTCAATGTTGGGTCCAACCCCTTAAATGGGGTGGCACAGTGATTAGACGGCATGAATTTTAAATAAACATCATGATGGACCCCACATGGGGGTTCGTGTGCACTGGCTGTGTACCAAATGAGCTAGATCGGTCAACAGGCTGTTAACCAATCCCTTCTTCATCTCCCTTGTCCGCGAAAGCTAGAACAGAGCTTGCGGTAGATCTTTATGGGTCACCACTGGCTATTAATAGCCTGATCTATACCGTCCATTGGAATCTTACGGGCCTGGTCATCGAAGCCTAGGTGTCAGGCTACCAGAAGACAGCAGAGATGGGTTTTCAACGGCTCAAACAGAAGCTGAATGGTGTAATGACAGACTTTGTGGTCCACACTGAATCTGAGTTGAACTACGCCATCCTCGACTGGTTTTTCAAGACGCATCTAATGGACGGCGTGGATTTCTCGAAAGAAAGACTGAGTGGGCCCCACCAAGCATCAGCGCAGCTTCTGTCATAAAGTTATGCACATCCAAGAATTTCAGAAATTTCGGGAGGTGGTGGCTCACCAATGATGATTAGATCGATGATCTGGACCGTTCAGTAGACTCCAATGACCCAGCTAAGGTAGACCTAGGAGAGCGAATTTGAAGAGAGCTGCATGATCGGTTTTTCATCGTTCAAATGCAATTCGGACGGCGGTCTAAAAAGCTCAGCAGGCCACACCAAATCCATTCGAAAACCATCCGTTTCCATCTAATTTTTTGAGCTGAATACAATGAACAGTATGGATTCTTCCGTTACCAACGATAATGGACTCCATCAAGAATCCAGCGCGAGTGCGTAAATCCGGCCGCTGTGGACCCTTTTATGTTTCTGATCACCATCGGATGGGTAATCCAGACCGTCCATCATGTAGTTCGGTGAAAAATATCCCAAGGGACATGGATCTTTTGAAAAGAAAGCAAGGACATGAGGGAGTTGGGACACTGTTTCTTTACTGCATAAAGAGTCCTGCACAGGCTCTCCCGGCCCGCCTCGCAGGTTATAAAAGAAAGAAAAGGAGACGTGTGCCAGGGGGGTGCTGGACGTGGAGCTGGACGTGGAGTTGTTTAACAGTTTTTTTCTCTTCTCCTTGTCCTGATTTTATGTTTTGAGAGGTGAGTTAAATCATGGTCATGATTAGCTAAACCTCTTAGCTAGGGCTAAGAGGTGAAGCTTGTAGTGAGATAGGAGACTCTACTTTATATTTTAAATTTTGTTTTAATTTACGAACTAAATTTGATAATGGTTTGAGTATTGGGAATGTTTTTAGTTTTTAATGGTCTGTTGTGACTGAAATTACAATGGATCTACGATAGCTTTGAGCATGTCCCTTTTCTTTTATGTTTATGATGTCAGGAAGCCCTGTTGTTTACCATCGTCTCCTGGGCATGGTTGGATGACGGTACCCTCCCTAACCTTCATACATTGATTGATTGGTTGGTAATCAGTTTAATTCTGTTGTTTGACTTGTTGCCTGGGCATGGTTTGGTGATGGAATCCATTCTAATTCATATACCTTTCATCTCTTTAAAATTATATCAGAGGAAGTTCAGTTTAATTTTCATGATTTTTGAAGCAGGCATAAGATCTCCCTGATCTCTACAAGTGGATCCTCTGAATCCCTAGTTTCTTATCTCTGATTTCTCTTAAGTTTTAGATTAATCTCTCACCATTATTCATCATTTTATATTGGATTTAAATTTCATCTTAGGTTAGTTCTATTTCTACCTAGTTTCAGGTAACGTATAAGTATCAGTCCCTTGGGATTCGACCTCGGTCTCACTGAGTTTATTACTACATCACAACCCTATACTTGGGGAGTGAACAAGTTTTTGGTGCCGTTGCCGGGGAGTGACGGTTATATTTTTCTGAAATTTACTAGCTTTAGGATTAGTTTAAGATTAGGATTTTTTTTCTAACTTTAGGTTTAGATTTCCTATTTTAAAAACTAACCTGTTTTCCTGTTTTGTAGGATCCTGACACAAACTTCTAAATTGGTAATCCCTTTGTAATTCCTCTACTTTTTCTATTTTTAGAATTAGGGTTTGAATTTTAAAAATTTCTAATTCTGGTATTTTTCTATTTTTAGGAAATAGTTTATTTTTAGAAACTTTCCTCTTTTGTTTTTAGAAACTAGGTTAGTTATTTTCCTTTTTAGAAATTAACTTTCTATTTTTATTTTTAGTAACTTTCTAATTTTAACTCTTTTAGAATCTAACTTTGTTTCCTAATTTATTTTTAGAAATTTTCTACTTGTAGAATTTTTGTTTAGAAACTAACTTTCCTATTGTGTAGGCTTTTAAGGTAGAAATTTCTAATTCGGTAAGCTTTCTCTCTACTTTCTATTTTTCAGTTCTCTTTTAGTAATTTACTTTCTAGTTTAGGACTTTCTTCTTTTAGAAACTAGTTTACTTCTATCTTTCTTTTTAAGGATTTTCTAATTCTAGACCTTCTCTTTAGAAACTGACTTGTTTGTTTTCTTTTGCAGGTCTTTAACTTAGGGACTTCAATTTGGTAATTTCTTTCCAACTCTCTCTTTCTTTCTAGATTTTCTTTTCCTTTCTTAGGATTAGGTTTCAAATTTGATTGAGGGCTGTGAGTGTTTCATGCCCAAGTGGGCCCGTGACAACACTCGACGTCTCTTGACTGAAGGAGGATTGGTTGAGGGGTTAACTATCCATCGCAGGACTAGACACCACTCGAAATCCCCTGAGTTAATTGAAGTGATGGCTGAAAACCAACCTCTTCTACCCCAACCTAGGGTGGAGGACATTCAGGATGAGAATGAGGTGTATCAAGCACCCCCGCCACGTACTTTACGAGATTATTTACAACCAGCGGGGGTGAGTACGCCCTCATGCATGATTTTTCCTGAAAATACAGGACATATGGACATCAAGCCAGGGGTTATCCAACTCCTTCCTAAGTTCCATGGGCTTGAATCTGAAGAACCATATCTACATTTGAAAGAGTTTGATGAGATCAGAGCCACTTTATATTTTCAAAATGTGTCTGAGGACACAGTCAGGCTGAGACTCTTTCCTTTTTCCTTAAAAGAGAAGGCTAAGACGTGGTTACATTCACTGCATCCTAGATCCATTGGCATATGGAATGATATGCAAAGGGAATTTATAAAGAAATTCTTTCCACATCATAAAATGATTACCCTTAGAAAAGCAATCATGAACTTCACCCAAAAGGAGGATGAAACATTTTACCAATGTTGGGAAAGGTTCAAGGATTTGGTCAGTTCATGCCCACAACACGGCTTTGAAACGTGGCGCATTACAAATTTTTTCTATGATGGACTGACATCTTCCATGCGCCAAATGGTCGAGACAATGTGTAATGGAGAATTCATTAATAAAAATGTTGACGAGGTATGGGATTACCTCGATAGTCTTGCTGAAAAAACACAATCATGGGACTATTACCCAAAGTCAAACACCACGTCTAGGCTAACTCAATTAAAGGAGAAAGGTGGATTATATCTCTTGAAAGAAGAGGATGATCTCAAGTGTAAAGTGACTACGCTCATAAGGAAAGTTGAGGCCATGGAAGGAAAGAATGATAAGGTTAATGAACGTATTTGCGGCATCTGTGATTGCAACATTCATACAACTGAAAATTGCCCTACAATACCCGCCTTTCGAGAAGTGTTGAATGAACAATCCAATGCTGTAAATAATTATCAAAGACCTTTCAATGGACCAACCTCTAATATGTATAATCCTGGTTGGAAAAATCATCCAAACTTTAGTTGGAGAAATGGACAAACTGCTACACCTCAAAGTTTTTTCAATCAAAATCCAAATCAGGGGAAACCTCACGATGAACCAGTTCAAAATTCCATGCAAGAGCTGACTCATGCAATGCGAGACTTTATGTAAAAGATGGATTCACGTATGACGGTTATAGAAAGGGGGATGCTTCCTGCACAACCGCTCCCTAATCCTAAACCGCAATACGAGATAAGTGATCCTAGCTCTTCAAATCAAATGGGGCACGCCAAATCCATCACCACTCTTAGGAGTGGGAAGATCATTGATAAAACCCTTCCGGTTAGGCCCGAAAAGCCTCAAGAACCAGAAGAGGACAACAATAATGGATCTAGTGAGGCCCCACAAAAATTAGAACCGGAACTTCTAGAAAAATCAGTTGCTCCATTTCCCTAACGGTTGGTCGCACGAAAACCTCTCTCTAACTCTCAGGATATCCTAGAGGTGTTGAAACAAGTGAAAGTCAACATTCCTCTGCTTGATGTCGTAAAACAGATACCTTCATATGCCAAATTCCTAAAAGACTTATGCACGACCAAACGACGGCAGAGTATTCAAAAGAAGATCTTCTTGACTGAGAAAGTGAGTGTCATCCTAAAGCAAGACGTGCCATAGAAATTCAAAGATCCTGGTAGCCCAACCATATCATGTGTAATCGAGAACCATCGAATTGATCATGCACTTCTTGACTTAGGAGTGAGCGTTAATCTAATTCCCTACTCGGTATACAAACAGTTAGGTTTGGGTGAATTAAAATCCACCCTAACCACACTACAACTTGCTGATCGCTCTGTTCGTGTACCAAGAGGGATAATTGAGGATGTGTTGGTCCAAGTTAATAGATTTTACTACCCTGTGAATTTTATCATCCTGGACACCGAACCCATCAATAACATGAGCACTCAAATCCCCATCATTCTTGGTCGCCCATTCCTTGCCACTTCAAACGCAATTATCAATTGCAGGAATGGTGTCGTGACTATATCTTTTTGGAATATAACATTAGAGTCAAACATTTTTTTCAATAACGGCAGAAACTTAGAGGATGATGACGATTTCCACGACATTAACATGATTGACTCTTTAGTGGAAGATACGACACCTCTGACCTTATCCTCTAACCCTCTAGAGACGTGCCTGGCCCACTCCCATCATTTTGATGATTACATGATTAGGGAGATGTGTGCCTTACTTGATACTGCACCGGTACTTGAAGTTAACCGGTGGAGGCCACAATTTGAAGAGTTGCCCCAAACTGATGTAGTGCCTCTACCGTCTAACCTTAAACCACCGAAGCTTAACCTAAAACCTTTGCCCTCTGATTTGAAATATGTCTATTTAGGTCAAGATGAGACATATACGGTGGTGATCTCTGCCCACTTGGAAGAACAGGAGAGTATGCTCATATCTATTCTCATTGAGCATAAGGGAGCCCTTGGATGGATGATAGTGGACCTCAAGGGAATCAATCCCTCGATTTGTACTCACCGCATTTATCTTGAGGATAATGCTAAGACCACTCGGCAATCACAACGTAGACTAAATCCAAACATGAGGGAAGTGGTTAAGGCTGAGGTTCTTAAACTGTTAGATGTGGGTATCATATACCCCATATCCGATAGTCAATGGGTGAGTCCAACTCAGGTGATTCCTAAGAAGTCTGGGATCGCCATCGTAGCCAATGCCAGTAATGAACTCGTACCAACTAGAGTTACTACTGGTTGGAGAATGTACATTGACTACAGGAAGCTAAATACCGTCACGAGGAAGGACCACTTTCCTTTGCCCTTCATTAATCAAATCTTGAAAAGGCTAGCTGGTCATTCCTATTACTGTTTCCTTGACGGGTATTCGGGCTACAATCAAATTGAAATCGCCCCTGAGGACTAGGAAAAGACTACATTTACATGTCCCCACGGCACCTTTGCTTATAGAAGGATGCCATTCGGATTATGTAATGCCCCTGCCACCTTTCAGCGATGTATGATGAGTATCTTTTCTGACATGGTGGGGAAATATCTAGAGGTCTTTATGGATGATTTCTCTATTTTCGGTTCATCTTTCAGCGAGTGCTTAGAGAGTTTTAAATGCTGAAAAGATGTGAAGAAAAGAACTTGGTACTTAATTGGGAGAAGTGTCATTTCATGGTTCATAAGGGAATTGTCCTTGGACATATTATCTCGTCCAAAGGAATCGAGGTGGATAAGGCAAAAATCGATCTTATCTTTAACCTACCTCCACCCAAGAGCATTAGAGTGTGCGATCCTTCTTAGGACATGCAGGGTTTTATAGACGATTCATAAAGGACTTTAATCTCCTCTCCCGTCCCTTATGTAATCTTCTACAAAAGGATGCACCATATGAGTGGACTGAGCAATGCCAGGAAGCTTTCACCAAGCTTAAGGGCATGTTAACCACCGCACCTATCATGCAACCACCCGATTGGAGCCTTCCTTTTGAGCTTATGTGCAATGCTTTTGATTATGCTCTTGGAGCGGTTCTAGGCCAGAGAAAAGATAAGAGGCCCTACGTCATTCATTACACAACTAGAACTTTAAATTCTGCCCAAGTGAACCACTCGACTACGGAAAAGGAACTCCTAACCGTAGTGTTCACTTTGGATAAATTTAGGTCCTATCTGATCGGATCCAAGAACATTATCTATATAGATCATGCGGCACTTAAGTATCTTCTTTCTAAGAATGATTCTAAGCCCCGTTTGATACGATGAATCCTTCTACTCTAAGAATTTGATTTGAAAATTAAAGATAAAAAGAGAGTAGAGAACGTAGTGGCCGATCACCTTTCTCGCCTTAATACCTCTGATTCCCTTGAGGCGACCCATATCAATGATATGTTCCCTGATGAACAACTGTTCAGAGTCTCCCATTCACCTTGGTTTACTGATATTGCTAATTATCTTACCACAGGTTTGACACCAACACATTAGACTGTGCAAGATAAGAAGAAATTTTTTACCGAGGTGCACAAATTCTTCTGGAATAATCCTTATTTGTTTAAATATTGCCCAAACCAAATCTTAAGGAGATGTGCGCCAGATAATGAACACCAAAGTGTCATCTCCTTCTATCACTCACAGGCTTGTGGTGGTCACTTTTCTACTAAAAAGACCACGGCTAAGATTTTACATGTGGCTTTTATTGGCCCACTATGTTCAGGGACACTCATGAGTTTTGCAAGGCTTGTGAGCGTTGTCAAAAATTAGGAGCATTATCCCATCGAAATATGATGCCTTTGAATCACATCCTTATCATAGAAGCATTTGACTACTGGGGCATCGATTTCATAGAACCATTCCTCCAATCATTTGAAAATTTGTATATTTTGCTCGCCATAGATTATGTTACTAAATGGGTTAAAGCAATTCCGTGCCGAAATAATGACCATCGCGTGGTCATTAAATTCTTAAAAGAGAACATCCTTTCACGGTTCGGGACGCCTCGAGCCATCATTAGTGATGGGGGTTAGCTTAATGAAGAAATATGATATCTCTCATAAGGTAAGCACCCCATACCATCCACAGACAAGTGGACAAGCTGAGATTTCCAATAGGGAGATCAAACATATCCTAGAGAAAATGGTTAACCCTGATCGTAAGGATTGGTCAATCCGATTGACTGATGCCTTATTGGCATACCGTACTGCTTTTAAAACCCCTATTGGAACGTCTCCCTTTAGACTTGTCTATGGAAAAGCTTGTCACTTGCCTGTGGAGTTGGAACATAAAGCGTACTGGGCGATCAAAAATTTGAATTTCAATCTAGACAACGCTGGCTCGCTACGTAAACTTCAATTAAATGAACTTGCAAAAATCCAGAACGATGCGTACGAGAACTCCAGAATTTACAAAGACAGAATGATGGCATTTCATGACCAACGTATTCTACGGAAACCATTCACACCTGGTCAAAAAGTCTTTTTGTATAATTCTCGATTACATCTCTTTCCAGGTAAGCTTCGATCTCGTTGGACCGGCCCTTACACTGTGGTCACTGCGTATCCTCATGGGGCCGTTGAAATAAGAGATCCTGACAATGACAAGGAGTTTAAAGTAAATGGACATCGCTTAAAGCCATTTATCGAGAAATTTGATTCAGAGGACATGTCCATACCTCTGACTGATCCTGTTTACTAGGATTGATCTCCTAGTCTGATGGAGGTATAGGTAGGTTTCCTCTTTTCATAGGACTAGGGTAGTTTCCTTTATTCTATTTTAGGATAGATGGTAAACTTAGCGCTCCTGGGAGCCAACCCAGCTTTTCATTCCGTTTCATTTTCTCAGTTAGTTAGTTCAATGTTTGTGGGTAACATTGCTGTAAACCCTCACGAGACTACAACTCGTCTACAGGGGCAACCTAAGGGTTTAAAGGCTTGTTGCATACGCTAAATGCAATCGAGAGTACCTGCGAAAGAGGTATAGGTAGGATTTTATTTTTATTTTTGTTGGTTTCTCTCTTGTGCTGACCCGCTCTTACGTAGAAATCTATGGAAAGCTTGTTGATTCTTTCGTTCAGGTATTATCATCCCATCACTTCTCATTTACTTTCGTTGTCCCATGTGCATTGCATGCTTACTCTTTTACATTGATGACAATGTAGATTTTAGGTTGGGGGTGGGAGATTAGGTTATCTAATCAGTATTTTCTTGGTTTTGAGCAGAAATTTGTGAAATTTTTTAAAAAATTTTCTAACATTTTTGTGAATTCGAAGTGATTTTGACGACCATCTTGGATTTAGAATTACAAGATAAGTGATGTTGGTAATTTATGACTCTTAGATTCAGTTATCTATTTTATTAGATTTCATAGTTAAGTTTGAAGTGTTAATCTCTGATTAGAAGTTTTAAACATTGATTGAGTTATGATTTCACATGTCACATCTCGCTTTCACATTAAGATTTCAGTTTGATATTGAAGGGTTAACTTGGTAATCACTAAGCATGTAAGGAACCAGCTTGGAAAATTTGCCCGTCATGATCAATTGAAGAAAAAAAAACAGATACCTTTGGAAAGGTTGGGCGAATAATCTTCACCACAAGTTTGCTCCCTGTAGGTGAGGATTTGATTCCCCTTCTTGACGTTACTTTTACTACAAAAATCAAAAGCAAAAAAATAAAAATAAAAATAAAAATAAAAATGATGAAAAGATGATTTGTGAGGCAAGTTTTGGTAATTCGTGTTGGTTACCAATGATATCCTGAGATAGAGAAGTGAATTTTAATGATGATAAGCCGAGATTAGACTATACACCCATGGAACTTAATGTTTAGAATTGTTCTAATTAATGGATTAATACTTTGAACTCGACTATGAAGTTATCGTGCGCTCGAGTCCAGGAGATAGTAATGCCCAACATTCAAGAATTATAGAATTCTAGGATCTGGATTGTTTTTCAAAAATCATTTGATTTTATAGAAATTGTCCTGTAATTTTCAACTTATTTTTCGTATAATTTGCTCGGGACTAGCAAAATGCTGGTTGGGGGTTGTGTTGAGGGTCGAATATTGCATATCAGACCCCGATTACTGCCTGATTTTACGTACACGATAATGCCTAATTGAAAAAGAGTATTAAAAGCATGAATTTAACGCTCCGAAGTCACCAGAGCAAGGAATGGACTCCAGGGGATCGAGATCGATGGATATACACGCCAAAGATCCGAGAAAATTGAGAAACTGAAGCTCAAGTGGCCCGAAATTGGTCCAGAATGCTAGATCACAGGGTTCCCACTCTCCGTTGGGCTCGAAACTTCATAAATGGCCTAAGAACCATAAATTAACCGTACACGTTGAATTTCAGCCTTCAGATCCTTGTGGAAGAGGCCCAATAGTTAGATCAGCCCACAAATCGTTAAAGTGGGGCCCGCATGATATCTGGATATGCTTCAATGTTGGGTCCTACCCTTTAAATGGGGTGGCACAGTGATTAGACAGCATGGATTTTAAATAAACATCATGATGGACCCCACATGGGGGTTCGTGTGCACGGTGCATAAGTGCACTGGTTGTGCACCAAATGAGCTAGATCGGTCAACAGGCTGTTGACCGATCCCTTCTTCATCTCCCTTGTCCGCGAAAGCTCGAACAGAGCTTGCGGTAGATCTTTGTGGGTCACCACCGGCTATTAATAGCCTGATCTATACCGTCCATTGGAATCCTACGGAGCTGGTCATCGAAGCCTAGGTGTCAGGCTACCAGAAGACAGCAGAGATGGGTTTTCAACGGTTCAAACAGAAGCTGAATGGTGTAATGACAGACTCTATGGTCCACACTGAATCTGAGTTGAACCACGCCATCCTCGACTGGTTTTTCAAGACACATCTAATGGATGGCATGGATTTCTCGAAAGAAAGACTGAGTGAGCCCCACCAAGCATCAATGCAGCTTCTGTGCATAAAGTTACGCACGTCCAAGAATTTCGGAAGTTCCGGGAGGTGGTGGCTCACCAATGATGATTAGATCGATGATCTAGACCATTCAGTAGACTCCAATGACCCAGCTAAGGTAGACCTAGGACAGCGAATTTGAAGAGAGCTGCATGATCGGTTTTTCATCGTTCAAACACAATTCGGACGGCGATCTAAAAAGCTCAGCAAGCCACACCAAATCCATTCGAAAACCATCCGTTTCCATCTAATTTTTCGAGCTGAATATAATGAATGGTATGGATTCTTCCGTTACCAACGATAATGGACTCCATCAGGAATCCAGTGCGAGTGCATTCGCACCCCTGTGCCGAGAAATCCGGCCGCTGTGGACCCTTTTGTGTTTCTGATCACCATCGGATGGGTAATCCAGACTGTCCATCATGTAGTTCAGTGAAAAATATCCCAAGGGACATGGATCTTTTGGAAAGAAAGCAAGGACATGAGGGAGTTGGGACACTGTTTCTTTGCTGCGTAAAGAGTCCTGCATAGGCTCTCCCGGCTCGCCTCACAGGTTATAAAAGAAAGAAAAGGAGAGGTGTGCATTGGACGTGGAGCTATTTAACAGTTTTTTTTCTCTTCTCTTTGTCCTAATTTTATGTTTTGAGAGGTGAGTTAAATCATGGTCATGATTAGCTAAACCTCTTAGCTAGGGCTAAGAGGTGAAGCTTGTAGTGAGATCGGAGACTCTACTTTATGTTTTTAATTTAGTTTTAATTTATGAACTGAATTTGATAATGGTTTGAGTATTGGGAATGTTTTTAGTTTTTAATGGTCTGTTGTGACTGAAATTACAATGGGTCTGCGATAGCTTTAAGTAAATGTCCCTTTTCTTTTATGTTTATGATGTCAGGAAGCCATGTTATTTACCATCATCTCCTGGGCATGGTTGGATGATGGTACCCTTCCTAACCTTCATACATTGATTGATTGGTTGGTAATCAGTTTAATTCTGTTGTTTGCCTGGAATCCATTCTAATTCATATACCTTTCATCTTTTTAAAATTATATCAGAGGAAGTTCAGTTTAATTTTCATGATTTTTGAAGCAAGCATAAGATCTCCCTGATCTCTACAAGTGGATCCTCTAAATCCCTAGTTTCTTATCTCTAATTTCTCTTAAGTTTTAGATTAATCTCTCACCATTATTCATCACTTTATATTGGATTTAGATTTCATCTTAGGCTAGTTCTATTTCTACCTAGTTTCAGGTAACGTACAAGTATCAGTCCCTTGGGATTCGACTTCGATCTCACCGAGTTTATTACTACATCACAACCCTATACTTGGGGAGTGAACATCTACCACTCGAGCTATGGATCTGGGTGTATGGTTGCACAACTTGTTTCCGACATCAACCTATTGCACGATCATGCAAAAGATATTTTGCTTTAGTAAAAATCGCCAAGTTCCAAGACTATGCAGAATTTTTTCCTCATCCCCATTCAACATATACCCTCTGCGGGTGCTTCTATATCTTACACAACTATCCATTGTGAAATGTATTTGACTTGCGCAACTGTCTATTCAATGATCTTCCCTAACATTCCTTCAAGTCCACATTTTTTTCTTTAAGACTTTTAACTCTTTTTAATTTTCAACTATTTCCTTCTTTACAAAAAATTGACAAATACTAAGACAACCCCCAACGTTACTTCGGGATCCTTAACTCCTCCTTGTCAAACCTGGAGTCAAGCCTAACAATTGGCAAGAAGATTGCCTCAAGCAGAAGAACACTCTAATAAAAAGGCCAAGACCACTGCTAGCAATCTAGTCTTGTTCAAGATGCCAACTCCTCCTATTATAGACTTCTCAAATAAAATAGATAATCTACTGAGCTCCATTCGCCAAGCTATCATTATTGGCAAAATAGAGAGACCACTTAGAATGGGTCATGAATTGAAGTGGGAAGATTAGTTGAAAACCACTTCCAACATTAAGATGGATAGCACCAAACCGCCCATAAGAGAAGTTAGCTCGTCTCCAACCTTCTCTCAAAAGACAAGATGGCCAGCAATGGGATCTTTCAAACAATACATTAAGTCATAAAAGAGCCACATATCCTATAGGGCTCACTGATAGAGAGGGGTTCTAGATATTGGACATGGAAGATATCTTTATCCGATTCCTGATGCCAGTTACAATCCTCATGATCTTTTCCCAACATGCTACTTCGAAATCATACAACAACGATTCCTCAGTCGGAATTCTCCTTGGGGCATGGAGAATTCTACACCCGTGGCTTCCTCTCCTTGCATAATTATTACCATGCTGGGGCGAAGGCAATAATTAGAATGCACTCAG
Source organism: Magnolia sinica (assembly GCF_029962835.1). Classification (NCBI taxonomy): domain Eukaryota; kingdom Viridiplantae; phylum Streptophyta; class Magnoliopsida; order Magnoliales; family Magnoliaceae; genus Magnolia; species Magnolia sinica. The sequence goes on along the minus strand of NC_080590.1, from coordinate 38,122,583 downwards.
ATATCCTTATCAAGATAGACTTTCTTGATGCTATTGAAGTCATATCTGATCACTTGTGTCATGATGTGACCATCTTCAAGAGATTTCTGAATTGTTGGTGCCCCACTACTAGATCCTTTCATATTCCCATTGGTGAAGTCAACATCACCCTTTGAGACATCTATAGAATGGAAAGTCTTCCTATTACTAGACATTTCTACGACGAGTACGCTAACAAATGATGAGTTTGCACACAAGATTACTAAGACAATCGTTGAACTCTTCAAAAAAATATCCTAGTTCTTTAACATTAGGAAAATAATCAATTTTACTTGGCTAGCACACTTCACTTGCGATTTTTGTACATTTGCATTATTATTTTAATTTTCTTGCATTCTTATGTACTACTCTAACGATTTTATAGAGTTAACTTTCTCTTATTTTGTAGTTTTATTGAGAATAATAGCAAAGAGCTTAACAATATCAGGCAGAAGATTAGCGGTTGAGTTAAAAACAACAAGTCATGTGAGTTGGCCATATTCTTAGTCTATTGGCTTGGTTCAATAATACTCCCAAGCTCTAAGTGGGCTGAGGTCATAAGACCCACTCTATTCAAAGTAGTGAGAATAATGGCCGAAGGAAAAATTATTCATTAGTCCCTTCAATACTCTACTTCTTATATAAGGCATTTAGAAATGTGACAATGCATTGTAAAAGCCCCTCAGTTGGAGCATCATTAGCATCACACCTTAGCACTATTTCACAGGGTGGTTTAGACTGTACTTCCCTTGAACATATGATAAAGCTAACAAGGCCTATAGCAACTCAGATCACCTATTGCTCTAGCAATATTAGTGGAGGAGGATGATCAAGAAAACTTACAACTAGGTTATAGATAAGATTAAGAGGATAGAGTCTATCTGCTTCTACCAATTCCCTCTTTCCAACAATCCTGAAGATAAAGATGCAGATCACGACTCATTATCATCAAGCGAGTGTCACTTCTTCATATCTATCAGATCATGTAGTCTACCCTTGAGAGAAAGTAATGAATTTTAGCCCAAACCCTATTATCCTAGCAGGTTTGCAAGTCAATTCGATTTTAATAGGATGATTCTAGAGACTTGCAATGCCGTTACTCGAGTAATGAGGAGTTTCGGTTTTGTCTTGTATAATTGGGTATTTATCTGGAAACAACTTCTCATGGTGCACACAGGATCACATTAGAATGTAGCGACCACGCCTGTCACTACTAAATTGGTTAGAACTAATGCTTTGCATCCTCTAACATTCCATCTATGACCACTCCTCCAACTATTCCCATAATGAGCCTACTATTGCATTGACTCCTACAACAGTAGATTCAGGTACTGATGCCATAGAAGCAACTTTCAACATTGTTTCTTAAGCAGATATACATGAGTCTTTTACTACTCCCTTTGTCATCGGATACTTGGCTACACCTATTCTTCCATAAATGATTTCGACAATAGGTATAATTATAGAATTCTTAATCTTTTTATTTATACTCAGATTATTATGTTATCTCTTATCCTATATTAATTATGTTATCTTCTTTACTTACGGCCACACAAGTTCAGATCTTTTCTGTTGGTTCGAATTCAATGGAGATAGTATCTGATACCATTTCTTTAGAGAAATTTCCTCCTTATAAGCTTATTCTAGTTAAGAACATACTCTCACCAATCACATACATGTTAAATGGTCCAAAACAATGGCTTCTTAGTGATGTATTAACAATTCTGGATAACACTGCAAAGCTTGCTAAGATTACTATTTCACGATTGCATGATTCACTTTCTCAATTTTGCGCTTCTCTTCGGGCAAGTGGAGTCTGCACAGTATAGAGGTTGTTTCAAAAATATTATATCGTCAAGAAGAATTATTACTTCTCAATGAATATATCTAAGAGATCTTCTATTATTTCCAAACATAAGAAAGAGTGCAGCTCTCTTTAAGAGTGGGTAAGAGCTTCTAAACAAGTTTTGACATCTGTTAACTAGAAAATTGTCAGTCTCAAAGCCATGAAGCAAATTGAAGAATTGAAACTGAGCATGATCCAGGTGGATTTTGATGAAAACGTAAGTATAACAAAACTTGAGGAGTCAAAGCTCTCAAAGAAGAAGATTGATGCTGTTTCACTGGAATAAGGGCTTGGGGAAATTTCAAATTGAGTTGGCTTAATGTTGCCATAGCTCAAGTTCAATTTAATCAAGACTTGCAGGGATATATGTTGGCTTTGGGCTTTATAAAATGATTTAACATATGTAATTTTATCAATATGTAATTTTTTGACAGATAAGTTCATGATTTGAATAATATAAATAATTTTGTTTAACTTCAATCCTACACTTCTTTTCTTAGCATGCTCTTGTGGATAATTTTCAACTTTATGAGTCATGTTGCAATTGCATATGTACTTCATTTTAGTAAGAATTACGAAGTATCATTAGGATTTATTTATTCTAACTTTTGCATATCGTTATACTTTATGCTAATATGTGGAACTACCTTAAAATTCTATTAGTCAAACTAAGGCGCCAACTACAGTTTAAGCTAATGAGTATTTGAAGCATCCATAGTTTTAGATCTTGAGTATTTGGAGCGTCCATAGTTTTAGCTCTTGAGTATTTGGAGCATGTAGGGCTTACGCTGGTTGGCCTTAGTAACTCTCTTGAGTTTGTGGAGCTCACAATAGCTTGGGGAGTCCACGCATTACGATCCAGTGGGGTCCTTAAAGTTACCAGGGCACTGGACTTAAAAGGATTTACGCACAGGGTTGGCTTTAGTAACTCTCTTGAGTTAGTGAAGCTCACAAGGCTACACGTCGAGTTACCAATCCTAAGGTTGTCAATCTATTAATGGGGAGCTATTCATTGTTCGCCCTTCCCATGAGTTACTATTGGAAATAAGCCAAAGAGCTGGGAGATGAGGTGGGGGGGTCTTATGCACAGTTAACTGATTAAGGCACACACTACAGCTTTCTTTTTCTTCACCTTTATAACCAAGGTCCATTCACATGGGGGGTCTTACGCACAGTTAACCGATTAAGCAACACACTACAGCTCTCTTTTTCTTCATAACCTGGGTCCATTCGCATGAGGGGGTCTTACGCACAGTTAACCGATTAAGGCACATACTGCAACTCTTTTTTTTTTGCCTTTATAACCAGGGTCCATTCACATGGGGTTTATTGCATTCACATTCCCTATGACGCTACCAAGAGTAATAAAGATAGTATATCTTACGTGTGGTTGGCTTATTGCGAACATTGCGAACATTAGGTCTTATGCATGGTTGGCATTCTTCAGGCCAAATAATATGATCCAACAGCAGTACAAACCTCTGTCTGTGATGAAGGCAATCTTCTACTTGTTGTGCCCGTGCATGCTAGTTTGGTTTTACCCTGAGTATGCATCCATGAAATTGAGCAGTGCATACCCAACAGTGGCGTCCACCAGCCGGTCGATCTTTGGTAGTGAAAAACTATCTTTGGGGCAAGCTTTATTTGGATCAGTGTAGTAGATGTAGACCCATCATTTCCCATTGCCCTTCTTCACTAGCACTACATTGGCGAGCCGGTCAGGATAGTGGACCTCTTTAATGAAATCGGCTTTGAGAAGCTTGCCAACTTTTTCATTGATTGCGACATACCTATCCACATCAAAAGCTAATCTCTTCCATCAAATGAGCTTGTGGTTGAGATCCACATTTAAGTGTTATACCATGACTCTTGGATTTAACCCGGGCATGTCCTGATGAGACCATGCGAACACATCAGCGTGCTCTCTTAAGAGGTCAATCACCTTAGCTTAGAATTGGGGACCGAGCAGTGACCTGATATGAACTGTCCTTATTGGGTATGTCTCGGAGAGTTATATAGGGACAAGATCTCCCACAGGCGATCTTCTTTTTGTAACTTCCTCCTTGAGATCTAGGGAGGTGATATGAATGGCCCGTTTATTCTCGTGGCCTTCCTCAAAAAGCTGTCGAGTAGCATTATCAGGCTTCATGTTGGTCGCCCCTAACTCTATTTACCCCATGTTCGGTTAGAAACTTCATGGTGAGGTGATAAATGGAAACTGTAGCCCGCATGACATCCATGGATGGTCTGCCCAAGATCACATTGTACACTGAAGGGCAGTCCACCACAAGGAAATCTATCATGGTGGTGACTTGGTTAGAGCCTTCTACTATGATTGATAATAAGATGTTTCTTTCTGAGATCACGCTATCTCCTGCAAAATTAAGCAAAGGGGTTTGCATGGGCTATAATCTCGACCTCCCTATTCCCATCTTATCGAAGACAGTTATAAACAAGATATCTCTCGAGCTCCCTATGTCGACTAGCATTCAGTGTACTTTGTGGATGGCCACAGTCATGTTGACCCCCAATGCATTGTCGTGGGGGTGTTGGATCCCCTTTGCATCCTCCTTATTGAACGTGATCGTGCACAATTCCATATTGGGTTCCTCCTCAAGACGAATAGTGAGGTTCACTTGATGGATGTCATCAATGAGCTTCACACTCTAAGCATGAGCTCGTAGTGTTCGGTTCGAGTCTTCTCCACTAACAGGTCCATCGAAAATGATATAAATTTCCCCAACCGACTCATTGTTGTTGCACTCCTCTTGTTGTTTTTGCTGAGGAGCTGGTCTATCTTCCCTGCACCTAGCGACGAACTGGCATAGGTAGCCCTCTGGATGAGGTAATCGATCTCCTCCTTAAGATAAAAAAAATCAATCATTTTTTTTATCATGGTCTCGATGAAAATAACAATACTTTGCATTCTCTCTTTTCTCAGGAGTGGGCCCCATCTTTTTCGGCCACTTCAGAATTCTCTTATTTCTGACCTCCATGAGCACCTACTCAAGTGTGATGTTCAATGGAGTATACTAGTGAAACTGACTCTTTGGAAGTCAGGGAACTCAGGGAGTGACCCTAGTTGCCGTCTCTCTATCTTTTGGGGTTGGCACTGGGTCCCTCCTTCGTCTTATTTCTCTTTCTATCTTTCACCAAGTTGCTCTCGCCCTTAGCATCCTTGCGGGTATTGAACAATTCCTCATCATTCGTGTATTTATAAGCACAGTTCAGTAGGTCGGCCAAGGTCATGGGGGGGTTCTTGCCGAGCGAGAAGAGGAACGTCCCTTGTTTAAGCCTAGCCATCATGGCTATGAGGGCTACCACTTCGGAGTAGCTGTCAACCTAGATGGCCTTAGCGTTGAACCGGATGATGTAATCCTTCAACGACTAGTCATCCTTTTGAGTCACTATAAGAAAGTAAGTTGTTGGTGTACGAATATCTTTGTCTCTAATAAACTAGGTGGCGAAGGCTCTGTTGAGCTAGGCGAAAGAGTCAATGGACTTCAACTTCAAGTTCTTTTACTACATCTAAGTTGCCATGTTGAGTGTTAGGGATAATGCCCTACACATCACAATTCTGGAAGTGCCATGAAGATCCATCCATGCTCGGAACGACTCCAGGTGCTCAGCTGGGTTGACCAAACCCGAGTAAGGTTGTATATGGGGCATTCTGAATCTTGGTGTTGTCGTCAGTGAATCACGGCTATATCTGCTCCAGGGGGGCGTCAAAAAATGCCGGAGCCTTTACTTGGTAGGGTTGTTGAATATTACCAAGCTGGTCCCGAATCTCTGATTTTCGTTTCCTATGGGACCCCACTCTCCTCCATGACTTTTGGGGCTTTCCCCCAAGCCTAATCACTTCTCATTGAGGGTATGGCGCAGGTTGGATTCAGCGAGCTTTGTTGTTGCCCACATTTAGGCTGGGGCGGCTAGGCTTCCTCTAGCTCATACTTACCCCTAATGCTGCTCGGAGCATGATTGTACAGGGTGGGATTGCTCAGTCGCTGCCTCCACTACTTTCCATTGGTTGGCTGGGGACGCTTGCCGCCTCTCCAACAACCTCATGATACAATCCACATTATTGTCTAGGATTCCGACCTGGTTCTCAAGATAAACAAGTCAGCTTCCTTGATTCGTGATTTTTATACCACAGCCTGTAAGGGTAACTAGGACTAGGGAGGTGACCATGAAACCTGATCCTCCCCAAACGTGGCCTGGTGAGTGGGCTCGGTTGCAATTAGGGCCTTTCCTTTTCTCTTTGCCATTGGAGAGAAGATTGGTGAAAATTGTAGTTAAAGACGGTGAAAAATAGCTTTGTCGATTCCCACAGACGGCGCCAATCTGTTGTTGCCAGATTCTAGCTAAGAGATAAAATCGATGTAGAATTGCGCCATCTGGTGAACCTACAAAAGCTAGATAACATATGAGCAATGAGGGAAGGGGTGCCAGTGGTTAGATGTGGACCCTTTGATGCCTAAGTCAAGCTTGTAGTTGGTCTCAGAGGTGTGAATTAGGGTTTAGATATGATCTCTTTCTCCCCTTCCTCTGGTTTAGAGTGGTCATATATATAGGGTCTTAGAGGAGGTTTTGTACCTCCGTCTCATGTGCTATGTTGGAGTCTCATTCTGACGGGATTCCTATCTTAGATTTTTCAGAGTGATATTCGGCTGAGCTCAAATCTGTTGAAGTAATCTTCAACTGAGATCAAGCCGGATCCTTCTCTTCCACATCCATGGTGAGATTCTCTCATAATTTCTCATACTGCCTCTCTAACAGTGGTTAACTTGGATCTAAACCTGAGATCCTTTCCCATATGTTCGTTGCCCACATATTCCCTACTCGAGCCCCATTCGGCAAATCGTCTTTGAGATAAAGGAATTGGTTTTCCCGTGTTGATGACCCTTCTACTCGGACCAAGGTCACCCTAACTTGGAGGGACGTCGCCTATAGATAATCGTCACTCTTTTCTGTGTGAGGTACGTTTGTTTTCATACATAAAAAGTTGAATTAAGAGTTACATGATGTTGATGACAATGATATATGTATAATTTCTAAGCACATTCAAGTAACCACAGCTCCACTACTATGGCTTTCAACAAGGGAACCCTTGTGCTCTCAGGTGAAACCTGTACGGTTTGGCTCTAGGTTAAAGATTTTGGCCCATGGGCTTCAGCGCTTATGTATGGGCTAGAAAATGATGGTACAACTTAAAATATAATAATATTTTTTAATCCAGACCCTGTCCATTTATAGGTATATTTACATGTACAATGGACCAACCAACCATAGGCCTAATTAACTTTATGGGTCCATGCCTGAATTTCAGGCCCGATTTAGGAATGGGCGGAGCTTTATGCTGGCCTTAGCCTCTATCATTTACAGCCCAAGAACTGATTTACCATGGGTGATTGCACAACTATTTTCAGTATGGGATTTTTCTTACCGAAAGATATTTTAAAATAATTTTCTTCTTCTCAGACCTTACGACAAGATGTTGAAAAAGCCCTGTACAGCAAAATGCAGAACAATGTAGTACATGTGCTTGTATAGGAATATATGATCAGTTCACTTCCACCTCTCTCTGACAACAACCCCTCTCTGGCGTCCGACTACGTGCAATAATTGGACGGTTAGAATTGTCTCGTCAATGTCAACGAGATGATGGTGTCTGGGTCGGTGTCCCTCGCCTTCATGGCCCACCCTCATCAACTAGTCTGGAAATGCTATCCTAGGTTGCGAGTTCACTACCATTTTCAAAATATCGGTGACTAATTCACCGTACATGTGGTGTATATCAGATCAATCTAAAACGTTCAAATTGCTGGAGCCCGTCTAGATGTAGTGTAGTCCTAACCACACCAAATCAAACTCTCTTGTATTGACCATTAACCACGTTGATCGTTGATCACTAACTCACTATGGGAGTGGATTAGGTGCGGCCCCGGTCTCACCCAAGAGGGTGCAGTCCTTACCGTGGGGCCCACCTTGATGTATATAATCTATATCCACACCGTCCATCAGTTGTTTTCAGATCATTTTAGGGTATGAGCCAAAAAACGAAGATCCATATCTCATGTGGACTATACTACAAGTGGTGATTGAACACTAACATTAAAAGATTCCTAGGGCCAAGGATAAGGTTTCCATAATGTTTATTTTTAATCCAACCTATTAATAAGGTCACATAAATCTGGATGAATGGCTAAAACAAATATCATCTTGATCCAAAACTTTTATCGCTGATTAATGGTCAATCACCACTTTTTTCCTATTGTATGGTCCACATGAGAATTATATCTACTTAATTTTTGGGCTCATACAATAAAAATGATCTGAGAAAACAGATGGACGGTGTGGATATATAATATATACACACCGCCTTGGATAAGTCCAGGGTGGCACCTAATCCGCTTGCACGACGCTACGTGTGAGAGCGGATTACTCTCCCTGCCACTAGCCAATGGCTAGTGGTCGGTGCTCTGTGGGCCCCATCATGATTCATGTGTTTCATCCATTCCGTCCATCTATTTTGCCTAGATCATTTTATGATATGATCCCAAAAATGAGATATATCCCAATCTCAAGTGGACCACATTACAGGAAATGGTGTTGATTGAGGGTCGACCATTAAAAGAATTTTATGGCCATAAACATTTTGGATCAAGATGATCTTTGTTTTTTCCCTTCATCTAGGTCTGTATGACCTAATCAATAGATTGGATGTCAAATAAACAGTACAGTGGGCCTTAGTAGGATTTTAATGGTGGATATCCATTCACTATTGTTTTCTTGTGGTGTGGTCCACCTGAGATTTATATCCCTCTTATTTTTGGAATTAAGCTGTAAAATGATCTTTAAAAATGGATGAACGGCATGGATAAAAGACACACTTTATAGTGGTGCCCACAGAGCACTGACCACTAGCCACCGGGCAGGTAGGTGAGAAATTCACTCCCTGATTGGCAATCTCACGGTACGACTGGAATCGAAAAAAGAAGCAGATCCAAAGGTTGGATTCTACCGTGTGTGTAATGACTGGCCTGATTTTGATTGGGCTTGAGCAGAGTAATTCGTGTCTGAGTGTGATAAAATCATTTTAACTCAAAGCATACGAATGCTTTATGACACCAAGCACCAAAGTAGGTGGATTAAGATAAGATGTAATGAGAAATGAGATTTGGATGCAGTTGTTCTCTTACATTGATTATATAGTATTTCAAAACACACAATAGATTGATCTTTGTCATAGCTACTGCAATAATTGAAGTTGACATTGGGCCAGCTATTGTCCCGTCAATCTATCGTAATAAAAAATTAACTCGTATTGGTAAACCGAATTTGTTAATTAGTCATTCAGATGAGTTTGTTTGCTTGTTTTTTTGTTTATTTATTTATTTAAACCATGAAGATAATGATTTTTATCACAAAAATGATAGCTTGATTGCGTTCATCATCAGAATAAAAATTTATGCAGAAAATACAAAGTCAAGTGTCAATTCCATTCATCTAAAAAGTAAATGCAGTATCATAGGCAGATAAATAAAAAAGAGAAGGAAATTATCGATGATGACTCAATCGGATAAGACGACTGTTGACAATTGACAATCTTCTTAACCTAGATTATTGTGAGATGGTCCTCATAATTATAATACTTTGATTCTCCAGGAAACTGCTGAGTCACGCATCGATCATACCCCTATAAACATGTCCCGACCCCCACACGTGCACCCATACTCCCTAGGTGTGGGTCCTTTTAGTGAGCTTGGACCTTACCCAACCCATGGGTCCATGGCCCATTTCAACTCCCTCCTCTACCCCTCACCTCACACCTACCTCACCCTTACATCATCTCTCTCTCTCTCTCTCTCTCTCTCTCTCTCTCTCTCTCTCTCTCTCTTAGCTACCTTACCCACATGAAATTTGTATGCTAGCCACCTCATTTACATGCTTGCTATTTTACTTCACTCACCTCCCCTTACACCAAACCTAAGTTAGCTAATCTCATACCCTTAACCCCTAGGTTAGATCTCTACACCTAAGGTTAGTTTCTAAACTTTTAGCAAAAGCGAAAAGAAAGAAAAGAAATGGAAAGAAAGAGAGTAAGAAAGAAAAGAAAGAAAATAGAGACGAAACACTACATAATATTATTATTATTATTTTTTTTTTTAAGCCTTTAACCTCTGTACAAAACCATGGCTAAAAAGGTTAAAAACCAAAGCTAAAGCCTTTTAGATTTTGCCTCAGTTACCTAAACTAAGGTTGTAAACCCCTTAGCTAAAGGCTTTAACCTCGGTTTTAGCAACCAAGGCTAAAAGGCTTTTATAGCCTCTATTCTTCAATTGAAGCTAAAAGAACCTGTTTAGCTTCAGTTGCCTCGAAATGAGGCTAAATCAAGTTTTTAGCATCAATTGTTTCCAACCAAGAGTAAATTAAAAATTTAGCCTCGGTTTCCTATAACCAAAGCTAAATCTATATTTAACATCGATTCTCAACAACCGATAATAAAGCTTTTAATCACAAGAGTTGCTGTTTGGATAATTGAGGCAAAATCGAGGTTAAAAATTGATTAGCATTTGTTGCCATCAACAGAGACTAAATTCAACTTTGACCTTAGTTCTTAATAAGTGAGGCTAAATCTAGTTTTTTGTCTCGATTTGGGTAACCAAGGAAAAACTTGTGCATGTTTCACCTATTTGAATCATTCATTTAATTCATACAACAAAAAAAGTTCTCTATTAAAGTTTTCAAAACAAAGTACATATGCACCCAACTACACATCAAACCGTTACATGATGTCACATAAGTTTTTCTCCAACCATCCTTTTCGTCAATCATGTGTGGTGAATCTGACAAGTGGAGAAATTTGACTTCTAGGCTAGGACCATTCCAGGGACTCCCACTTGATGAATGGTCAGGATCTCAAACACAAGAACCATGTTTGAATCTCTTCAGTCTCTTCATGCGAATTGCCTTCGGTCCTATAGTAAATAAAAAAAAGGCAACGTGGGGGCATCGTTTGCTATTAGCAACATATAAGAATCGTTGGGTGTGTTTATTCTATATATGCATATGAGGCACAACTCCTCTCCGGCACGAACATAGAATTTCATTAGCTGCAAATTAAAAATAAGGTACAAATCATTATAAACAACATGAGTAATATAAGGGGCATGGTTTGTTGGTAGGTGGTACCTAACAAGTGGAGCCCACATGATGTATCCATCAAACACAACCTAGAGACCTTGTGATGTACCTAACACGGCCACTATCCATATGCAAGTGTGGCCGACTAATCATGTGAACTAAGGGCCTACGTGTGGCCACCAACTAGCACTATACCAAAATTGTAAATTTGGAATGGATGGTTATGTTTTTGGTTTAGGAATAGGTTTAGACCTTTCCAAATTTGGAATGGTTCTAAGCTGTTCCAATCGTAGAAAAAAAATCGCAAAATTAGCGTTTCTCACCTCTCGCAGTTGAACAAGTTAGTATTTGGATATGCTAAGCTATGAATCTCATAAACTGAAAAGATATCCTTTCACATCATGAAAAGGCTTAGATCGTGCTCTGAAACAAGTAACCAAGCTTCGTAACCCTTGAGCTCTCCGTTACGTTATTCATAGTTTCCTTCGTGCTTCTTTCCTTTGAACCTGCTCTTCGAAACGAGGACTCTAGCTCGATGGCAGATCAAAAAGTTATTATAGGTTTTCTTATCTTCTAGATCTACAAATCGTCGAAATTTCAGCATTTCTATTCGAATCGGTTGTGGAAATCAATAATAAGGTTAGTGAAGGTTCAGATCTCGTTTTATTAATAACAATTCAATCTCAGCTCTTTGAATCGTTGCTCACTTTCCGATCTTCAGGTCTCCATAAGCCCTAGATCTGCAAATCCACAGATTATCAGAGGATATAATACTGGAATTTGGTTCCGTTTCCTGTAAATCTGTAACCAAATATGGATTTTAGGTGAAACAGGTTCAGATCTTAGTACTGGAACAAGATGTATTGTTTTTTTTTTTTCCAAAATTTTGAGTCTCCCTGTTATCTTGATATGTAAATAAACGGATTAGGGCTTTCCTAAAAAATCTCACATTGTAAAGAGCTCGAAGGATTGAAAAATCTGCTCCGGCACCATCATATCTTTAGCTATTCTTATGATATTTTCATTTATCTTATGAAAAATAAAATAAAATCAGAGCTCAGATGGGGATATTATTGACTGCGTCCATGTCTCTCATCAACCTGCCTTTGATCACCCATTCCTCAAAGACCACAAAATCCAGGTCGGTTTCTGGTTTTCCGGTTTCTTCGTTTTTGTTTTCCCCCGCTTTTGAATCATAATGGTTTTTTTTTTCCTCCCTTCCAGATGAGGCCTACTTTCCATCCAGAAGGTCTTTTTGATGAAAGCAAAGTAGCTTCGGATTCTAAAATCAACAAAGAGGAGAAATCAAAATCCATTTCCTAGCTTTGGCATTTGAATGGAAAGGATGATATTTACACCCCCGTTTTTGGTACTACATTCCCATGCAGACACTTTCAAATTTAGGTGGTATTAAATGTTAAATTGGATTTTCCGAAAATAAAATCAGATACCCTTTTGAGCTTCTTTTTTAAAATAAATATTTCGAGCTTTTTTTTTAAAAAAAAAATATATTTTGGAGTAGCATGCAATTTCTTATGTACATCTACAGCCCTGCTTTTGATTCTCACACCCCATGTATAACACTTTGTAGTTTGTAAAATTGCAGCAATAAGAGAAAAAAGGGGTTTGCTATCAAATATAGGTGGTATAAATGTATATTGGATTTCCCAAAAAAAAAAAATCAAGTACTCTTTTCAGCTGCTTTACTTTTTACCTTCTTTCTTGTTTACTTTGGAGATCTTATTTATTTATTTTGGAGGAGCATGCAATTACTTGTGCATATATACACCCATCCTTTTGATACTACACCCCCATGCAGACACATTGTAATTTTGTAATAATTGGGATGAATTTTTTTATTTTTTATTTTGAGAGAGAGAGGAGTGTACTATCAAATATTGGAAGTGTTAAATATGGAATGGGTGATTGTGCGTCCCAAGAAAAATAAAAAGAATAAATAAATGTTCTCTTCAGCTACAAAAATCCATGGTACAGAGAAGTTGTGCTCTCAGCTGATCAAGCCCATCCCAGTTAATGGTTGTTTTTTTTTTTCTTATGTTTTTAGAATGTGAACCATTGGCCTTTATAAACTTTAACAGTCTTTTTGAGGGCCACGGTGGAGCAACCTAGATCATCCAATTAGTGAAATTTTGCACCAGGCTCCACCCTTGATGTGACCCACCTGATGAATGGTTCTAATCTTGAAGGGTTGGCCCTGCTTACAGTGAAGGGCCCAATGAGTAGAGTTTTGGCTGTTTCCATGGAGTTTATATCTCTCTGAGGATTGTTTCAGACTTGCAATAGTTCATGGGACCACCTGAAACTGTCATCTATGCCCGCCCCCCACAAAACATGTGGCCCACCCTCGCCATCCGAAACATTCATTTGGTTGGACCCGAAGTTGATGGCCTACTGAATCATACGCGATGAGGAAATGCTAAATAACAATGTGGATCTTCCTCTAAACTCATTCAGAGAGATTTATGGGCATCCCTTATCCATGATGGGACCGTGCTCATTAGATCAATGGGTCGGATCACTGAAACTTGGGCCCTTGTTTTTAGAATCCTCTACATCAGTAAAAAAGCTTTTGCTGATGAATAGGACTGTAATTCTGGTAGAATGTCTTCAAGACCCAAGAGCGTGTCCGGCATGCAAATGCAGTGTGGATTCTGGATTGAGACAACAGGTTTTTACCTTGGGCTTTGGATTCAGTTATCATGCAAAGCCTTCATTAAATATAATCTGCTGAAACTCTGGCCTACCACAAAATTGTGATTATTTAATTTTATTAGTTTTTGTTGCAAGCAACATCCCAAGTATGCTTTGAATATAGCTTTCAGTGAAAAAAAAAAGTATGATCCTGTTGTGTCAAGGTTAATCTTGCATTCTGGTAGAACATTGCCTATCTTATATTAGTCATTCTTATTGTTTTCTTCCACCTCTAAAGCCTTTAGTAATTTTTATACTTATTTTAGATGTTTTCATAGTGTTTATGCTAACGTTCTCTTTGTTTTTTTAATTCTATTCTTCCAGGCTTACACCATGGAATTGGAAGCTGAAGTAGCAAAACTTAAAGAGGAGAACAAAGAAATGCAGTAGAAGCAAAACTGATTTTTTCAGTGAAGTGTAATGCAATGCTCGGCCAAACCCATTGGCGTTTGAGTTTGGGCCAACATTAAGCATAGGTTGCGCTTCACTGATGGTGATCCAGGCTATTCATCTGATGGGCCACACTGTGGATGGGTGATGGACCAAATATTTCCGCCATTGAATAATTTCAGTGATCCAACATTGGCCTTTGAATGGATGGTTGGAAATAGACTATAAACCAAGGCCAATACACAATAGGAATATAGGTCCACCAATCAGATGGCTAGGACTCTTAGACGGTGGGATTTCGTGCAGAATATCACATCCAACGTGGGGCCACCTGAATAAACAATCTGGAACACTGAAAGTGGCGCATGCCTATAGGGAATGCTCTCCTGAGCCAATGTTGGTCGTTCAAGCTGAGATTGTCTATTTCTTTGGTATCGATTAATATCTGAGTTGTTATCTTGTTTTTGCTAGTTTTGGAAATTTCCCAAATGCCTCTACACATCTGTTGTATTTGAGATTATAACTGTAACATAAGGCACATCATAGGCCAAACCTGATACTTTAAAGGTGCATAGTTAGAAATTGTGTTTTCTTGGACAATCTTTTGGGAGCAATTGCCAAAATGCTTTAATGGTTTCATTTTCAATACATCATCAAAATTGTTTTCTTGAATGATTAAGTACTTTGACCTTTTGCAAGCCCATCTTCCTCTGTGAGATGAAGAGGATTTCTAGATTCTCTTTTTAACAATTTCATTCAGTTAAAATTTGTATACTAACTAATTGATTAGGAGTAATGTACTTTGTTTGATTGCTATGGCCAGACAGGCCAGGTAGTATTTTAATTCAAACTCACTGAGACATTTGGTGATGCTTTAAAAACTCGGTCCCCAACGTTCAAAAGGAGACATCCAGCGGAGGGCTAACCATGGCTATGTGATAAATGTGATAAAGTGTAGAAACCTAACCACACACTAATGTATCCCAACTATGTGATGAATGTGATAAAGGGTGGTGGCCACTTAACTATGTGATGATGTATTGAACTACAGGAAAAATATGTTAAAGCGCAGCCAACTAGCTATGTGATTTGGTGTTGTTGTATGTTTATTTGATTATGCAAGATTAAATGCTTCACTACAAATAAGTATGATAGAATGTGTGACCGAGCTTTAAAGTTATATTATGATGACATTTGAATCATGTGATCCCAAATGCTTAATTATATGCCAAGTGATGGTTGTAATATATATCTTATGTAGTGGCAGGAAATGTGAATACTTGTATAGCTCTCATGACCATGTATGAAGACTGTACATTGGACCATTGGGCTTTACTTCAAATATATATTGTGCCATTATTCGGTAAGTATTGGAACTATCCGAATATATGTATGACTTACCTTGGTAGCTTGACATACTTAGGCAAAAATACATACGCATCATGGTTTATTTGATGCATTTCATATGAATTTGGATCATGTGGAAGGTCATGTGCATGGATTTACATATTGGGATCACAAAATGATCATATACATGGACTTACGGGCCATGATGGTTGTATGGATTATATATGGACATAGAAGCCATGGGATGATTGTATGCATTGCATACGCATGAGTTAAAAATTAGGTTGGTTGAGTACTTACATGAGTGTGGGAGCATGAGTTATGAATATGTCATACAGTGAATATGCATGAATAGAAACTAGGGTGCAATGAGAGTAACATATGCATTGTATGTTCACGGATGCTAGAATCATGACAAGTTGGATGTCGATCAATGCATTTCATGCTCATGAATGATGGAACAACGGGATGGTTGGATATTGGCTTATGTAGGCTAGGTTTATAAATCAGTGGAACCACTGATCTAGTAGTGGTTAGAACACCGATGAAAGTGTTGGAAACATACTGGAGATTGATGGGCCCACTGGTGAAATTCTTTAAACCTCGTTTGTACCAATCGAGTACTTATTGATCAAGGTTGGACGGGTGAAACAGACCAGTTATGCAGGTCGGGTGAGGTAGAGGTTTAATCAACCTAACATGTCAGGATTGCGACAAATGGGCTATTTTAAGTTCATACATATTATTATTGTATTTTAAGGATATGGCAGGCAACAATAGTAGCATAGCAGGGACTGTACTAGTTGCACTATGATATTTTGACCCTTTTGAAAAACTTTATAATGTGTCCATGTAAATGGAATTAGTGTATTCATTGTATCTATAAATGATATATAATGAAATCAAAATTTGGTTCATCTTGTGTGGAGATCGCAAGCTTACTGCTCGGATATTCTGATATATAAAAAAAATGCCAAATTTTTTCTATTGTGTGCCCGAATATGGGATCGGAGCACATGACCATGGCATGTGTGTTGGGAGTTAGATTTCAAGCATGACAAAAGCCTTGTCGGTTGTCTAGGAGAACAAAAAAGAGTTATACATTATCTATGTGGAACTTACCGATGCTAGCTCATTGGACTGATCCAAGCCATTCACACCTTCCACCTTGATACATGTACCATGTGTGACCCACCATGTGGTTAAATTATAGCTGCATGTGGGCCCCATGAGGTGATACATGTTAACAATCCTGAATCGCGACACACGAAAAATAAACTATAAGACTAGGTTTACTGCAGGAAATCCTTCCATCGTGACCATAACCCTTGGAGCTATGCTGATGTTTGAATGATCCAAACTGCTTATATGATGGGCGGTGGACGTACTGTTTTCCATTGAGTATGGACCATTTCATTATCCGTTATTGCATGCGCCATTGGTACGTGTGGTGTGCCACACACCCTTAAAGCCAGTCGTGTGTTGACATCACCAATTTCTATTGGTCTCACCATAATGTATATGTCATAACCATACCATCAATTCATTTTGCGATATCATATTAAGGTACATACTTAAAAAATGAGGTAGATCCAAAGTTCAAGTAGACCACACCAAAAAAAAAAAAAACATCTGTGATAATGATATTGACATTGAAACCTTCCTAAGCCCCCAGGCCCACCAAGATATTTATTTGCCATCAAACCTGATGAAAAGGTCACACACGCTTGGATGAAGAGAAAATGCGAGTATAAGCTTATCCAAAACTTCCGTGGTTCAAGCAAGTCTTTAATGGTAGCTCAACGTCCACTAGCTTCTGTGGTGTGGTCCACTTTTCTTTTTTTTTCTTTTTTCTTTTACAGGTGCACACGCCCCCAGACATTCACACGGTAGTAGGATTTCACCCCATGTGAATACTCGAACCATTACTGGGTGTTGAAACTCCTGAGAGTCTACCACGGGAGCAAGAGTAAGGATCCTGGTGTGATCCACTTGAGTTCTGATTCTACCTCATTTTTAGGCCATGCTTAAACTGAAACTATAAAATGAATGGAGAGTGTAGATATAACGTATACATCATAATGAGGCCAACAGAATTTGATGACGTTAATACACCATTGAGGTCGGTGGTGTGGGGACGCCAGGCAATCCACTTCCATTTCCCAACGGACGTGGATGGCCTTTAAACCCATCATAAACATCCAGCTAAAGTAAACTAAATTGGGCCACTGTGATGTTTGAGAGAAATCCACCCCGTCCATCCGTTTTTTTTTTTTTTTTTTTTTTAAATTTTAATTTTAAGAACATGGTCCAAAATTGAGGTAGATTCGCGGTTTGGTTAGTGTCGCTGCCATCAGCCTGGTGGCTAGTGGTCGGTGCTATGTGGGCCCTACTATGATGTATGTGTTTTATCCATGCCGTCCATCCATTTTTGCAGATCATTTTAGTTCTTGATCTCAAAAACGAGGGGGGAATAAGTCTCAGGTGGATCACAGCACAGGAAAATAGTGGTGATTGAATGTCCACCATTAAAATCCTCCTGAGGCCCACTGAACTGTTTATTTGACATCCAATCTGTTAATTAGGTCATACAGACTTAGATGAAGGGAAGAAACCAAAGATCATGAACCAAGCCCCCGAGAAGTTCTTAACGGTGGACGTTCAATCAACACTGTTTCCTGTGATGTGGTCCAACTAAGGTCGGGATATACCTCACTTTTGAGCTCATACTGTAAAATAATATAGAAAAATAGATGGACGGCATGGATGAAACACATACATCATGGTGGGCCCACTGAGCACCGACCACTAGCCATTGGCTAGTGGCATGGTCACTAGCCAATCCGCTCTCCTACGGATGGTCTAAAAATATCACGATGCACCACATGAAGGTTTCAACCGTAGGCATTTTCCTGCCCACTTTTTCTTGCCGTGCAACTCGCTTAAGTTCCGGATCTCCCTCATTTTTGAGACCATGTTCTACCATGATCTTAAAAAACAGATAGACGGGGTAGATTTCTATCAAACATCATGGTGGGCCCCACCTAGTTTGCTGTCGCAGGCAATCCGTGTCCTTTCCCAATTGATATGTCAACGCCATCACATCAACGGTTTGGATCGCGTAACATGAACCAGATCCAACGGCTGTAATAGCAGAATTTGCATTTGGACGTACTGTAGCAAACCGCCCGAATGAGTGCTGTTGTCTCTTTCAGTGATGTCATAAAACCTGCAAGTGGGCATGCAAGTTGCAATGCAAGTGGTGTACATTCAAAACCACCTATGGAATTCAAAAAAACCGGGGGCCCACCACCCAAAACCGCTCAACCTACTCCTTTCCTCCCATGCTGTAGGTGGGCCCCACAAGCACCCCGGAACTTTCTCCTCCCTCTGCCTTTCTCCTAACCAGAAATGCCAATTCTACTCGCTGGATGGAACTCACCTCACACGTGTAAATAAGTCCAGCGTGCGAAAGATCGGACTGGCTCATAAGGCATTCATCTCTAACTAGACTCTACCCATCTAAAATAAGGACAGATATAGTCATCAAATGGGCAACGCGCGTACACGGAATGTGAACCGTTCGTTCATTTAGTGCTAATGTCTACCACCTGATGATTCTATCTGGTTTTTCCTTTTGTACATAGTATCTACTTCGCTTCTATGGACGGATAAGCAGTTCAGATCTCTCACGTGTGTGCGATTTTTGCAAGTGTGAGTGAAACCCATGGCGGAACTTGACAGGTGCGAGTATATCTGGCATTTGTAGCGATTAGAAAGGATGCATATCTCCAACAGTAATCTAGAACTTTCGGTTACAAGCTATTTAAACGACCACACTCCCTCGATAACCTCTTTCCAAGTCTATGATTCTTCCGCTGAATTCTCTATCTTTGAAGTTTTTATCAAAATCTAAATTTTTTTCAAAAGTTGCATTGAATTTCACTTGTTTTGGGGTTCAATCTTCATTTCAATCGATACCCAATTGCTGTTTTCTTCCATTGGAAAGAAATTCTTTCTGTAATCTTCTTGATATTCTCCTCTCTTCCTTTCTCTGTTTTTCTTGTTCTGTTTTGAGCTGAAAATTGCCACTTTTTTCTGATTTCCAGCTTCTTGATCTACTCACCTGCATTTCCATCGAAACCCATTTCGTTTTCCTCAATTTGAACCTCTTTCTCTCTTCCGAAGTCTTTTTCATCTATCCCAAAACCCCCATCGTCTTCTCTCTGTACATCTTTCCCTGTTTTATTCTCTGTTCTTCACCAAAACTTGCATTTTCCTCTGTATTATTGCATTTCCATCAAAACCCATTTCTAATTTGACAATCGAAGTTCGTCTCTTACAAAAAATTAGATTACTTTGATTGCATTTTACTACCTTTTCTCTCTTTTTTACAGACATGAATCCACATAATCCGGTTAAAGAGGAGTTTCCAGGATCGAGCTCCTTCAGCCCACCTATCGTTCCTCCCCAGCCAATGGAGGGCTTACACGACTTGGGTCCACCGCCTTTCCTCACTAAGACATTCGATATGGTGGATGATCCGAGCACGAATGAGGTGGTTTCCTGGAGCGAGTCCAACAGCAGCTTCGTAGTGTGGGACCCGCACACCTTTTCAATGAATCTTCTTCCAAGATACTTCAAGCACAACAATTTCTCTAGCTTTGTCAGGCAGCTCAACACATATGTAAGTATCTACCAAACCATTTCAATTTTCTTCTTTTTATTTAAAAAGAAAAAAAAAAAAAAAATCTTCTCATGTCAGGTACGAAGATTCCAATCTTATATCGAAAAGATTCAAAAAAGAAGAAATAGAAGCAGGAAAAGAAGTTGAAGAGAAATGAAGATTGGAAACAGTAGGATTCTTCTTTTGTTGTTATCGAATTCCTCTTATTTGGTCGTGTTTAAAATTTCAATTCCACTACTAAGATCATTGTTTAGATGTAAAAGAAAAAGTTCTCGAATTCCAATTCAATCCATATCTCTGTGTTTCTTTGCATAATTGATTGTTTCTGTTTGCCTTATTCTTTTTTCCCAATACACTTAAAAAGACACCCCATTGTTCATGTGAATGCAAGGGATCTTATTCTTTCCAATACACCATAAAGAGCCTAAATTTGTGATTTTTGGAAGTTCTACTAAGAGTAAAATTCCAAAAGTAGAAGTTATTTTTCTCCATAACTATTTTTAGACATGATCCAATGGATCCCAAACTATTTCCATTTTCCTTTTTGATGTAGAGCGGGTCGCGGACAGTTTCATGGCCAAGATGGATCAGAAAAGGCCCGGTCGACGAGAGAGGTGATCAGGACCGTCGGACCTTAAATCGGGCATATCTCACAATCCGGAATGAGTTATTTGATGTAAAATATATGATTTTGGGGTAGAACGAGCTACTTTAGCCAACCAACCCTGCTACAGCGGGTTGCTCAGCCTGGAATTGCAAAAAACCCCTGGATTGACGGTCGTTTCCCTGTTTTAATTTCGTTTTTACTATAAATAGTAAGTTTTAGTTTGATTATAACTCTTCATCCGTCGGGCTTTAGGAGTTGCGCCCAACGTGAAAAGAGCTTAGAATAATTAGGAGAACGGTTTGGTGAAGCCAAATAGGACACTTACTATTTTTGGCCGAAAACCTTGCGCACTAGTAGACATCACGACCGTCTATAAATAGTAAGTTTACTATTTATGGTAAGTTGCTAATTCTAGGAGTTTTAGTTGTAGTTTGATTCTGATTTCCTTCCCATTGCTTGGTACCGCTATTTAAAGGGTTGTGAACTCATTTTTATTCATTCATTAATCAAATTCGAATTGATTAGAATTTCTTTCTATTTCCTGCTTTCTTTCCTCGTGGATTCGAGAAGTCTCTGTGAGGAGTCCAGAGAAGTTCTGTGGATTCGGAATAGTTATCCTCTTGAGGAAGACGGTTCTCGACCTCACGTCCTCCCCTGCGTCACTTTTTTTGTGTTATGTTGATCCTTGAATTAGTTAATTAATGTGGCATCTTTATTAGTGTCTAAGCTATCTTTTAATTGTCTTGTTCTGTTAGAAGCTCTTTTTTTATTTATTATTTTGTACTTTTAATGTTGGCGACTGATTATTTACTGAAAGAAAAGTCTAAAATGCACTATCTTTAGTTGCTAAGATGTCTCTTCTGATCCTCTTCCTTTGTTGAAAGGGTCTTCTTTCTGTTTCTGGATTTGGATCACCTGGTTATGTACCTAAATAAAAGAAAAAGAGCACAGATGAATTGAAATGTAGTATCTGCAAGAGCTAAGCTGTTAAGTTAATCCTTTTTCTTTGTTGAATTGGGCCTTTTTTTTATTTCTATTTCTGAATGTGCGTAATCTGGCTAGCTGCCAAAAAATCGCTGAAATGCAGCATTTTACTAGTTAACCTTTTATTTTAATCATTTTTCTTTGTTTGATGGATCATTTACCAGTTTATTTTATTTTATTTTCTTTCTTTCTTTCTTTCTTTTAATGGAATTGGGTAATCTGGTTATACTCCAAAAATCAAACTGTAAAACGTATTGTATCTTTACTAGCTAATCTTTTCCTTTTTCCTTTTATAGATTTTAGAATACAGTTATTTTGTTCTTTTTCCTCCTATTTTCTTTTCATGGGCTTTTGCAAGGTTCAAAATATCAATGTATCATTTCCTTAATAGCAGGAATTTTTTTGATTCATTGGCACCACAATATGATGTTTGTACTGCAACATGGCAATGTATTGGAAATACGTTCTGATAAAATTGCATAATTTCAGAATGGTTCATGATAAGTTCCTCCCGAAATAACTTGAAACTAAGTGTTGTACCAATATCAGTGATTTTGGAATGAACGGAAACATGTTCTGAATGTCTTGCGATAAGTTTGCTAGCTATATGATATGTTCGAACTATATTTTGGATCCTCGGTCTTTTAGTCGATCTTTAAATTTAGCTTTCAGCCATTTCAAACCACTTGTATCCATATAACCAATCAAGCTATAGATTAGATTACCAAACTCCCTCTTTTGTCATCATTTTGGTGAGGTGTTTCTTGTAAGGTGCCTTATGATTTTTAAGGGTGGCTTGGATTTCAACGCTAACAGAAGAATTTGATGCCCACAGGGATTCAGAAAGGTGGATCCTGATAGATGGGAGTTTGCCAATGAGGGATTTCTCAAAGGTCAGAGGCATCTACTTAAGAACATCAGGAGGAGAAAGCCACCCTCTCGACCCTCTCTACAACAGCAAGCTTTAGGCCCTTGTCTTGAAGTGGGACAGTTCGGATTAGATGCAGAGGTCGACCGTCTGAGGCGAGACAAGAACATTTTAATGATGGAATTGGTAAAAATCAGACAGCAGCAACAAAACACCAGAGCCCATCTTCAAGCCATGGAAGAAAGGTTGCAAGGGACAGAACAAAAGCAGCAACAGATGATGGCATTCTTAGCTAAAGCAATGCAAAACCCAACCTTCTTGCAGCAATTGATACAGAAGAAGGAGAAAAGGAAGGAGCTTGAAGAAGCAATAACCAAGAAGAGGAGAAGGCCCATTGATAGAAGGTCCGGTGGGGGTGAATCGAGCCAGATAGGTGACCCAGAAATGTCTGTTAAAACCGAAGAGCCGGATTTCGAAGGCCTTTATGGCTCTGATGTCTCAGAGCTGGAGGTCCTTGCACTGGAGATGCAGGGATTTAGGAGAACTCAAAAGGAAGAAGAACAAGGAGAGCATGACCAGCAAGAACAAAAAGATGAAAATGAACTCAACAATGACTTTTGGGAAGAGCTGTTGAATGAGAAGTTTGGAGATGAAAAGGGGGCTTCAGATATTGAAGGAAGAGAAGATGAGGATGTGAATGTCTTGGCTGACAGATTGGGTTATTTAGGTTCCAGCCCAAAGTAGAGAGAGAATCGTATCTTTGGTCTTTTGCTTTGCTTTTCCTCTAATTCAATTTCAGCTGACTTCGATCGCCAGAACTTTTCTATCCTGGTAGATAACCTTCTGTATCTAATTTGATTGGACTTCCTTATTCGAACTCATATCCATGCTGCACCTACCTGGATGGATGTCATTGCACCCATTATCCATCTTGGCTTTTGTACTGTTTCAATATTCAAATGGAGTATGGGTGTATGCAAATCAGAAAGGCTGGGTGTAAATAGTCTCTCCCCTTCGTCATCCATTGTCTATGAGTTCTCTTTTTCTTTTCCAATTTTCTTAAGAACCCAAATATTCATTGGGTTCTTTTCCATCTTTCATTTGGGTTCTATAATGCTTTGAAAGGCTATAACTTTCATCTGGGTTTTTGGATTTTGAGCAGAAGATGCTGAAATTTCATAGTAATCTGCAGAAACAACAATGGAGAGGGAACCAGGCATTAGTATCCTTTACAGCCATCATGTTCACTAGTTATGTTTTACATTGATTTTTATTGGGTTCTCTGTCTTTTCTGTTTCTCTTGGTTTATAAGGCCTCTCTCACTGTCTGTCTGAGCAGCTTGCAGGAATAGCATGGAAGAGTCTCTGGATGTCTCGACCATTATTTTTCTGAAAGTCTGTCACTCTTCCTCACCTAACATTTCTCTATACATTGCTTGATTCTTCATGCAATTACTTTTGTTTAAATGCATCTGAAAATGGGTGCAGGATGTTCAGCAGCAATGGGACTTGAAGAGGGGGTGGCTCCAGAGCTCAACCAACGGTCAGATGATATTTTCGAAATGTGAGTTATTAACAGCTAGCTTCTCCTTGTCGGTTAGATTTTAATGTAGTCAATGTAACGGAGGGTTGAGGCATTGAGAATATCATTACAAATGGTCGGTGATGATGTTAACAGTTTCGTATGTAGTGGTATTTTTAATCTGTGACAGTGCCAGGGCTCTTTTGTCTTTTTCTCATTTTGTCGTCTACGTCGTGCCATCTCATCATATCTGTCCATGTACTTTTTTTCTTTTTACTTGTTCAAATTGCACAATGAGTTAGCTCTACTGATCTTTAATCAGTGCATTCTAGGATGATAATGGTAATTGCAGCAGTGCTCGTAAGCAAGGGCGCCCATCTATCCGGACTGTCCATTAGACGAACGCCGCCTCTTAAATAGGCCAATGCCCAAAAGCCCGAATCCTTGACAGATACAACTACCAAAAAATTTTGCTAGATGGACATTAAGAAACTGTACTCTTCTCCAATTCCGTAACAATCCTCTTCCCAATCGACAGTTTCTGTCGTTTCGAAGGTTGCCTATCCAAGAGGTTGTTATTCTAATGAGCAGTCCAGATCAATGAGTACATTCATTGATGGGTGTCGGTGAAGGAAATGCTGAAATACCATTTTGCAGTTTGAGGCAATAAGAAATGTGGGATTAAAAGGCTAATTTCTAAGGTTTCACCGTATGTAATTGGAATCGAATCTTAGTGGAATTCATCCTTCTTCTTTTTTCTTTTCTTTTTTGTTTTCTTTTTAATAAAATCACTCGAATGTTGTCGAGAGCATGATAATTTGCTATCTTTCAAATACCGAGTATGGTGTGACAATTAGCGACAGTAATATATCATCTTCATAGGTTAATGTTCAACTTCAAGCTTAGCATTATCTTGAAGAGAGAATCTATCAGGTGGGGCTGACCATCAACATTGCCTGACTCAGTAAATCTGGCTGCTTTGGGTGGGCCACATTTTTATGAGAAGAATGGAACATCTGAAAAATTCCAATGCTCTATATGGAAAGTACCTGTGTTACATATTTAAGAGAGTTCCTTACTCTTTTATCTCAGGCGGGCCTCACAAGACATGGTACGGCCCCGATGTGGGGCCCACCATGATGAATGCATTGTATATCTACACCGTCCATCCGTTTAGGGCATGAAACCAAAACTGAAGAAGATTCAAATCAGGATCAGGCTGTGCCCAAGATCGCCAGTCTCGAATAATCAGATTGGGCCACATCTACTTTTCGAACCTTTACCGAACATACAAGTGTGGGCTCAGCCCAATTAGTTATTGGGCAAAAACTCAGGCCTAATCCAGCCCATGGGAGTAAACCCAACCTGGACTGTTGATGTTGATATGGTGCCAGTATTGGACTATGGTCCTTCCAGGAGGTGGGCTATCACGTTGACTGTCCAGAATGGTTGGAGAATAACAATATGATGTTTTTCACTTTCATGGTGTGCCCATCTCTACCTCCATTGGATGGGCCACATAGAGTACAGATGGATAATTCTTGAAGATGAGACTTTTCAAATGTTTATGTGCAACTTTATGTTCCTTGCTTACGAGTGTAATCTTTGAATCGACATACACTTGTGGCCCCATCTAATTATTGGATAGGCCTAACTTTCGACACGAGTGATTTTCATGGTGTGGCTGACAGTTATACGGTGTGGATGTCCTGCACAAATGGCATGTTGAAAGATAGGACAGAATGACTAGTTTGTTTGTTGTCAAGGTGTTCAGCTCTTGAATTTTGATACGATGCGTCCAACTACGGATGGCCCATGAACTTGCTCTCCTATATAAACAATTGCAATTATGGATTGGTGAATCATCTGAGTCGACTCAGGGAAGTCGCGACTGACTTGTGACCAGCATGAGTGAGATGGTAAAGTGATCGACGCAGGGAGAGGCGTAATGAGGATGATTACCATCTTCCTCAACGATAAACACCTTAAAATAACAAGGTTCTTTTAAATACACAAGAATAGTTTTTCGAATCCATGAGAGAAATAAGAGAATGTTTTTGAAATTTTATCTAAAAATATCAAAATAATTGCATGCTTAAATACTCTTAAAGAAATCCTAAGAAGCAATTAGGAAAGACGTAGACAAATAAGAAAACAAAAACTGAAAAGCGCAATAGTTTCTGTTGACCATCAATCAGAATGGTGCAAAACTTCCAAAGAACAAAACTCAAAAATTGTATTTGTTCCGATCAACCGATCAAATTGAGCAAAAAGTGTCCCGCAAGGATTTCTATTGATCGATAGATTAACTCGATCGGTCTGCTGGATCAACCCCGATCAATCAAATTATGCTGAAATTTGTTGATTTTCTTTTGGACTTCTTTTGGTCCATTTATGAGAGGTACATGCTTATTCGATATCCTAGTCATAAAGTCTCACTACACGTGAAAATATGACCCAGAGATCTAAGCACTTGGTACAAGTGGGGTCCATGGTTTTTTCTTTTCTGTTTATCACATCAGACACGCCATAGATTGGGAAAGAAACAAACATATTACAATTTGAAAATGCCAGCCATCAAATATTTCTCCTATGGGCCACTCAACCATGTTCCCCACTTGTACAAATGGATGAGGATAGCGTCTAGCGTTTATACAAGTGAGGCGCATGTACATTGATCCATGCCATCAATCTGATGGACCACAGCATGGATGCACCATGCTAAATAGATCTTCTAGTTTATCCTAGTGTAATCCTTGGTGCTATTAATGTTGATTGATGTCTTGAATATGTAAATCAGCAAGTCTGTCGATGATGATATCTTGATGCCATTAAGTAGATTTTGATGCCATTGGAGGCTGCTCGATGCCATCGGAGAAATCCAAAATTTTCACGATTTGTTGTTGGACACTTTTGGTGTCCACTTGATGGCATCGAAATGGGTTCGTTGCCATCAACGAACCGTCGATGACATCGAAGTGCCATCGAGAGAATCCGAAAAATATATGTTTAGTCGCCTGAACATTTTGGTGTTTTGTTCGATGACATCGAAGGTTGTTCGATACCATTGAAGTGACATCGAAGGTATCATCGAACAATTGCACAGAGTTACGTAAAGTTGCGTATCTGCAGGATTTATTTCCTATTTCGATTGTCATTCTCATAGACGCTATATATGGGTGTAATCGAGAATAAGGGAGCATTCCAAAGGCTTTCTAATTCGTTCCTAGGGTTTGAAGGGCTTGTATGGGAAGATTCGAGGCTTGTTCAAATCGGGTATTCTCTCTATCTTTTGTAATTTTTACTTTCATAGTGCATTGTTGTCGCTTTATGCCGTGGTTTTTTCCCGCAAGGGTTTTTCCCTGTTAAATTCGGTTTGTTTGTGATTGGACTTGGTTGTTGCGATTAGAGTACTTTTTTTTAATTCATCTGTGTGTTTCTGCGGTCCCCCGTTAAGTGTTATCAGAGATTAACGTCGAGGCACAAATTGAATCTAAAAGCATAGTGTCAATGGCTTATAATCCTAAGTTCAATGTTGAGAAAGATTTCAGAAAAAATAATTTTGAATTGTGCAAGGTCAAGATGACCGATTTCTTAGTTCAGTAAGGATTGGATAACACGCTCCTTGAGAAGCGACCAGAATTTATGACAGATAATGAATGGAACAAGATAGATAAGAAAGCGAGAACCTTTATCTAATTGTGTTTAACGAATGAGGTCCTCTATAATGTCATGAGAGAAAAAACTGCAGCAAGTATATGGGTGAAATTAGAGGACATCTATGCGAAGAAATCTCTTGATAATCGCCTATACTTGAACTTTCAGTTGTTCAATCTAAAAATGGTAAAGAGAGGTGATGTTGGGGCCCACATAAGTAACTTTAATAAGATGATTTACAAATTGTTGGATGTAGAGGAAATGATGAAGGATGAGGATCAGGCATGCATCTTGTTGAATTCTCTCCCAGCGTCTTATGAGTCATTCAAGGACTCGTTATGCACTGATATATCGACCCTTATCGTTGATATCATTATCTTAGCCTTTTATGGAAAGGTGATAAGAAAGAAAAGTAGTGATGAAGGTCCCTTTACAGATGTATTGGTTACGAGGGAGCGGAATTTTGAGTGAAATAATGTATCTTCTCGATCAAGATCCAAATCCAAGGGCAATGGAAAAGGAAAGTTGAAGTGATGAAACTGTGAAATGTCTGGGCACATGAAGAAGGATTGTACAAATCCTAAGGTGAGAAAAGATAATTCATAGGCTTCTTCCAAGGAAGCCAACACTGTGGAGTCTGATGAAAGTACAAGTGGAGGTGATGTGTTGTTAGTGTCCATGGTCAGGCACTTATACGATGATCATAAAGACGAGTGAATTTTGGATACCGAGGCATCATATCACATGACTCATTATCGGAGTTAGTTCACCAGTTACAAAGAGTGAGATGGTGACCAGGTATTTATGGAAAATGATAATGCATGTAATGTGAAGGGTATTAGATTAGTGCGCATTAAGATATTTGATGGCATGGAGCGTACCTTGACCGAGGTTAGACACGTACCTTAATATCTCTTGGGGCACTTGAGGCGCTTAGATGAATTCACTGGTTTTGATCGTGTCCTTAAAGGTTCAAAGGGGGCAGTCATTATTATGAAGGCACAGAGGAGTGAGAATCTTTACATGTTGATCGGGAGTAGTTCATCAGGTGGAGTTGCAATGTATGTAGCGGATTCTACGTCTGCATGTATGTGACATGCACGTCTGGGCCACATGAGCGAGCAAGGCATGAAGGTACTTTTTGACCGTTGCTTAATTTCAGTTTTTAAAACTTTCGATTTAAGTATATACGACCACTGTATATATGGTAAACATTCAAGGTTATCTCTTATATCTAAGAAACATGTATGAATGGTGTTCTTGAGTATGTGCATTCTGATGTATGGGGGCCTACGCCTATGGTTTCCGCTGGAGCGTCGGCATGGTTTGTCATATTCACTTACAACTACTTTAGGAAAGTGTGAGTTTATTTTATGAAAAATAAATCCGATGTTTTCAGCAACTTTAAGCAGTGGAAGGCGGTGGTTGAAAAACAGTCAGGTCGAAAGGTAAATGTATTAAGAATAGATAATGGTAGAGAATTTATTTCATATAAGTTTAATCAATACTGTAAGAAAGAAAGGATTGTGAGGCACAACACAGCGCACCACACACCATAGCAAAAAGGTGTGGTTAAGCGGATGAATCAAACTCTCTTAAAGAGAGCCCGATATATGATTAGTAATGCTTGGTTGGGTAAGGAATTATGGATTGAGGCTATTAATACGACTTGTTATATAGTAAATCGGTTTCCTTCTACGGCCATTGATTACAAAATTTTAAAGGAAGTATGGAGTAGACAACAGGTAGACTACTCAGAATTGCATATGTTTGGTTGTGAAGCTTACTCTCATGTACCGTCAGTTCAGAGAGATAAGCTAGACCAAAGAGCCAAAAAGTACATCTTTGTTGGCTATAATGGTGGTGTGAAGGGGTACAGGCTGTACCAATGGATCACACGAAAAATCATCATTAGCTGTGATGTCAAATTCGATGAAGGATCCTTGTTCCGTAAGGATGAGCATGAAGAACCAGAAAAGTTGGCTATAGACGTTCAGAAAAACACAAGTTAATATTGATATGCAGACAAATTAAGGAACGTGAGTAGGTGGAGTTGCCACCTGTGCGAAGGAATCCGTTGCAGGATCGCACGTTACTAGCGAGATACAGGGATGAATCTAATGTCGCGTATGCCCTCATTACAGATGAGGGGGATTCGTTTACTCTTTAGAAAGCTCTTGATGAGTCTGATGAGGAAAAGTGGAAAGCAGTGATGAATGATGAGATAAACTTCTTATATAAGAACAAAACGTGAGAGCTGGTGGAGCTTCCCGTTGGCTAAAAAGTGATCGGGTGCAAGTGAATCTTCAAAAAGAAACATGATAGGTACAAAGCAATGTTGGTAGCGAAGAGATACAGTCAGAGAGAATGTATCAACTTTACTGAGATATTCACGCCAGCTGTGAAACAAGTATCTATCAAATTCGTGTTGGCATTAATAGCCCAATACGATCTCAAGCTGTAACAAATAGATTTGAAGACTGTTTTCCTGTATGGGGAATTGAAAAAGCATGCAGATTTATGTGAAGCAACCAAAAGGTTTCAAAATAAAATGGGCAGAGAATAAGGTTTGGAGCTTAAAGAGGTTGCTGAATGGCCTGAAGCAATCGCCTAGGCAGTGGTACAAAAAGTTTGATTCTTTCATGGTGAGTCAGAAGTTTGCTAGGAGTGAGCATGATCACTATGTTTATTACAAGACATCGACTGATGGGAAGTTCATTATCCTGGTGTTGTATATTGATGATATGTCTATCGCCAGTCATAACATGTCTGAGATAGATTTACTGAAGACTCAATTATCAGGGACATTCGAGATAAAAGAACTGGGGGTTGCAAAGAACGTTCTCTACATCGATATATACATAGATAAGAAAAGGAATAGGCTTTGACTATCTCAGAAAGAATACCTTTAAAAGGTATTGATGAAGTATGAGATGGACAGGGTTATACTAGTCAACATTCATCACGCGACTCATTTTAAGCTTCCTTTTGAACCGTGTCCTAAAACTAATGAAGAAAACCAGGAGATTTCTCATGTGCCATATTTGAATACGGTTGATAGTTTGATATATGTCATGGTCTGTACTAGACTAGACATTTCACCTGCAGTCGGTGTTGTTAGCAGATATATGTCTAACCCTGGAAAGCAACACTGGGATGTAGTAAAATGACTACTTTGATACATTTGAGGTACATAGGACTACATCTTATCTTTTGAGAAATTAGGTGTTAAGTTAGTAGGGTATGTGAATTATGTTTACGTGGGCAGTGTGGATACAAGAAGGTCGACTTCCAGTTACTCGTTTGTGCTAGCGGGTGGAATGATCAGTTGGATGTCAAAGCTTCAGTTTGCGGTGACTCTTTTTAGGACCAAGGCTAAATATATTGCAGTGATAGAGGCATTCAAGGAAGGTGTTTGGTTAAGGGGGATGATAAATTAGTTGGGGCTTCAGCAGGAAGTCATGCTGGTTAGTTGTGATAGCGAAAGCGCAATCAATTTGGCTAAAAATTCTATTTATCACTCATATACTAAACACAATAATGTTCGTCACCATTTTATCCTACAGGTGCTAGAGGAATGAGTCATGACTCTGGAGAAGGTTTACATAAGTATGAATTCGACTACATGCTCATTAAGGTGGTTCCGACAGAGAAGTTTAAGTTCTGTGCAACTTCTATAGGCTTGGCGAAGGCATAAAAGGAAGACAAATTATGCATGAGAAGCAATGGTGGAGTTATGATACAAGATGAGATTAGGGATGAGGAAAAATGAGCTATGAAGAATGGCAATTGAAGACATGGTGGAGATTGTTGATTGATGTCTTAAATCTGTAAATCAACAAGTCGAGGATAGCTCGATGTCATCAAAGGTTGCTCAATGCCATCGAAAAAATCTGGGAATTTTACAATTGGTCGCTAAACACTTTTGGTGTCTTACTCGATACCATCGAAATGGGTTTGATGCCATTGACGAGCCGTCGATGACATCGAAGTTCCATCGAAGTACCATCAAGAAAATCCGAAAAATACATATTTAGTCACTGGAATGTTTTAGTGTTTTGTTCAATGACATCGAAGAGGTTCGATGCCATCGAAGTGTCATTGAATGATCATGCAGAGTTACGTATCTGTGGGATTTGTTTCTTATTTCGATTGTTATTCTCATAGAGATTCCTTTTTTAGAGTAACAACTTCTCTTTTGAGGAGGTTTACTTCTCGATAGAGATCTTGCAGAGACACTTGGGTTGAGGAAGTTGTTTTAAGACGTTGATATACATCTTGCATTGAGGTTAATGCAACTGGCTTATGAAAAGAAACAAGTTTTTCTTTTTCTTTGGAATTTTCTTTTGGAGAGTCTTGATTTAAAGCACTACACACACACACACACACACACACATGGGTGTAATCGAGAATATGGGGCATTCCAAGGACTTTCTAATTCATTCCTTAGGTTTTAAGGGCTTATAAGGGAATATTTGAGGCTTGTTCGAATCAGGTTGGATTTTTTTTTTTTTTTTTTTTTTAAAAAATTCTACTTTGATAGTGTATTATTATCGCTTTGTGCCGTGATTTTTTTCCACTGAAATTTTTCCACATTAAATTTAGTTTGTTTGTGATTGGACTTAATTAGTTGTTGCAATTCTAGTACTTTGCCTGATTTATCTACGTGTGCTTCTGCAGTCCCCCAACAGTTAATCTGAAATTTGGACGGCTGCGGTGTTTCTATCTTGACAGGTGGTTTGAAGGCCACGAATCAATGAGTTAGGTTGTCCCACTGATTATTATCCTGGGTCACGATTCATCCACCGTGTCGGACCCACCAAATCAGTGTTCTGATTCAACAAAACCATTGGTTTACCTGTACATGCATCAGGAATTGAAGTTCAATTCGCAACAGTGACTCCAATCCATTCAACAGGTGGGGCCCATGTGGAACATGATATGTCGCTCATCACATGGACCACACGTGTTCGTGAAAAAAGGAAAGATACCAAAAATAACCAACAGCCAATGTTCAAGAAACAGATGGCTACCCAACTGAGTGGTCCGGCACATCTTTTGAGGATGGTCACATTCATCGTTGGCACCACGTATAGATCACCTAAAAGAATGATGACGTTGGGCTTGCATCACGCTGACCGTCCATTTTCTGGTCCCAGATCAATGTGGGTCAGACTCACGAATATACTATGGTCCTGGAGGGAGCGGATTAGGTACGGCCCCAGCCTCACCCAATAGGGTGTGGCCCTTACCGTGGGGCCCACCTTGATGTATGTATTATAATCCATGCCATTTATCCGTTTTCCCATATCATTTCAGGGCATGAACTAAAACTGAATGCTTGTATAGAACTGATTAAGTTTTACTTTGTATTCTTGTACATGTCATGGTTTCGAGAGTGGACGAGTCTTACCTGAGTTGACTCGGTATTAGTGGGACCATATCCGGTTTGACACAAGTTGGGCCGTCTGACGATGTGAGATGTAGACAATTCATGTATAAGTACTATTTGGGGTTGTTTAAATATTGCCTACAGGTTCTAAAGTTATAAGTGACTTTTAGGGCCTGTTTGGATACCACCAAATAAGTTTTTTTTTTGGATAAGTGACTTATTTCAAATAAATTGGGTTTATGCTTAATTATATAAATGTAACTTTTTCACTTAAAAAT
Source organism: Magnolia sinica (assembly GCF_029962835.1). Lineage (NCBI taxonomy): Eukaryota > Viridiplantae > Streptophyta > Magnoliopsida > Magnoliales > Magnoliaceae > Magnolia > Magnolia sinica. The sequence continues at coordinate 38,089,132 of NC_080590.1, read as the reverse complement.
ATATAATTATTTTAGTTAATTTTTTAAAAACTTTTCTACTTTTCATACATTGCTGAAAAGAGACGCAAGGATAGATGAAAGAGAGGAGAAGCTAATAAGTATATTGTTTGTTAAACAACTTATCTTGAGCAACTTGCCATCCAAGCAGGCCTTTAGTTGTAAGCCAGTAGAAAGTGGCCTATCACCCTAGTTTCATAAGTTTTTTTTTTTTTTTTTGACAATTTTGTATTTTTTTTTTCTTTCATGCATTACTTATAAGTGACTTATATGTAAGTTTTCTCTTTCAAACATCACTTGTAAATAACCTGTAAGTTCTCACTTACAAAGCTTATAGGCATAGAAAAAAATAATAATAATAATAAAATAAATAAAGACCCCTTTGAGTTTTCATTTGTAGTTTTACACCTGTCTCATGGCTTTGAGTTTAGATGATTCCTATACGTTTTGTTCAGTTGACTACAATGGACTAGACACGAGTCGATTATGACTCGTACACTTAGTTTCAGTTTCGGTAGGGCCATATCAGATCTTACACCATGTGTTGTGTAGATAATTCATCTCTGGCTTGGCCGAGTTGGGCATATTCTACATATGTCACATCATAGACAATTCATGTTCAATACCATTCGTGGTCTTCTGGTCATGAGTTTAAGAAAAGACTAATCTACTCGTCCGAGTTGATTCAGCCTCAATTGGACCATATTTGATTTGAACACCATTTGTCACGTCATGTGGATCAAGTTCCTAACATTTATGGGACCAGAATAAGTTCAAGAAAATTTTGACAAAATTCAGCATAATTCAATCAGTCGATCAATTACGTTGATTGGTTGAAATCTTAATAGAAATTTCAGATTGTTTGCTAGCTGATTTCTGTCAGTTTAGACAAGTTGACAGGTCATTGATAGGTCGAAATATTGTTCGACAGGTCGACAGATCAGGTTGACAAATCGAAATTTACAAAATTTTCAATTTTAGTCTCTAGACGTTTTTTGAGTCATTTTTATAAGTCGATGATAGATTGACAGACGACAGAAATTTGCACGATTTTCATAATTTGTTTAGGACTTGTTTGATTATGTTTTATGATTTTTTTAAAATTATTTAAGTATGTAAACTCATTTTTTCAAAAATCTATATATAATCTATCAATAAAATTTCTTTAAAAATTTTTCATATCTCATGGATTCGAAAATTTTCTCTTGTGGATTCAAGAATTTTCCCTTATGAATTTAAGGTGTTTATCGATCAAGGAAGATGATAAATTATCTCATCACATCCTTCGCTGCGTCAGTTTGTATCAAAAAGAAGATTTTTCTCGGATCGATGGCTTCTAACGACGGGTTAAGTAGCAATCTCATAGATGGTTTTCTAGGGAATTATCATTTAAGCGGCTTTCGAGATAGCATAGCAGGAGAATCGACAAGTCATATATATATGCAAGGGTTGCAGACTACTCTCGACTGCATGACAGAGGCCCTAGAGCAACTCTGTGTTTGTGGCAATGATCCTCCTACGATAGGCGCTGAAATTTGTAATTGTACTGATCACAGGACGATGCCCGCGATGAATTGCAAAATCACACTTAAGGATGTGGGATCTAACAACGAGAAGATTGATGAAATGATCCTCATCTCAAACGAGGCAGCGATTGGGTAGATTGGACGGATCGAGAATTCGGGATGAAAGTTGATCTTCCTAACTTCAACGACCAACTCCACGTCGAGGTCTTTCTCAATTAGCTGCTTGAAGTGAAACGTTTCTTCAACTACATGAACATTGCCGAAGAGAAGAAAGTTAAACTTGTGGCCTATAAGTTGAATGGCGAAGCTTCAACTAGGTGGGAGCATCTTCAACTCGTAATAAGGACGAGACAAATGAAAGCGTCAAGCTATACGTGGTCGCAGATGAAAGAGTTGTTGCCTATGCGATTCCTCCATAGCAATTACAATAAGGTATTATTCCAAGAAGACCAAAATTGTTGGTAGGATATCCCATCGGTTAAGGGTTATGTAAAAAATCCTATTGTCTGTCGGCGAAAGGTAACCTAGTCAAGATGGAGTCGCGACAAGCTATCTGATTCATCAGTGGCGTAGGTGTGACCCCTATGGAAACGGAGAACTAACCTAGTACCTTTAAAGTGGACGAGCAGCCTCTCATAAACTAATGGGATTTCGTCAAACACTCTAAGAAGACAGAAGTGATAGTGGCATTAGTAGAAAAGAAAGTAGAAGTGGAGTTTATGAACATTCTAGAAAATGTAAGGCCAATGTTGCAGGAGTTAAAGACAATTGTGCTCACTGAACTTCCCGACGAATTGTCCCCTATGCAGGAGATTGGTCTTTCTTAGGTTGATTTTTTCTACGACAACACAAAGAATCAATCTATCAACCAGGCCCAATTTGAAATTGTATATGGCCGAGTTCCTAAACCTGCACTCGACTTTTTTTTCATTGCCTAAACTACCTGGAATGAGTGTTGTGGGGGAGAATATGGAAGTTCAGGTAACAACTATTCATGATGATATTTAAGAGAAATTAAAGAAGTTTCCTGCAAAGTATAAGGAAGAGCCTAATAAATGTCGGCATCTGAAGTTGAATATATATCGTGAACGAAGTCCGTTGAAGAACTCGATGACAGGTTTGTTTTTTTTCAAGTGGAGGGGTCTGATAGGACGTGGATCAAGCATGTTCCTAACACACATAGATGAGAATAAGCCCAAAGAGAATTCAACAAAATTCAATATAATTCAACAAGTCGAAATCCTGACAGAAATTCCAGATTGCTTGCTGGCCGATTTTAGGCAGTTTAGACAAGTCGACAGATTTATCGACAGATCGAAATATTGTTCAACAGGTCAATAGATCAAAATTCATAGAATTTTCAATTTTAGCCTCCGAATGTTTTTTAGCTATTTCGACTGGTCAATGACAAGTTGACAGATGGCAAAAATTTGCACGATTTTCAGAATTTTGTTTCTTTATTTGATTAGAACTCTTTTGATTACATTTTAAGATTTTTTAGAGTTATTTAAGGATGTTAAATTCTTTTTTTTTTCAAAAATTTATCTATCAGTAAAATTATTTAAATTTTTTAATATTTTTTGTGGATTAAAAATTCTCTTATGGATTTAAAAGTGCTTCGTGGATTCAAAGTGTTTATTTGTTAAGAAATACGGTGATCAACCTCATCACGTCCTTCCCAACGTCATAAACAAATAATCATCCCTGATTCAGACAAGTTGGGCAATTCACCCTATCTCAGGCAAGTCCGGTGATCCACGCCTTCGTAAGAGAGGCTCGATGAAGATAGCCACCCACGTTCTAGAAAATGCTCCTATGGAAGAGATTGGGGAGTTTGATTGTCCATGCAAGTCGCTGATACTGCACGGTTTCTTCTTAACGGTCCCTGCATTTGAAAGCCTCTAAGATGGGCCAGCACATATACAATTAGAAAGAACATACAGTAATAGTTTCCATTCAGCCAAAATATCTCATCTTTCAATGGCTAGGATCTTCCAATCAGGTAAATTTTCGGTAACCAATATCAAGTCTCATGACATCATCATTTTGGATATTTAAACCATGAACCTGCTTATTGAAACTCATGACACGTTAAGAGGCAATCCACACTGCAGGATCACCTGGCCCTGAGCTTTATATGATACCTTTTCTTTTTCGTTTTTTTGTGGATATTTGTAGAATCTCTACTTTATATAAGGCGGCTAGACATGGACAATTTTAACCACATAATTAGTTTTGGATGAGAAAAAGTTATATTATTTAGGGACATTGAAGGGTTTTAAGAAAAGGAGATGTCAGTTAGGTAACTTAAAAAAGTATGAGGGGCCCACCATTCCTTTGTCTAGGCTGTCTACCATTTCCAAGGAAAGAAACTTGGGTACTTGGATAGGGTAAGATGGTTGATAAATGAGCACTAAGATATCATACACAAAGGTGGTTGATAAATGAGCACTAAGAAATTATACACAAGAAAACTATGAATTAAAATAAAAATAGTTAAAATTATATATTTAGATTTAGATGGATTTTAATTAAAAATAATTTTTAATAATTTTTTAAATAGTTAATTAATGAATATTTAATAGATGGTCAAGTGAAATTAATGGATTATCTAAAGTCCACAAATAAATACTTAATAATTTGAGCTCAAAAAGTTTAAATCTTTCTAACTTTTGAAAAGAAACCTATCTACTGTAGTTCCAACGACTTGGCCTGTTTGATTGAGCTGATGCATGCCTTGTGTATGGTTTCAAAGTGCATGAATATCAATCCTTAGTCTTTGACAAAGTATTAAATAATTGCAAACCTCTCTCGATCTCTCTCTACTCACATGCATCACATGCTACACCACATGGGACTCTTGGGAGAAAAGAAGAAGAAGAAAAGCTCAAGCTAGAAGAGTTGAGTTGTATGGCATTTGGCTTTGTTTTTGTTTTTTATTTTTATTTTTCTTTTTTCAGTTAGCTTAGTACACACCCTAGGTCAGTACACACTCCAGTGTGTTAGCCACCTCCACGAATTGATACCATGACCTCAATGTTGAAATGAGGTATCTTCACTCAGTCCACCACTTGAGCTATGGATCAGGGTGTTACATTTGGCTTTGTCATATGAACCGTTGTGATATTTTCTTTCTCAACCATATGTCATTGACTGACAATTGAAATATTCTTCTAAAGTTGAAGGTTCTCCTAGCACGCGCCATCCACAATTCAATCCATTAATAGCTACTACATGGAAAGGTGAACCATGGTGTTCCTTACCATTCTTTAGCTAATTGCTTGTGAACCAATATGTTACAACTTTCGGGTCGTGCATTTTATAATAATTAATTACAAAGGGCATAATGGAGAATGAGGATTGTGTTAGGGGGTTAGACACAAGCGCTAATGAAAAAGCACCACAAGTAATGCGTGAGACCAACGGTGGAAAGGGCAGAACAATCATTTCATGCAGGGAATATTTAATTTTTCACTATGAGACATCTCACGCATTATACGCTTGGGTGATGTATTTTCATTGTCGTTACACTGAGTGCATCCAATGCCTTGCTGGACGCAATTTACATCCCATAATGAGATTCTCCGAGTGTTTATCGAAAAATAGGTCTAATGAGTTGTCCTCCAATAAATATAACAGGTGGTGTCAGCTCTTATCCGAACTTGTGTTTACGGTTGAGATTGTATCTACCACTACGCCCACCTATTTATCCGACGGGCATGATATTTTGGACATTTTTAGAGCTCGAAAATATCGCACTCATCCACACATGTGCAAGAGGTGGCACGGAAATGCCTCTCCAAGTGGTGCTTTTGCAAACACGGCAAGGGCAATGTTTTGGCATGTTCATCATGTGGATATAAATTAAGCCACTTTTATTTTTAATGGCACCCAAACACTAGATAAAGTTTGCCTATGAGCCTTTAATTATCTTTGCACAAATATCTCACAAATGGTAAAACCCTAACCCTCTAAATATTTTCCCAACAAATCGATGGCGAAGAAAGAAAATGAGGAATAGTTTCTACTCAAAAGAAGCTAAATATCTTGTAGCTAGCATATTCCAAATTGAGGAACTTTCAGTTGGGCCACCCCTCTTTAGGTTCATTAGAAGTGCCCCAGTGGCACCAATGCAATTTGAGAAATGGTGTAACCATGTTCTTCTGGCCCCACATGTTGTGGATGACATCCAACCCATCCAAGTGGTCCACCCCATCATGATTTTCAGAAGCTATAAGATTATGACAATTTATTCAATGGGGTCTTTCTATAATTGAGAATTGCCTATTATACAAAATATTATAGCATGAAGATTTTTTTGAATGGAGATTTCATGGGGCCCCACGTTCAATATGGGTCATTCATTAAGAGGCGTCCACCTTTGTTGTGAACCATCTATCATGTGAGACCCACTTGATGAGGATAGTCCATCATGCGAGGCTACATTTTGATCTAATTCATCCATCACGTGAGACCCACCTTTGATGTCCATCATCCATCATGTAGGTCCCACCTTTTTTGTGGATTGTCCATCATGTGGGCTGTCCATCAGGTAGAGCCTGCTTGATGTAGATCATCCATCATGTGGAGCCACACTTTGATGCGGGTCATCCATCATGATGGGCTCACATTTGATGTGATATTGCATTATGTGGGCCCACCTTTGTTGGGGACCAATCATCATGTGGGCCCCACCTTTAATATGGGTCGTTCATCATGTGAGCCCAACTCGAAGTACTTGAAAAGTTTAAGGATAATTTTGTCAAAAAATGTCTACATGCTTAAGCCAAATATGTTATTTTTCAAAAAGTAACCCCTCACCCATTTATAAAATCAAAACTTATTTACTACTTTCTAAACAAATTTATAAAATTGAAACTTATTTACTACTTTTAAACAAATAAATTTCATAATTCTAAAATCAGATCTTATTTGCTACTTTTTAAATAAATAAGCCATATAATTAGACTTTTACCAAATAATCTAACAGCTCATTTAAAAATAAAAAATAAACCAATCAACTCTTATTTGTAGAGATGCCAAACGTCCCCTCATACAAATATTTTAACCATTGGAATTTTTCTTAATATAGATAGATCTTTTCAACTTTAAATGATGAAAGAATTGAAATACTTTAAGTTGACTGATTTTAATATCAATTCTATGGTTAAGCAAATCATGTAGACAGCTTGGTTTATCGAAGGATACCCACCTTCAATGTCTATAGCCTGGGCGTGTACAATATAACAACGTATGAAATGCATTCTACCAAAGCTTCCAAGATACAGCCATGATTGCGTTGTAAAAAATGAGGAGATGAAACATAGAAAGTAAGGAATACTACTACAGTAATGAGGTCCTCAGATATGGTTTACATGTTTATATATCAACCGGCTCCATTGATATATTAGACCTAACATGGATGGCACAAAAAGTTAAGGCATTTCTATCCATTGAAGAATAGCCATTAAAGCAACGGTATCCATTAAAACAACGGTAGAAAATAATAATAATTAATGGTCAACAGAAAACTGATAAATAAGACCGTTTGATAGATGGGCCCGATTGATGATTCAACCTACTTTGTGCACCACGCCTAGTGGGGTTAGTACTAGTGTAATAAAAAAAGAAAGGGTCCTTATTCATAAATCAGTGATAAACTCACAAGGGTTTCTGCGTGGGAAAAAAATAAAATAAAATTCGCCGGGGGTGAATTCCTGGAGTTCTTTAAAAGATTTTGCTAAGCGCCTACACGCGTCTGAAATAAAGCTCATGTACATGTCACATGTGCCAGCATGGCATATAGGGGCTAGATCAGGTCCACCCATCAGGTTGGTCCAATATATTAAATGTTTTCCAATAAAACAAACTACTGAGATATAAGCCCTTATAATGGAAACATATGGATGGGTCACAAAGCTTCGGCAAGTATTTAAAAGCCGTACAGTTTTTGCAAGCTATGGCCCATCTTACCAGTGGATCAATCTCTTAATAGGGAATCAATATAGTGATGCTTTTCTAATGGATTAGATCTTGGAATTATTGTGCCATACTGGCACATGTGTGGCGTGTACATCAGCAGAGGGATGCGGATTTCTGCGGAAGCCTTTTGCATGCAGTTACTGAAAACCTAAGTGGGGCCCAGCGTAATGTTTATGAGAAATCTACTCCATCCATCCGTTTTTTGAGATCATTTTAGAGCATGGGTCCGAAAAATGAGCCGGATTCAATACTCGCCGAAAACGTGAGGATTGAACATCCACAGTTGAAATATTCGTGGGCCACATAAGTTTTGAATCAGTCCAATATTTACATTTTCAGTTCATCTCAGTAGTAATGGATTTACGAACAGCATAGATGGCATGTAAACATCAATGTCAACCAAGGAAGGTTTGAATGTCCCTACTCACCTTTTCCTTTCTTTAGTGCGGCCTACTTGGGACTTGGATTCTGCTCATTTTTTGTCTCACGTCCTAAAATGATCTCAAAAAACGAACAGGTAAATTTATCACAAACATCACAATGGCCCGAACTAAGTTTTCAGAGTGCAGGAACTCCCAGCGAGAGGCTTTAGCAGGAAATCCGCAAATCCGCATGTAGTATGCTTACATACACATGCACACGCCATTGCTCATATAGCATACACGCATCTCAAGCCAAACCGATCAAATAGCGCATACCAATGTAGATGGGCCATAAATCTAAAAATTACACCGGACTGATTATCTTAATTTTCCAATTGGTGGGCCTTTAGTCCAAATGGTTAAAGTGACAGATAGTGGTACGGAAGGAACAAAAAGAAAAATTCCACCAATCAGAGGCGAGAACCATCTAGTCAGTCCGATTCTCACGCTGTTTCCTGTATAAAGTGGGGCCCGCAATTTGAAATGCTTGATTTGAGTACACTTAGATACCACATGTACAGCGGTTGAATGCACGTGTTTGTACAGAAACGCTACTGGTGAGTGAATTGTATGGGCAGATACATTGCATGGTTTTGCCAGCTTTAAATCTGGACAGTTCATCATTAACACGAGCTTAACGTTCACCTTTAATGAAATGACCATTTTACCCCTATCATTACTTTAAAGGACTGAAAACTCGCATAGGATTCCATGGACTAATCAACCTAGCCTCACCCACGTGCCAACCCAACACTTATCAGACGGCCTGCATGGCTCGAGGCCAAATCGAGGACACGTGTCCGATTATGGCTTACACACAAAGAAAAGAATCTGTCCGCATCATTAAAATTACAATTCTGCCCTCACAGTCTTCTCCATACCAATTGAAGTGAACTTGTCCATGTCTGAATCCACTGGGGCTAAAACAGTCTCACTGGAATAAGAAAATTAGAAGGGAAAAAAAAAGGTTATAAAGGAAAAAAGAAAGAAGAGACCTTGAAAATTCCCTATGGTGGGGTTGAGCCCATGCACTTTCATCACCACATACTCAAGCATGCAAGAAAGAATATCAAAAGATAAGAGGAGGATAAAATAAAAAGTAATTTTTTCTAAGTAAAGAAATGGATTTTTGAGGGGGTTTTAAAAGAGTTTGTGAATGATGCGTATATGATACCTTTACCAAGCTTTTAAGCTTCTCCTAAGCCCTCATTCCATTCAAATCAGGGACCCTTTTGAGAGTTTGGGTGTTTTATAACAGGAACAAAGGAAAAGACAGAAAGTGCCAGCATCACATAGAAGAAAAACATAAAGAGAGAGAGAGAGAGAGAGAGAGAGAGAGAGAGAGAGAGAGAGATTGTTACTGTGAATTGAATCAATAGAGGATTCCAGGTTCTTGGCCTCATCCACATCTACTTTGCAGAATTCCTCCTACTTTTTCTTTCTTTCTTTTTTCTCTCTAATTTGCCAACCTTTCTCATTAGTCTGCTCTTGTAATCATCACAAAACCAAGATAAAAAGGCCCTATCTTCAACACCCCAGCTGCTAGAATTGATGTTTCTGCTTCTTTTTCAAGCTTAATTTAAGGCTTAAATATCACTTGGGTTGGATTTGATTTTCCTTGTTTTCTTGAGTTTTGATTGCATGGTGGGCTTTCACAGCATGGGTAAAGATGTTTTCTGATTTTTACAGGGCAGGGAATACTCAGAGAAGCAATCCAACGGTAGATAGTGAGTCTGTGGGGGGAAATCAACCATCATCATCATCTGTTCACGAGAATTTTCTTTTGCCACCTCTTGAATGATGCCTTTCTGATAGAGATATCAGTGCCACCTGTTCAAAACAGACTACTGTTTTCAATGCATCTCACAGCTGGGCTTCTTTTCTCTACTATTTATCTTTCTTGGTTTTTAGAGTTTTGAAAGAGCAGCGAAGTGAAAGTGGTTGATGAGATTATAGAGACTAGATATAAGAAGATTGTTGGGATTTTTTTTTTCAATTGGGTTTTTGGGAATTAGCTTCCATTCATGTTGCATGCAACCATGTCCAATTCAACCTCATTGTCTGAGGAAGCTAGTGTTTCTTCTGGTATTAGAATACAAGATTTCAATAGCTTGAATTCCATCTTCTCAGCCTTTTCTCCGCAGGAAGAACAGAAGATCAAAAAGAAGAGAAGTCTGCCAGGAAACCCAGGTATGATTTTATATTTTCCTTATATCTTTTCAGTAGGAATGTGTTTTTTTTTTTCGTTTTTCTTAAGCTCTGTTTGTGTTCATTTCTATGTATTGCATGTTGGCATGTTCATTTCTTGAAGTCTGTTTGTGTTCATTTCAGACCCTGATTCAGAGGTAATAGCCTTATCTCCAAAAACTCTTATGGCTACCAATAGATTTGTGTGTGAGATCTGCAACAAGGGGTTTCAGAGAGATCAGAACCTTCAGCTGCATAGGAGAGGTCACAACCTCCCATGGAAGCTAAGGCAGAGAAGCAGTAAAGAGATAAGGAAGAGGGTCTATGTCTGTCCAGAGCCTTCATGTATCCATCACCATCCATCAAGGGCCCTTGGTGACCTCACAGGCATTAAGAAGCATTTCTGTAGAAAACATGGGGAGAAGAAGTGGAAATGCGAGAAGTGCTCAAAGAGATATGCTGTTCAATCAGATTGGAAAGCCCACTCAAAGACTTGCGGAACAAGGGAGTATAGATGTGACTGTGGTACCCTTTTCTCAAGGTAATCTCTCTCTCTCTCTCTCTCTCTCTCTCTCTCTCTCTCTCAGATGGTAGTTTGGTCTTTCTTGGGAGAGATGAAGTATCATGCTTTTAAATTCTCCATCATGCATTCGTTTGTTTTCATTGTTTTTTTGGTAGGGTCTGCTACCAATGACTAATTTGCTTGCATGGAAATAAATGGAACTTGCATGCTTTGGCAGGTTGCCTAGTAACAGACAAGCACTGAATGCACTCATGTCTGTTAGTGATATGATAGGATAGAGAAACTAAACTGCTTGTAAGCCAAGAAGAAAATCTCCTGAAGCGTTTTGTAGAGAACAGAAGAAAATCTTCTGAAGCTTTTTGGGTCTTATATTTCTTCATATCTGCTCAGATCCAAAGGAAGAGATTTCCATTTCCCATTTGCATATCTAAGATTGAACTTTCTTGGCCCATTCCATGTCATGTGTCTGTTCTAGTTCTTTCTTTCTTTTTTCTATTTCCTATCGGAGTCAATAGCTATGGAGAAAGAGATGAAAATCTACTTGTATCTAAGAAATGATTTTTCTTTCAAAGATTTATTTTATTTTTTTCATTTTTCCTGCCAAAAATTTGGGTTTTCAAAATACATACATTTTTTCCACACGACGACTTGGAATAAGGGGCAGGAAGAAGGAAGAAATTGGTTTCAGCAAAAACCCATTTTCCATGCTTGACTGATTGGTTTTTGTAAATTAACTTACAGTAGGACTCTTTTCTATCCATTTTATTTTCCACATTCTCTAAGTTTTCAAGCCATGCTTTTTTGCATGTAGCCCGAAACACTGCCTAAATGTCCACCAATCTTATATTTGGAAAATCCACAGGTTGGAAAATCCTAGCCATCGAATCCTTTGCCTTTCCTTTAGCCGAAGATGAACTGTTGATGCGTTTTCTTTCTTACACCAAAACACATGTCTAATGTTGTAAGTTGTTCTGTTTTTCAGCTTGTACTAGTGGGCCAAGCCCCTGTAAGTCAGTAATCCAAACCCTTGGAGGGTCCATGCACTATGAATCCCCATGATTGAAATATCCTAGTAGAATAATATTTGACTCTTTTCTAGGTTGAATTTGAGCCGTTGAAGTATTCTGTCATAACCATCTATTAGTTGGCTACCTGATGAATGATTAGGATTCTTCCAAGGATTTTGGTGGATGGGCCATTCAAAATGGGACCACAGTATCAACTGTTTGGATCACTGAGCCATGGGCCCACCTTCCAAGACTTTCTAAAAACTGAGATCCTTCAATTTTTTGACCTTTCTACTTTATTTATTTGTACTCAATTTGTATAAATGTGTCCTAAGTTTTATTTTAGCTGTCCAATGGGAAAATTTAAAAAATAAAAAATAAAAAATAAAAAAAACCATTCTATTGAGAATTTGTTCCTCAGGTGGGTCCCATAACGGATAGTCTAATGTTGATAAAATTATACTGTTAAGATGATCCAGGCCCTCAGAACCATAAAATTAGTACCATTAAAATGGACGGCTTATTTTTGTTCTTCGTACATTTGTGACCCCTTTCTAGGTTGCCAAGTGGTGGTTAAGACTAGGGGTGCACACTGAACAGGTAGAATGGAACTGGTAAATCAGACCGGAACTGACCAGACCGCAGAATTTGGGCCGGTTCTTAAGTGCAGCGATTCTGAAAATCAAAGAACCGATTACTTCGGTTCGGTTCTCAGTTTGGGATTATGTAGAACCGAACCGGACCATGAATTAGACCATAGAACCGAACATTGGATCCGAACTTGAAACCAGACCTCTTGGTTAATAAATATTTAAATTTTATTTTTTTTAATATAAAAAGTAAAAATAAAAAATAAAAGCCTAATTTTTCTTTATTCTCCCCCTCTTTCATGGCTCTCTCTCAAGAACCGTACAATTGGACTAGATTCTAAAGAAAAAACAGAAAACCATCCCTCTAGGCTGGATTATAAAAATAAATCATTCAATTGGACTGATTATAAAAAGCCCAGAGCCATGGAACGGAACCGAACCATGTGCACCCCTACTTCTTAAGACCGTCTGGTCAGTGTTTTTGAGATGTGGAGCTGCCACTCTAGGATCCATCTGATGAATGAGCCAAATCTCATCCATCTTTTGCCTATGTGCCATCCTATAGGTTTGTACATACGTAGACATGGCTACGACGTCTCTACAACGAGTTGGATAGTTGAGTTATGGCTGCTTCATCCAGCGTATAATTGACAACATGACATCCAACCCGTCCAAAAGGTGGGACACACCATGAAGATCGATTAGTTTAAATATAAGATAGATCCACCCGTAGAGTGAGCTAGAAATGGAATTTGCATCTGATCGATGGCTGTCCATTGTCCGCTTGAGTGTGGTTCGTGGGTCGCGTGATCTTTCCGGGTCTTCTTCATGGTAACCTGTTGGACGTGTCGGATGTTGTACAAATCTGACAAGTTGAACCTTGTGAGGTTTGCTAATTCCACACGTGTAGAGACGTGCACATCCACATGCTGGCACACGTGCAAATATGAAAATAATGCTTGCATCTTCCACCTAAAAAATCAGACAATGCTACTAGTTAGGTACGCGGAATCTTATAAAGTTCACGGTTGAAAATTTTTCTAGCCATTCATTTGTTTCCACACGATGTGGCCCACCTTAGGTTGAAAATAGGTCTGATTTTCATGCCAGAAGATCTAAACAGTGTAGTTCATATGATATGACGGAAAGCTCAATTCTCACACACGTATCACATTCTGACACATGCCCCTTACATATCATGGTGACATCCACCCTCGTGCGGATGTGTACAGTTCCCACACGTGTGGAATTATCTATGTTTTCTCTTGGAAATTTTACAACTCGTCTCTACAACGTGCAGGAAAGACAGCTTTGTAACCCACAGAGCCTTCTGTGATGCTCTTGCTGAAGAAAGTGCAAGACTCTCCGGCACCACTCACTTAACAGACACGCCTCTTCTCCAAGTCCCGCAAACCACCATATCTCCCTGTCTCTTCCCAACTCATACAACCCCACCCACAACACCACCTGCAAACACTCCCCTCTCAGTCTCATGGTTCCCACCTCAAAACTCCATCCCCACCGTTCCCATCATCATCAAGCCAGAAACCCATCTCCCCACATTCCACAACACCACCCCACTTCCCCCTTTCTTCCAAGAAACATCCCACAAGCAACCACAGCCGTTGGCCACATCATCATCATACCATCGTAGCCATCTGACCAACCCCACCTGTCAAATGCTGTCAGCCTCTACTAATTGCATGCAGGGTGCAGCTGCAGACGTCCAAGGTCACATGGACGCTGTGGGTCACATGATCCCGCCGGGATACATGGGCATTGGGCCGGGGAATCTCTCCACGTGGCAGAAAAGGGATCAGATGACGAGGGACTTTCTGGGGCTGGCAGGAGAGGCTGCTGCCGCTGCGGGCGTGAACGTCAGGGATCTGTTGTCATTCACGGGCGTCGATTTCAACTATGATCGTGACCACACGCTCACATGGGGTGACTGCTGAGGTGGGGTCTGTGTATGGTGTGGCCCATTTGGCCCTGGCTTCTATGAGAATTACATGCATGTCGACTGATTGACCGTCCAGATCATTGATTCTGTACACGTGTACATGGCCACTACACGCATGGCATGCATTTACTTCAATCCGAAACGTCCAAAGTGCACCCCACTATAGATTCCTTAGAACCCAAATGGGTGATCCTGATCCATTGCTTGTGGACCTTCTAATGGACGGATCAAACGAAAATCAGTATTTAGAAGTTACAGCGAACAACGTGAATTAAAGGTCGGGAATAGATTTTGATGTTATGCAAGATCTAACTTGGGGCCCGTTAATTTGACGGTTCAGATTTAAGTATATGCATGCCACATGTACAAGGTTGAGTGCCTGTATATGACGACTCATATTCTGCCAGCGTATCAAATAACCCCTTGAGTAGAACGCTCTGTTGCATCAAATTTCTCGAAGAATTACGATAATGCCATTTGGCTGAGGTAGTCAAATAGTCTGGTTTTCCTTTTGTCTTAGCATGACCCGCACTCCTAATAAGACACGGGTGGCATTATCGTAGTTTTTTCAGAAACTAGTGTCGGGATATTAATATTAATGTTTCATTGACAAAACCATGCAAAGGGATGTAGGAAACAAGATAAGTTTTTATGTTTAACTTTTATTTTTATTTTCATCTTCTGGAAGGTTAGTATCTCAATTTGTGGCCGCGTGGGTGTCATTTTTGTAGTTTGTGCTTGTTGTAAGGTTATTTGTCATAACCTTGGTTATTGTATTGTATTATGTAGAGAGAAGTGCGTCTTTCCTCCGCCGCACCTCGGGATCATGGATCGTCGTACGGGTGTATACGGTTCTTTTGGTTCGGTTCTAGAATGAAATCAGAATGGAGCTGTTCTATGTAGTTATAGTATTTTTAAAACCGGAACGGAACCGTTAGCATCTTAGAACCGAACCGGAATCAGATCATGGAAATCAATTCGGTTCTGTATCAGTTCTATGATTCTGGGCTTTTTATAATTCAACTTAGGTGCATGTTATATTTTATAATTTAGCTCATGCCCATTCGTATTGTGATCCACTTGATAAATGGTTTAGATATTATATATAGTGGGAAAAAATACATTTATGAAAACAATTAGTATAAATCATGAGTCAAATATACAATTAAAACATATCGTAAACGTTTCAGGTTTAATTCCACGATTCGGTTCCAAGTTCGGTTTCATGAATCAAATCCACGGTTTGCATCCACGGTTTGGATCACAATTCGATTCGGTTCTACATACCCCAAGCCAAAACTAAAATGTTCTTTAATTTTTGGAACCGGTTTCCGATGCACTCTAGAGCCATATCCAATTGGACCATTTGGTCAGTTCTAGTTTGATTCCACGGTTCTACTGGTTCGATGTGTTTTAGTCCATTTTCACGGTTCTACCAGTTTGATGTGCACTCCTAGATCATCTCATCATGGCCCACATTCTGAGATGGTCTAATGATCGGAACCGTTCATGTTCTACGGTCTATGATATTAGGCCATCTTCAGTAACTTACACTGAATTGATGAGTCTGATTCCTGAACATTGCTGGGTAGACAGAGTTAGAGCTTCAGATCATAAAACAATCTCAGATTGCGTGTGCAAATAGGGCGACAAATGACGACAATTGTCAGTCGCGACAGAGGCGAGAGGAACTCATTCTACGCGTGAGCGGGAAATGATGACGACTTGTAGACTTCAGCCTCTGCAAGAATATAATGCAGAGAAATGCGGAGCACCGAGAGTGCACTCGATCACACGTGTGGAAGGAGAATACATGTCTGAGATCGGATCCGTTCATCATGTGGCCCCTACTTTGAATAGTCTAGATATAAAAAATCATAGAAAAAGGATCATCATTTGGGTAGTAACTATCAAGAGAATTCGGAGTATTAGTCAATCTCTCTGCCGTTCATATGGTTTGTACGCACTTGGCCCATCTGAAAATCTAAATAATCTGATTCTTGTTAAGATAAGGCATTTAGCCAGTGCCGATCCCCTGATGAGTTGTTCCGATCTTGCACATGTGTTACTAAATTCTCACGCGTGAGGCGAGTGTACATTCAAGCTCACACGAGCGTGTGTGCACTGAGCGGTCTTCGTGCATGCAAGGTGAGGATGGCCCCACGAAACTTAAACGCTTTACGGCCCGAAAGACCTTCCATTTCGCGGGTGTGAATGCAATTGCTAACCCATTCGCTTCGAAACGCCAATCAATGGGATCAAGACCCTTCCTCAAGTGGGCCTTGATGATCAGCTCATCTAGTGGCCACACGTACACATGCAATGAATGGCTAAAAGAAACTGACCAACGATCCACATCCAACTTGATCTTTCGGGTCCACCAGTATTTTCCCTGGAAAGTGATCTGATGAGGGTCTTTGGATCTGATACGGCAGCACTTGTGGTGGCCAGCACACTGGCAAGTGCACTTACAATGCACCCGCGCGACTGCAATTGATGTTCCAATTTCTCACACAAAGTGAAGGGCTGTTGAATAAATTAGCTATCTTTTACTAATCCTCTAACTTTCAAGTGCTTCACAATACCACGTATGCCTTTATATATAGACACACACAAACGTACTGCGAGCAACATATGTCACAGTACATATTTAAATAACCCTGTTGGGTCATATGTGAACGCGTTATCTATGAGTGCGGGCGCATGTACACATGTACTAATGTATCTAATTGTACAAAAGACACCTATGCTTGTTTAAAGGTCTTTGACAGAAGTAACAGTCATATGATAAGATGGTCCATCCAAAAAAAAAAAAAGCTTATTTATTTTATCAAATGCTTTGAAAAAGTTCTTTCTAAAGAGAATTTTGAAGCTAGCTAAAATGGTTCTTAAATAAGAATGAAGAGACTCAGGACCATACTTTTGGTTCCTAGAAAATCTTCAAAATAGGAAGATAGAAAAGTTTCAATCATTGGCCCACAAAAGAACATGTAAATTGACGGTTCATTTTCAAAAGAAAAGAGTTAGGTGATAAATGATCCATTTATTCCAATATGATAGATTTTTATCATTTTTTCTAATCCACAGTAAAAATGTGTTGGAAACTGCGGAAATACTTAGAGACGAATCAAGCAAAGTACAAGCAATCACGCGACTAAGTCCAAACAAGAACAATCTGAATTTTATGTGGAAAATCCCTTGCAAGAAAAAAACCACAGCACAAAGTGATAAGTAAGGCACTATGAAAGAAGAAATTACAAGAGATGGAGTCTTACTGATTCGAACAAGCCTCGAATCTCCTTCGTCAAACCTTTGTTATGCCCTTGAACCCTTGGGAATGAATTAGAAAGCCCTAATACACATCTCTCTCTCCCAAATCCTCACTACACCCAATATATAAATTATCACAACCAGAATAAGAAACAAATCGCACAACATCTTCGATGTCATAGACACCCCTTGAAAATATGTCGATGACATCGATCTCCTTCGATGCCATCGAGTAGCAATACTAAAACGTTTCATCAACTAATATGAAAATTTTGAATTTTCTCAATGGGATCGAGCATCTGTCGATGTCATCGATATCTGCTCAATGGCATCGACAGACCCTATTACTAACAGATTTAAGACATCAACAACAATCTCCACCATGTCTTCAATCTTCATTTATCATAGTTCAATATCACTTTTCATTTCTAATTCTGACATCCATCATAACTCCATCACCGCTTTTCATGCATACTTCGTCTTCCATTTACACATTCGCTAAGCCCAGAGAAGTTGTACAAAATTGGAACCTCACTATAGTAACCACCTTAGTAAGCGTGTTAGTCGAATTCACGCTTGTGTGAATCTTTTCTAGAGACACACCTCCTTCCTCAAGCACCTGTCGGAGAGAATAATGATGCACATTAATATGTTTAGTACGTGAGTGATAAATAGAATTTTTAATCAAGTTGATCACGCTTTCACTGTCACAATTGACTGACATTACATCTTATTGAAGTCTCAACTAATTTATCATTCCCTTCAACCAAACACCTTCCTTGAATGCTTTTATCACTGTCATATAATCAACTTCGGTTGTGGAAAGAGCCACCACATTTTGAAGCTTCAACATGTATTCCAATCTGATAGATTTTTTCCATTTTTTCTGATCTACAGTAAGGATGAATAACATTCGATTTGAATTGTTGAGACAAGGCTCTATGTAACGTCTCGAATTTTTTCCAATTTGGAGTTGGACATCCTTGAGTGTTACCTTTGCTTTAATGATTTGAGTGCATGTCCGAGAATGCATTCGTATGTGTTTAAGATCAAAATGAATGATGTACGGTCTACCAAAACTGTTCAAAAGTGTGAAAATTTGAACTTTAAAGAGTGGGGACCGACCCCGGCGGCACATAAACTAAAAAAATACATTCTGAGACAGTCCTGGGAGGTGTCACTGCACAATTGGTGATGCCACAATGGAAAATGGATAGTAGGGGGTGGTTCCACCGTGCAATCGGCCGTTCCACCGCACCCCCCTATTCAACAACTTTCTGCACTCTCAGATTTTGACAGTTTCGATATACTAACTTCAAAATTTCATATCTTTTGATTTACAATTCCGATTGAGGTGATTTAAAAGCCAAATTGAAACTTGATGAGTCTAGTTTCATATAAAAATAAATAAATAATAAAAAAATATTTAAAAAAGGTTAATTTTAGGAAATTTTAAAAACTATACCAAAAATCTTGGTTTCGAACAATATGTACTTCCGAAATTTTTAAAAATTTTTTAGACCTTGAAAATTAATGAAATTTAGTGGAAATAAAGTTGACTTAATGATGAAATACTAAAAAAATAATAAAAATAATATAGTAACTAGAAGTGTCAAAAACATTATATGAAATAGAACTATTGAAATAGAAAATTTTCTACAACTACACGTTGTTAATGGGCCGTGCATATCTTTTTCATCTTAGAATTTTTATACTCGGCATCTTCTTAGAAATTGCTTTTAAATCATACTAGGAATCATCCTATATAATTAAATTAAAATTTTCTATTTTAGTATATTTTACTAAATTAGGTAGTTTCAAGTATAGTTGAATTAGGGTTCTTGATTAGGGTAATTATGACCAAATCATCATTTTCGTTAGTTATGAATAATCTACACTACGAACTTAGCTAATCTAAACCCTAATCATTTCTCACAAGAAATCTCGATACCCAATTTATTCCAAAAATTCCCTGATTATCCAAAAAAGATCTAGACCGCTTGTTAGTGGGCCACTAAATCTGGGATTATAGAAAGACATTCGCTTAGTGGGCTTGACGTCCATCACAGGACATCGAGCCGATATCATGCCTCGAATCATTCAACTTGGACTCACAAGGTGAGTGCTTGAGTTATGCGAATACATTATATAAAAATTTGTAACTTAAGTGAAACTAACCACTTTGTTCTTTTATGAAGTTGTAGCTTTTGGACCATCGATTCATGGCCAAAGTCGGGGTACCAACTAATGATATTTTCATAAATATATCCGTATAACCACGGCCTTAATCGACAATCGGTGACCATTGAATATACTTCTAATCATATCCGTCGATCAACAGATCCAAATAGCGAGCCAATTGTATCTATGCATAGATCATCATTAAGGCTAAATATCTTATGGTGGGCATCGACCCCTACGCCCTGTAATTGCCCCCAAAGAGTAGAAACATAATCTCCTAGAGCTAGTATAGTAAAAACTCAACCCTTAAGGCGATTTGCACCAAATCTGATGCTATAAATAGATCATTTGGGGGTCTTATTTGCTCCCATACGAATTTGCAAAGCCAATGAGAGAAAGAGGAGGAGAAGAAGAGAGGAATGAGAGAGTTGGTGAGGCCCGGTGCCGGATCACACCATCCAATCCCCATGCTCACCGAATTCGTGTAAGACCTCATCTATATTCCCCATCTCTTGCCTTTTATGGATGAAATCCAAAGATTTTACATTGGATTCTCCACTCACTTGCTATGTAAGAGATTTTCCTACATGTCTTTCCATCTCTTTCTTTCACTTCCTTCATTTTGAGTCATTAGGGTTAGAAACTCCATTTTGTTTTCGTCGATTCTCGCAAATCCTAATATTAGGATTGAGTATGTTAGGGCTTTAAGTCATAATTATCAATTAAAGCGGTCCATACTCTTGAGGGAGCCGTAATCGAGCTCTATTCCATTATGGTTTCGATTGTACACCGATTATGAGTCCCGATTTGTCGAACCGAGTTGATGGATTAACCAAATTGATTTAGTTAAGTCATAATTCATTGTTTAATATTTAATTAAGACTAAATCCATATCATTAACAATAATCTTATACTTTAATTTAAGTTTGGAGCGTTTTTTCCAATATTCCCGACGCTATGGCCGCATCCCGAGTCCAGGATTTTAACTCAAAGGTGAAGATCTACCCCCAAGCTTCTACTTAGAATATTAGAATTATATATTAAATATATTTATTTACTTTTTGATTGATAACATGCTTGATGAAATGTTTGGATGACATGAAACTCATAATATTATAAAAAAATTTGAATGTTGAATACTTAGAAATACTATAATGACTGAATTGTGTTGTTATGCTGAATCGAGCTTCACAAATTATTAAAATATGCAAATAGGCCACTTTAGGGAGGCTATCCCAGGCTTGTACGGCCGACCGGAGTTGAACATGGACGATCGATAGTAGTTTGAGCTACGCGGGATGCTTTGCACCCAATGCCAGTTTGCCCGGGGTCCTCCGTAGTCGATCGTATCAGTCTACTGCAAGCTCGATCATTCTTATACTTGGTGACTGTATAATATTCAATAGAATCTGAGATACCACCATTACCATTGATTTAGTATACTCATAACTGTTATTGATACAATCTCAAGACGCATGAGTAGGACATGGTGGTATGGGATACCATGTCCAAGCTATCGGCCTACATTGAGGTGACGAGCCTCCTCGTAGTGACCAGTAAGCAATTAAGACTTGAGAGTCGGGCATGGTGGTATGGGACATTATGTCCGTGCTGTCAGCCTACACTAAGGTGCAAGCCTCCCCGTAATGATCATCGAGCACTAATGAAGGTGATAGGTCCTTGTTCGAATGGCCCCCGTCAAATTACCCGACCGATGGTTCCGTGCCAGAGTACCGTTCGAATGACCTAGGCATGAATGGAATTGGGTGACGAGCCCTTTCCTTGTATGTTTTTGATTTTATGTGACAAGCCCATACCTCGGAACTAAGTGATCATACTCAGTTTGGGTGACGACCCATACCGGATTGATCCTCATACATTTAAGTATCATACCATACCTTTGTAAATATTGTTGATTTATGAGATAAATAGGTGACACCTAAATTTAAATCAAGAGACACTGATAAGGAGTCGCTACGTGCAGCAACGAACCATATGATCCGGATAAAGACTCGTGATATAACGTCAATATCCTAGCTTCGTCAACATACTGTGTGAACTGAAACTAATAATCACTTGGCTAATCATGCATTAGAATAGGATGTTGCAATTTGGCGTTGGAGTTAGTTGTGAGAGAGTGTCAGTCATTTATGAAATAGGCGTGGAAGTCGCTTGTGAGGGAGTGTTGGATTATGAGAAGCATGCATCATTTTATAATCACATTAATATACTTACCAAATAGATTAGAAAAATATTTATTTATTATGCAATCATTACTTACACTTTATTGTGTTGGTAACATCTGTAACTTGTTTAATAATTGTGCATTAAAGATAGCATGCTTGAATGTATAATATGTATTAATATGTATTTGTTGTGAACCTGCTAATCAGTAAAATGTCCAAAGTAATA
The DNA here is from genome assembly GCF_029962835.1 of Magnolia sinica. Lineage (NCBI taxonomy): Eukaryota > Viridiplantae > Streptophyta > Magnoliopsida > Magnoliales > Magnoliaceae > Magnolia > Magnolia sinica. The sequence goes on along the minus strand of NC_080590.1, from coordinate 38,067,075 downwards.
ATCTTGGGGATATTTCTTCACTATGTTGGCATTTGATGCCTTCTATTCGACATATGCAAATAACTCAACAATAGGACCATTCGTTGGTGCACTTGGGGCACCTAATAAATCTCTAGCTTCTTCCCGCTTGGTAGATGTTCTTCTGTTCCTATTATAATTATGGTAATTTGTATAATTCTCATTTGGGCGAACACCATATTTTAATTGTATCTTTATTGTCGGCCTCATATTTATTTATTTTTGTTATCTCTACCTCTATAAATTTAAATTGCGCTACTATGATTGCTCGTGTGTGGAACTGATGTGAATTTGAACGAGGCCACACGTGCATTTTCATTTGGTTAACACCTGGAAACTCGGGATCAGAGTATATGTACTCAGGTGCTGATTTTCGAGGTGTTATACTTTAGATGAAAGGGCTCTAGGATCATCCCCACCCATCGTTAGGGCTATCAATAGAACTTAGGCCCTCATATACCTGAGGGACCTGGCTCTATTTTAAAGAGTTGGATCCCCTTTTTTAAACCCTTTAAGGAAGTGGGTCGGGATTGAATTTCACCTTGTGGAACCAGTTAAAATCGGGTTTAGTTGGGTTCCATGTTTAAAGCTATGTTAGGTCAATGTGGGTGGCGTCTGGTTGGTTTCAATGGTAAAGTTCTATGTTGATCCACATCACTAAAAGGATCAATTTTGTTAGCTGCACATCAATATATTCCTAATTTATACATGCACAATTTTATAGCTAAACATATGCGTACCATCTAATCCACCCATTGGGTGGGCCCAAACCTTATGTGTCTCAATCTCAGCTCAAAGCCTAAATCTAGAGATCTGATGAGCACTTGTGCAATCTAGGTCTAAGTATCTAGGAATTAGACCTCAACCCGGCAAGACCCAAACCCAATTAACCCGAGTGATAGCAATGCATCCTAAAGTCTTGAAGGGAAGTGATGGTAGGCTCTCAAAGCAATCTTAGGTTATGCTAGCTCCTAGTGTAATGGGAACACCTAGCATGTCAATGGAACCTAGACCCTCAAATACCTGATGGACCCAGCCCTATTTTGACAAGCCTGATGCTATTTTTTGAACCCTTTTAAGGAAGTGGGTCGGGTTTGGATTTCATCTTGTGGACTTGTAGACACCCTACCCCAGGTTGATAAGCTGATTGAGTTTAAACTGAAGGATGGACAACCGCACCATAATCTTAAACCCTAACCCTAGAAGCCTAAACCCTAGGAACCCTAGTCGTAAACCATAAACTCAGCCCATTCGACTCAGTCAACACAATCTGCCTAACCTTGAACCCTAAGAACCTAAAACCCAAAAACCTTGAGTCGGCTCGGCAAGTCAACTTACCTGATCAGCCTACTCAATCCCACAACCTGGTCAAATTACCTATTTAAGCCCAAAACTAAGCCCAAACTCAACCCCAATACCAAGCCCAATAGGAGAAATGGTTGAAACCCCAAAGCAGCAACGCTCATAGCAGACATCCACAGGCTTGAAGGATATTGTCTGTCAAAGCAGGGAGTCCAAGTGGGGACCAGCGGCAGCGAGGTTGTCGTCAACCACGTGGTACTTTTCCGCTTTGGGGCAACATCCCTTAAGCATGTGAAACTCACCCTTTTCAAACCTTAAGTTCATGGTTGAGGTGCATTTACTCCAATGCACATCCTCTTACCCAAAATTATCATTTTACCACTTCATATAACCCATAAAATCATGTCATGTGGCAATCTCCAATCTCATCCCTTCAAATACCTTTTGCCCCTAATTAAGATCGCCAGAAATTACAAGAAAACTGGGTTGAAGGCTACAAATAGCCCCCTTCCTTTCTTATTTCAAGCATCGGAAAGCATCCAGTGAAAGCACTCATTCACTCCCACCTCTTAGCCTTAGCCTTAGCCATCTAGTCATTCCTTCACCAAGGAGAGTGAGAGTGAGGGAGAGAGAGAAAGCCTAACCCTAGTCTAGCCTAGCCTAGCCAAAGTCCAAGCCTCTTGAGTCATCCAAGTTTAAATCTGAACCACTTAATCTAACCTTGTGACATTACCATTCATCTAACCATTCGACCCTCTATCAGTTTCATCAAATCAGTGCATTAGCATCATGCAACATTCATTCCCTTCTCAACCCCCTACTCTTCATACACATCAGCATCATAGTGCATTTCATCGTTTTCACGCATCTGGTCGGCAGGTGTATGCTCTAAGGGTTGCTGATATAATCAAGTCTTACCCACTAGAAACCTTAGGCAATTAGTTGTCGTTTCATCATATACACTGTAACATCTCGAAAAAATCCGTATAAAGACCTGAGTACCACCTCAGGCAGAAATCACTAAGGACCGAATCATTTAGAAATTAAAATTAATTAGGTACTAAACTGAATTAATCGGTGAATTAGCTCGAATCACTTTCTATACGAACCGCAAAACCCAAAGCCATTAGAATCGCTAATCCAACATTCCCTAGAAACCTAGGATCAATCTCAAAATTCAGTTGCTCTCAGGAGCATCTTGAAACTCCATATCGGACCTGGACTGCACGTCAAAATTTCGATTACCACGAAACTATACTGTTATGACCGCCTTATTGGGCTTGACTACCATCTCGGGAATCAAGCCCAAATAGTATCCAGAAATGCACAACTTGAGCTGGAGCGAAGTGTGTGAGAAATACAAATATCCTTAGGGAATAAACTCAAACTTAAGTGAATTGGGTCGTTCGCTTGTAGGCCAAATTTAAGATTTCAGATCATCAGATTCTGACCCACCTATACCCTTGGATCAGGAATATTTTTCTACACATGTCAGCGTACTTATGGCCCTGATTGAGTGACGATAGCCGTTGAACTGGAACTGGTCCTCCGTAGTCAATCTACAAATTCGATCGAACCAAAATCTTAACCTGGCATAGATCCATTGTCAGGGAACTTTCTCTGAACTGTGTGCGAAAAATGGACCTCCAAATGAACTTCGTTGGCCCGAAACAGACGACTTTTGGCTATAACCTAAGTATACCATGGCCCTGGGGCTATTAACATAAGTTTTGGGCCTATATAAAGCCCTAAACCTACCCCTCTCTCATTCCATACGAATTTCCTAAAACCCTAGGAGAGAGAAGAGATAAAAGAAGGGAAAAGTGTGAGGAGAAGAGTGAAAGTCAGAGAGATCGAAGTGGTGTTTCTCTCGTACAACTACACGCCATAGATCACCTCTTTGCTATGCTACTCAATTCGTTTCGACTATGATTTGGATAAGGAATCCTAACCCTAATCTCGTTTTGGAAGTCCAAATAGAGGACACGGCGAAATAGTTAACCTATTCTGTGATTCAGGTAGCCGTTGTGCTGTAGACAAAGACGTAGTGTTCAAACTGAACTCGATACGAGTTTACCAACAGAAGGTGTGGACTATAAACGTTTAGGTTATAGTTTTCAAGGCTTTCAATGTCAGTTAATGATTTATGACTGACTTGATTGCTATCACATGTGCCTAGATGCGATGTTTTCCGTGTATTACACATATATATGAACTACGTTGAATATAAGGCATTCCATATATTTGTTCAAATGTTTGAATGAACATGAAATCATGATTTGTACTTGCCATGATAATTTATTGAGAATATATGATTGTTGTATGTGTGACAACCTCCTTATGAAAGGAACTGCTATAATATACGTTATAACTAATTTATTGCATGTATGTCGATATGCATAGTTTAAGTGTTTGATAAAATGCCTAAATGAGAAAATTTTTGTTGAAATGTATTTAATGTGGGTGTTAAGATAGGATTCTCAATTACCTTATCTGTAGTTATAGTTTCCTTTATGTTAACTATCTTACTACTATGTGATTTTTGGATGAAATGCCTATGTATAAAACATGTACACTATATGTTTATTAAAGTGCTCAAATGAGATTTATATTTGAAATGATTGTCACTTGTTGTTTTGACTATCATATATGAATGCTTATTATGTTTGAGTGTGATTGGGACTAATTCGTAGTCCAAGCAATCGGTAACGGTTTACAATCAATGGCCGAACTAGTTTCGCCACGACGGATACGTTCAATAAATCTGAGTCGTATGGTGATTATCGACAGTAGTTAGGCCATGAGGAGTGCGTATGTAGTCCATGTCGATTAATTCAATGTACCCTCGTACCAATCGAACTTGTCAAGTAACCTGATTGGCCTAGTGTATGTTCACCATGTATGGACGTTATTGCTTGAATCTAAGGTACCACTTACCAGTGAAAAGCCCGTTTAACCTTAGTACTACAATCCTCTAAGACTCATGAGCCGGACATGGTAGTATGGGATACCGTGGTCAAGCTGTCAGCCTACGCTGCATTGACGAGCCTCCCTGTGGTGTCCAGTGAACAAACCAAACTCGTGAGCTGAATATGGTGGTATGGGACACTGTATTCGAGTTGTCAGCCTATGCTAAGGTGACGAGCCTTTTCCATAGTGACCTCGAGTATAAACTAGGCCTACACCGAAGTGACGAGCCTCTCGTAGCAACCTAAACTTGCTTGTCCACTGTTTTTAAATCAGGGGTGACGTTGCCCTATAACTTGCCTATCGTATGTGATTAACTAAGATTGACAACTCTATATGGATCATCGTTTGGGTACATGATATAAAGGGAGGTACCTTAGCTTCCTGAATCTGCTATATGATTAAACTTAATTAAATATTAGCTAACATGATCATACACCGCATTGCATGTGCTTTGGCGAGGAAGTGCACGTTTAGGGAGTTTACCATGCACAATCGTAAGATGATGTCGCTGAGGGAGTGCAAGCAAGGGCATACATTATTTTAACATATCATTCCTATATTAACAAGAGTACTTAGGACATGATTGTTGCATTACTTTATCATCACTGCTTGACTGAATTGATAACATGTTAACCTTTACCTTATAGCTCCACTGAGTTGATCACTCACTCCCACTCTGGGACAGTGTTTTAAAACACCAACCAGACTCTATTGTAGCTTCAGGTGATGACAATGCTTATGAAATGGAGCCTGACTTCTATGATGACAAGGAGGAGTTCTCCTATATGCAACTCTCTGGCGGATTTATATAGACCTAGAGTTGCGTCGCGGGAATCGCAGGGATACAGACTAGTTAAACATTACACCTTATCATTTTATAAATTTTGGAGTTATAAATGTAATTATTTAACCTGGTGACGTTCATGCTATGGGGACTTACAATCACATATATGCTTTATATATTTATCACAGTCTTCCGCTTGCGTAATTTAACTGTCTCTGGAGTACGATATGCTGATTTGGTATAATCTCACTCATGTTAAATGCACTAATGTGGACAACATTTAATCATCATTATCTATGTTGCATACGTGATGCGTTGGAACTCAGGAGCTGAGCTTCTGCTCGACCCCCGATTTTCAAGGCGTTACATACACTGAATTCCATCATTTTCATATATTTGACTGGCAAGCGTATGCTCTGAGGCTTGTCGATATAATCACAGTAGGTCCACCAGAAACCTTAGGTTGTCCATCGTTTTATCATAATCATCAATACAACATCAAGCATCTCATACATACATACTTTACACCCTAGATTAAGCTTAACGTCGATGGCTCGTCAAGAGGCAACCCGGGCCTTTCAGGAGGGGGCGGGGTAGGTAAAAACTAAAAAGGGAAATTTCTATTTACGTTCTCTTAGGCTTATGGTTTCAGTACAAACTCGAGGGCTGAAATTAAGGCTATCCTGGATGGCCCAATCCAGTGCAAGACTTTGAGCAATGATAGAGTGGAAGTTGCAAGCGATTCTAGCTCTATGGTAAAGCTCCTTTTCAATATCAATACTCCCTCTTAGAACATGTGGTACTGGAAAGTGAGAATTGATTCCATCAGGAGCAACATGGAGATCCAGTTCTCCCATGCGCCAAGGGAGGCCAACTCTGTGGCTGATGGCCTAGCTCGTTTGGGGAGTGAAGGCTAGATGGATCTCTATTATCGTGCTTCTAAATACCTTCATTCACCTATGAGGGGCCCTATCTCTTTTTGTCAGTTGGCCCTTCCTGAAATGTATCTGGTCGTAAGCCTTTGAGCTCCCATTTATGAAATAGCAGCAATCTTAAAAATAAAATAAAAATAAATTTAAATAAATAAATAAATTTTTAAAAAAAAAACATACTTTGCACCCTATACTTGATTGTTTTGAACATATGATCTACGGCTTGTCTATATAATTAGATCCTTCTCATCAGAAATTTGGATAGGTCAATCATCATTGTTATTGCATCGCATTATATTTTCTGCACATAAGAATTAATCCTTATTCCTCAGAAATTAGTCAGATCTTGTGAAGTAAGAACCGTACATCCGTACGGGCAGAGTTGGTGCCTAAAAGCCTTCCCTATCTGTAACTGCGGTCTCTAATTACTTGAAATCTCTAGAACGTAAACTCACAAGTCAACTTAAGTTTAAGGATCTTCAAGTCCTAAATCTTAAGCATTTTTACAGGGTTTAACTAACTGTAGAATCGTAATAATTAGATAGTGGTGACTCCGATATAAAAATAACATCTTTTACCCATTAAACGAAAGCCCTCGAGCAAGGCAACCAAGTAGAATGAAGAGAGTAGATCTCTCATACCCTCGGAAAATTCACCCTCCAACCTTCATAGGACCCGATTAAAATTAGGTTTAGTTGGTTTCCATGTTTAAAGCCACATTGGGTCAATGTGGGTGGCATCTGGTTGGTTTTAATTGTTAAGTTATATGTTGATCCACCACACTAAAAGGATCAATTTTGTTAGCCATACATCAGTATATTCCTAATTTATACATGCACTGTTTTATAGCAAAACACGTGTTTCATCTAATCCATCCATCAGGTGGGCCCACCATCTAATCCGTTGCTAATTTCTGAACAAGTTGACTATGGACAACGGATTTGAGGTCCGTCGCTCTCCTTATATTAGTGACAGACCTTATCCATCGCCAATATTTTCAATGATGAGTAATTCGGGTGGTTTTTTCCGAATTTCAGTGACGGATTTTTATTTTTTACGACGGATCTTATCCGTCAGTAATCTACAAGGGATCTTATCCATCGCAGATTAAACGACGGACCTTATGTAAACAGCGACAGACCAAGCGACGGGCAAAATCCATCGTTTATTTGGTTTTATGAAGGATTTGGTTCGTCGCAAATCCGTGATTTTGGCGTAGTGCAATCTTAACTCAAAGCCTAAATCTAGAGATCCAATGGGCACTTATGCAATCTGGTCTAATTGTTTAGGAATTAGACCCCAACTCGACAAGACCCAAACCCGGTTAGGCGGGTGACCGAAATGAATCCTAAAGTTTTGAAGGAAAGTGAAGGTAGGCTCTCAAAACACTCCGAAGTTATGCTCCTAGTGTACCAGGAACACCTGACCCATTAATGAAACTTGGACCCTCAGATACCTGATGGACCTGGCCCTATTTTAACGAGTCTGGTGCCATTTTTTTTAACCCTTTAAGTGGGTCGGGTTTGGATTTCACCTTGTGGACCCAATTAAAATCAGGTTTAGTTGCGTTCCATGTTTAAAGCCAGGTTGGGTCAATGTGGGTGGCATCTAATTGGTTGTAATGGTGAAGTTATATGTTGATCCACCACACTAAAAAGATCAATTCTGTTAGCTGCACACCAGTATATTCCTTTATACATGCACAATTTTATAGCAGAAGAGGTGTGCCATCTATTTCATCCATTGGGTGGGCCCAACCATGTAAATGCTCTTATTTGTGGACCAATCTCAACTCAAAAGCCTAAATTCAGAGATCCAATGGGCACTTATGCGATCTGGGTCTAAGTGTCCAGGAATTAGACCCAACCCGGCAAGACCCAAACCCGGTTAGCCCGGGTGACAGCAATGCCTGTAAGTTTTGAAGGGAAGTGATGGTAGGCTCCCAAAGCACTCTTTTAAGTTATGCTCCTAGTGTACTAGGACCACCTGGGCCGTCAAATCCAATGATCTGTGCTGCCATTAGGCCCAGAACATACTTTATGGACAGCCATTAAAATCACACCAAACAGATAATTGTAATCATCAGAGTAATAATCGACGGTCAATATCATTTTATGGTATAGGCCCTATCAATAGCTTGTGTCATTTATTTGCTGGATTCATCATGGATTGATTATTGTTCTAAAGAATATCTTTTATACATTATCCTAACCATCTCATCAATGGCTTGAAAAATAGATGGACATTAAAGACAAGACCAACATTTGGACGGATCAGGTCATCCTATCAGTTTGATTTTCACCAACATTTCCCATAAAATGCATGCTCAACCTAGTAGACAGTCCGGATGGATTCGTTGGACTGTCCAGATGCAACTAGGAGCACTGTAACTTAGAGTGCCATGAGAGCATTGGATCATTTCTCTTGAACCAGATTATATGCACATGTATACCTGGGTTATCACTTACCCTCCACTTGCTTTTATTTGGGAGCTGATTAGGTGCTACCCGGGTATCTCCTTTGTATGTTTTATACCTACCGTGGGTCTCACCTTGATAATGTGTTGTATATCCACGCCGTCCATTCACTATTTCCGGTCCATTTTAGAACGTGGTCCAAAAATTATGCAGATTCAAATCTCCGGTAGACCACACCTCAGGAAACAATGATAATTGAATAATTGAACGCTCACCATTAAAAACTTCCCAAGGCTGATCACCATAAGCAGATTCGTAGTATTTATTTTCCATCCAACCTGTTGATAAGGTCAAGACACCTGGATGAAGAGAAATACAAAGATCGACTTGATCCAAAACTTTTGTAACCTACAAAAAGTTTTAATAGTCAGTACTACCTCTCCCAGTGGTGTGGTCCACTAGAGATTTGGATCTGCTTAATTTTGGGTTTAAGTCTTTAATGATTTGTAACAACAGACGAACGGTGTGGATATATATAAAAAAAAATTCATCAACATGGGCTCCACGTGGTAAGGATATCACCCACAAATGGTATTAAGTTGGATGGAATACACCCTGATCCATAGCTCAAGTGGTAGACTGAATGTAAGATACCTCGTTTCAACTAGGGGTGCATATCAAACCGGTAGAACCGTAGAACCGGACCAGAACCGGGCAAATGGTCCGGTTCTAGAGTGCACCAGTTCCGATTCCGGTTCCAAAATTAAAAAACCATTTAGTTCGGTTTGGTTCTGGTTTGGGGGTATGTAGAACCGATCTGAATCATGAATCCGAACCATGCAACTAAACTTGGAACCAAACTGTGGAACCAAACTTGGAACCGAACTGTGGAACCGAATTTGGAACTGTGAGTTTACAATATATTTTAGTTGTATATTTGACTCACGATTTATGGTTTACAATGCACCCTTTGATTATTTTTATAAATATATTTTTTCACGCCATATACAATATCTAAACCATTCATCAAATGGATCACAACATGAATGGACATAGGCTCTTTTTTTTCCTTTTTTTTGGAGTAAATTTTTTTTTTTTTTGATAAGGCCTAAATATCATTCATCGAGAAAAGGATGTTGGGCGTACGCCAGTGGGGCCCATTGGTGAGCAATCACTAGTGGGTGGGTCCCACATGTTTAGGCTTTCTCCGGCCTTTTCCATTCGGTTAAGATTTCAAATTCAACTTTGAATTTGAAATATGATAAGAGATAGAGATTTGACCGAATAATATGGTTCCATCCTATCTCATCCGATCTCTCCCTCCTTTCCTATAAAAAGGGATGCGCTCTCTCTCGCATTAATCATACGATAAACTGAGAGTATACAGAGAGATACAATGAGCACTATAGTCTGTCCATTTTAGCTTGTCCTTGAGACGATCTGATCCATAGATCGCAATCCGGGGCCACTATATACCATAGGATCAGAGGTGTGAATAGTTCCATCTGGTCTAGTAGTAGATAGGCGGGCTGTTGGAGCACCGTTCTTCTGCTTTGTGAGGGTCCCAAAACTCGTGTAGACCGTCAGATCTTGAGAGCTCACCTTCCGCGCTTCCCAACAGTGGTATCAGAGCAATCAACGATGGATCTCCGATTATTATCATCTAAAAAGGTAAGTGGCCCATCTTTTCCTTTAGGAATGGAATTATGGCCCAACCCCTAAAATCATACGAGGGAAATGGACAGTTCAGATTTTTCTTTGGACAAGATTCATGTCTATGATTTTAGTATCAGATCAATCAGTGTGTACAATGTGCACAATAGATTGTTTTCTTAGCTAATCCATTACAGTAATAAAAGCCTTTTATTAATATAAATCAATTCTACGTATGTGAGTTAAATCATACTTAGAATTATGAGTACAATGTGCAACGGATCACTTGTCATATATATCAATTCTAAGGATGTGAGTTATGGATATAAATCACAACCAATGTTATGAATATAAGTCACAGACTTAGAATTCTTAGGCATTAACTAACGGTGGGACCCACTAGTCAGAATCCATAAAATGTGAGGAGTGATTGGCTGGTGTACATCATACATGCTATAAAGCTGCTGTATTGTACACATGATTGGCTAATGTACAACACACCAGCTATTCAGCCCCATGAATTTCGGTGGAGAATTTCAGTAGAAGTTCGCTTGAAGGCGAAATAGGCATGCGCTGTTACAGCGTGCAGCAGCTTCCGGTTGGATTTTAAAAGTCAAAGTGGGGTCCACCGTGATGAATTGTCGATAAATCCACACCCTCCATTAGTTTTGTAAAATAATTTTAGGCCACGGGCTCGAATTTTAAATGGGTCTATGGATTGGACAGCCCACATATGGAGCAGAGAGATGGGATATAAACCCATTAACGCTGCACCCATTCCTGATTGTCCGTGAAAGGATTATTTTCAATTTGGGTTGGATAGGTGGGGTCCACTTATGATGCTTTCTTGGGGATCTGCTTCGTTCATTATTTTATATGTATCGTGTAATGATATGGGGTTAAAAATGAGGCAAATCTACAAATCAGGTGGACCACTACAAACAAAAGATCTCATGCCACCCTTCATCACATCTACCATGTATAAAACATCTGGACAGTTAATTTATTTTCTGTCTTCTAGTGTTTGTCTCAAGTATATGCTGAGAGAGTAAACTTGAGGATGAACGGCTCCATCCTAGTGTAGTAAACTAGGCATGCATGGTGGTTCTGCCGTATGGATGTCAATCCTTTTAAGAATACTGGGATGTTTTGTACGCCATTTTTATTCTAATGGTTCCATGTTTGCTGCTATACACGTATGCAATGTACACGTCTGACTGCTTCACACGTGTTGGTTGTACACGTGTTGATTGTTTCATGGTGGGTTTGTTGTACACGTATTGGCTGCTTCACAAGTGTTGGCTATCTGTACACATGTTGGCTATCTGTATAGCTGCTGTACACGTGTTGGCTATCTGTCCACGTGTTGGCTAATGTGAACGTGTGCACGTGTATACATGTGTTGGATGATGTGCAAGATATAAACTACTAGCAATATAGATATCGTCTTGAAGTACACCACAAATATATTGCTGATGTAATACTGTATTGGGAAGTCGATTGGCTGATGTACATCATATGTGTATAAACATGGTATAAGAAATTCATGTGATGTATCCATGTGCGTCAGCAATTCATGTGTTGTATCCATGTGCTAAAAGAAGTCTTCTCAATGCATTACTATATAGCTTTTAAATTGACGTCAGCAATTCATGTGCGTCTGATGGCGAGATATGTGTTGTATCCAAACCGTCCATCCATCTGGTGAGCTTGAATTTATGACAAATATAATTATCAAGTGGGCCACACGGATGCACGGCATGGATAAACAACATACTTTTGAGGTTGGCTCAAAGGAGTTTACTAAATACGCAATCTGATTTTCATGTTGCCTGTAGCAATGTGGCACATGTACATGAGATAAGAGCCGCTCATCTGGTGATGATGATGCACAAGTGAAGTACTGTGTGTAATGAATGCATGTATGCTTGTGATATAATGGGGCCCATAATATCAACTGTTAGATTATTGAACTATGGTCCAGTTGAACATTCGTGGTAACTCAAAACTCTACAGCTTTCTTGCAAGTAATATGTATATTTTTTTTTTTTTTTGACATGTACATATATATATGCATATGAATATTGTTTCCTTTATAACTTTTTTTTCACTGTTGATCAAGAGATCATTAGTGATCGAAATGATCATCAACCATGATGATCAATGTTGATGAAAGGATCCATCATCAACACTGATCATTAATGGTAATGATCGGATTCATCACTAATGGTCATGATCACAGGTGAAGATTGTACTCTCTTTATATCTAAGCACTTGATTTTTCCTTTCTGATGATGATGTTAATATGCATGAAAATATTCGGTTTGATGTGTTTAGATGTAAGCCCCCTTATTTTTCATTGAAAAATATAGAAAAACTTAGTGCTTAGATACTCCCTATACACATATAAAATAGGTTGTGCATAATCTGAGTGGGAGTTTATTCTCCTCCACCAAATGATGCATGCAACTAAGTAATGGTAGGTTGCACCTTATATAAATTTATTCTTATAAAAGCATTAAATCTCATCTTAAAAGAAGAACTTGATTGTTCTACACCGCCCATTCGGGTATGTGGACTTTTAGGTCTCATTAAGATGCGTTTACTATTTTTATACCTTAAAAATTTGTATAACACGTAGAAATGCTGATGATTAGTGTTAATACCTTAGATCATATCTAAGTAGTGATACTCATGCAATGTAAAGATGGCCACCAAAGCGTTAATCACTGAACAGCTAAAAGGACAACATTTCGACGGTAACAACTATGAAGACTGGTCCCGAGCAGTGCGATGCCTTCTGGACGAGGACGATATATCTCACACACTCGATGTAGTTCAAGAGGAACACATCCTGGCTGAAAACGGAAATTTACAAGAACATAGGGTTGCGATGACTCGCTATAATAAGTGGCGAAAACAAAATCGTTCAGCCCGTAATGTCCTTCTTAGCACTATGCACAAAGAACTCATACCTACGTATGAAGTGCATGAAACCGCTAAGGGAATCTGGGAAGCACTGACAGATGCCTATGCGCAGAAGTCAAATGTGAGAGTTAGGACAATGGAATTGGAATTCCAGGAGTACAGGATGCCTGTCGGCTGTCCCATCAAAGATCATATTCGTAAGATGGAGCAAATGATAGGTGCCCTTAGGAATGTTGGGTGCAAATTGACTAAAAATCAGAAAATTATAACCATGCACCGTTCCTTGCCTGAATCTTGGGCTCAAATCCAAAGAATTCTGAACCATACTGATTCTATCACTACGTTCAGAGACTTTTATGGCCACTTGGTACGTGATGTTGAAATGAATGCAATTCAGCCAGGTTCGGCCAAGGCCTTTGTAGTAGAGACCCATAAGCGAAAAGCTAACAATAGACGGTTCAAAGCTCGCAAGAAGGCGAAGAAGAATAATCAAGAACAGAAGACCACAACACCTACTCCAAATCTCAAGAAGGGGAATGGAAAGAAGAAGTAGAAAAAGATAAAAATAATCTACTTTATCTGTGGAAATTTCGGCCATTATGCTCGGCAGTGTGCCCACAAAAAGACGGTAATTTCTCAGTCACGAGAGACTTTATATGTAGGCGTTTGTTCTGAAATCCTTTCCGTTGATACTATATCTAACGAGTGAATTTTGGATTCAGGCGCAACAAAGTACGTGACACAGAGTCGTCGAGGACTCAAGGAATTTCAGCCTGTAGCCAAAGGAAGTTACAAGCTGTACATGGGCAATAACGCTGTTAAAGACGTACTAGGGATTGGCGTTCTCCATCTCCGTACTCGCATAGGGCAAATAATAATCCTTCGTGATACTTTTTTTGCACCGGGGATGCGTCGGAATTTAATTTCTGTTTCTAGGTTATTATTTGATGGTTTTGATATTCGATTTTTCAGGACTAGAGTTTCTTTGAGACAGAATAACCTCATCTTTGTATGAAAAAATTTAATTTCAGATTTATTTATTCTACACGTAGATTGTGATAATGCCCCTCTTGCTTTATCTGTTATGTCAAATAAAAATGTAGTATCTGAATCTCAAAAATGGAACGCGAGGTTAAGTCACATCGGAAAGGATCGTATGACAAGACTAGTACGTTCTGGTCTGTTATACTCCTTATCTAAAGTTGATTTGCCATTTTGTGAACATTGTGTGTCCGGGAAGACATCGAAGAAACCATTTCCCAAAGCGGCTAGGTCTAAGGGCACACTAGAGATAATCCATTCAGATATCTGTGGACCCTTTAATGTACATGCTAGAAAAGGATGTCAATACTTTGTCACTTTCATTGACGATTACTCGCGCTATGGATATGTGTATCTCATCTCACACAAATCTGAGCCTTTTGATTGTTTTCTTAAATATAAAGCTGAGGTGAAAAATCAGCTTGAGAAAAAGATTAAAACCCTTCGATCTGATAGAGGTGGCGAGTATACATCTGAAAAGTTTAAATCATATTGTGAAAACGTTGGAATTGTTCGGCAGTACACAATGGCTTACACTCCACAACAAAACGGTGTTACAGAGAGAAGGAATAAGACACTATTGGACATGGTTAGATCGATGATGGCACAAGCCAATCTCTCTACCATATTCTGGGGAGACGCACTGTTAACAGCCGTCTGCATCCTTAATAGAGTCCCATCCAAATCCATTCCTAAGACTCCATATGAGATGTGGTCTGGGAGGCCTCCTTCTTTAGCCAACCTACGCTCTTGGAGATCTTTGGGATATGTTTTGCTACCTACTCAACATAGAGGTAAACTTGATACTAAAACCATTGAATGCGTATTCATTAGGTACCTTATGCATTCAAAGGGATACGTTCTAGTTTATGAGGACCATGGACGATGGATTGAGATAGAATTTCGAGACGTGACCTTCGTTGAAGATAGATACCCAAGCCGAATAAAGCAAAAGGTTTCAATAGAACTTTTTGAAATACCCGATGTATCTCAGGAGAGTGGGAGTTCTGCTCCTCAAGATGAAGATGCTCCTATAGTTCACCAGGACAGTGGGAGCACATCTCAGCAGGCTCTTGAGTTACGTCGAAGCGAAAGAGGATTGATTCCCCGAAGATACTTCGATATTGAGGGGCAAACATTCTCTTACGTTGCAGTTGATGATGATGAACTTGATTCATATCAGGATGCATTATTATCTTCTAACTCGGCCGATTGGGTAAATGTTATGGATGAAGAGATCGCTTCCATGGAGAAGAATAAAGTCTGGAAACTTGTTGATCTGCCTTCCAATCGCAAAGCAATAGGTAATAAATGGGTACTTAAGATCAAAAGAAAGGCAGATGGTATAGTGGACAAGTATAAAGCACAATTAGTTGATAAAGGTTTTACACAACAATAAGGCATTGATACAAGGAGATCTTTTCACCTGTTGTAAAGTTCTCCTCAATCCGCATGATCTTGTCCATTGTCGCAAGTTTAAACTTAGAATTATATCAGATGGATGTAAAGACCGCATTCTTAAATGGTGACTTGGATGAAGAGATATACATGCCATAGCCCATGGGTTATATGGACAAAAAGCATCCAAAGAAAGTCTGCAAGTTGTTAAAATTTATCTATGGGCTGAAGCAATCTTCAAGACAGTGGTACATGAGGTTCCACTTGGCCATCACCACTTTTGGATTCACGATGAGTGAAGAAGATCATTATATATACATAAAACGGTCGGGAAGATCTTTTCTGATACTATCTCTATATGTAGACGATATCCTGTTAGCTGGTAATGACATGCAATTGTTAATTTTGACTAAAGATTGGCTATTCTCGAACTTTGAGATGAAAGATCTCGGTGAAGCCAACTTTATTCTTGGGATAAAAATCATCAGGGATCGCCCTAAGAAATTTTTAAGCTTGTCTCAAGCAACCTATATACAAAAGATCTTAGAGCAGTTCAGGATGAAAAATTCAAAAGCTGTTGAAACCCCTATGGATAAAGCTACCAAGCTAGACAGGAAATCGTGTCCCCAAACTGAAGTCGAGAAATTGGCTATGTCCTCAGTACCTTATGCAAGTGTAGTAGAAAGCTTAATGTATGTTATGTTTTGTACCAGACCGGATATTAGTTATGCAGTTGGCATAGTCAGCCATTATTAAAGTAACCCGGGACAGTCTCATTGGCAAGCCATCAAACGTATATTCCGCTATCTCAGAGGAATAAAAGACCTAATGTTGTGTTATGAAGGCACATGCCTCGAGCTCAAAGGATATTCAGATGCTGCTTGGGGTAATGACGCCGACGAGGAAAAGTCTACTTCAGGATATGTATTCTTACTCGGATGAGGAGTTATCTCATTGTCGAGTAAGAAACAGACATCCACAGCTCTTTCATCTATGGAGGCCGAGTACATTGCATGTTGTGCTGCAGTTCAAGAGTGTGTATGGGTTCACAGATTTCTATTGAGTCTGGGTGTTGTACCGAGTGTTCGTCAGCCTATATCGCTGAAGATAGATAATACTTCTGCCATTAACTTGACAAAGGACCTTAAACACCACCAGAAATCTAAGCACATTGAGATCAAGTATCATTACGTCCGTGATCAAGTGAGAGATAAGAAGGTCGCCCTCAGCTACATTCCTACTAAGGAGATGATGGCTGATCCCATGACGAAACCTATAGCTAGAGATCTATTTCAAGTTCACGTCAGGCAAATGGGATTGAGGAAAGCTTGACTGATGTACTTGTTTTGTAGTACCTTTGATCTTTCATTAATGAATATTATATTCCTTTTTATTCAGTATTGAACACTAATATAACTAGGTATGATGATCATCAGCATTTACCTTGAAATCATGTAGGATTTCTATTTTTTGTCGGCAGGCCAGTCACCCACTCGTACGGGTTGACCAACCTTGAATGTACAAGAGAGGTACATTTGGGGCTATGTTTATACATTGAGGTATGAACTTCCCTTTATTGTGAATAATAAAGGATGAGGATATGAGTGAGTCGTATCCGCCTACAATCTTATAAAGATTGAAGATGAGATTGATAAAGTCGAATAACATAATCGCACCATTCCGTTACATGCGATCAATGTTATGGCCTGACATTAAAGCCAGGTTATGAGGTTATGAGATGAGTCGTACCTTATGTAGAATGACCTGCGTATTGTAGACCTGACATTTACGTAGTATTGTCTACTTTACGACGTGGATAGTAGCCACCTGCTGGGACCTATTAAAGGAAATATGGACTGTACTACGGGTGGCCACAAGAGTCCACCTAAAACAAAGACTCTGCCACCTATCGTAAAGAAGATGTACATGAGCCATCTCCATGATGGCGCCCCACCCCTTAGGAAGAAGCTTCCCCGATCAGACCTAAAGGGAGCGCTACCTATAGCCTCGATCGCGGATTGCGCCGAGACCAACTCTATCAAGGAAGAGCAAACCCCTAACAACTTGGGGAAGGTCAGATATGGAGGAAGACAGGGTGGAAGTTTAATTGGAGCTGCCCATTTTAGCCTTCCAATCAGCTGGCTGGTTCCCTTCTCTACACACGTGACAGAAAGTAATCTGCCCCTTGCTAGCGAGGGTGTGGATCCTAGAAAGCCAATACTTCCATCTCCAGCCCGGAAATGGACATGGGCTAAATTATAAAATAGAATATGCAATTGGGCTAGATTATAAAAAAGCCCCGAATCATGGAACCAAACCGGTTTTCATGATCCAGTTCCAGTTGAGTTCTAGGGTGCTAACGGTCCAGTTCCAGTACCGAAAATCCTAGAACTATAAAGAACGGCTCGATTCCGATTTCACCCCAGAACCGGACTGAACCGAGCCGTGTGCACCCCTAGTTTCGACACTGAGGTCTTGGTATCGATTCCTTAGTGGAGGTGGCTAATACTGAAGTGTGAACTAACGGTGGGGTGTATTAAAAAGCTAACAAAAACAAAAAAAGTGGGATGGAATTTTAAATATCTTCGTTCGAAAAAATCATTCCTGTTTGCTCACAATAAATTCTCAATGTTGGATCTTGCGTATGGAGTAAGAAGGGCTAGGGAACACTTTTCCATATTCAATTAAAATTTGCAAAATTAGTGGACTCTTAAAAGCGCATAAACTTCCTTATTCAACTAAAATTTGCGAAATTCATGGACTCTTAAAGACGCACGAGCTAGGAAGTTCCGACGAGGGAGTGGAGATGGGCCCTCCTTGATATTTGTGAGGAACCTACCTCATTCATCTGTTTTACCATAGGATAAGAGAGATTTAAAAATCAAATGGCTAATGTACACGTACGACCCGGATTACACCTTCCTTTTTTCTTTTTCTTTTACACACACGCACACAAACCCTCACACACTCACGCTGGTAATTTCACCACCGATGGATACTCGAACCCTAGACCGGGTGTTGAGACTCCTGAGAGTCTACCACTTGAGCAAGAGTAAGGATCCAACCCAGATTACACCTAATCCGCTCCTCTTTTGTTTAGTACACGTACGACAGGATAAGGGCGTGTGAAGTGGGTAATGTCACATCTTCACACGTTCTCCGCATGTGGCCGCAGTACGACTCAATGAGGACATGTAGCATGACATGCCTGACATGTTTGTAATTTGTACTGTTGGGTTTTGATTGGGTCTGACGCCACCGTAACATGCACTAAATGTATGGTACGGTGGCAGGTTTCCACGCGGATTGCATCCTTGGAATGATCTGAGCCGTTACAACCGTAGAAAGTTATGCTCTTATCCTCATGCCTCACTGATGATCTTGGCCTTAGAATCTTATACTTTCACGTATGCCATTAAATATTCATCTTCATGCACAATCGTCCATTCAATGAATTTTTCTTGTGATGACCTGGGTAGCACAGGTCCAGAACAATATGAATGGTTGCATTTAAGATGCAATCCGGGGGTTGAAACCTACGGTAGCAGTGTGCCCTATCAAAACCCTGTACCGGCAACGCATGCATGCATGTCTGGATTCCTGCACCTGTCCATCTGCCGGATGACGTGTGCGAACGAATGGATTGGCATGTATATCATTTGATACGCTGGAAGAGCACGCACTTCATGCTCATGCATACGTCCACTGCACATGGCCCATTGAGCGTAACATGACAAGACTGCCCTAGTCGTAGGGAGCAGATCAGGTGTAACAGCCAGGTAACACTGCATTAGTCGATGTTTTCCTAACCTGGGCCCACCTTGATGTATGTGTCGTGTACATCAACGCTGTCCATCCATTTTTTTAGCTCATGTTAGATAATGTTAGATATGATCCTACAATTCAAAAAATGAAGCAGACCCAAATCTCAAGTGAACCACACCACAGTAAACAACGGTGGTTGACCATTAAAAACTTCTCACATGCACAAATGAATATTATGGTGGACCTTAGGAAGTTTTTAATCGTGAGCGCTCAATAACTTTTATTTTTTGTGATGTGGTCCACTTGAGATTTGGATCCCCTCTTTTTGGAGGATGCATTAAAATAAGCTGAAAAAACTAATGAATAGTAATAGCATGCATGAATATACAACACATACATCAAGATGGCGCGCGATAAGGGAAGTAACACCAAATCCGCTCGCCACATTACAGGGTCAGCCATAACATAAACGCACAATGCATAGATGATATTATCATATCATCGGCGGTCAAATGAACGGTCAGGATGACAAAACCCGAAACGTTCGAACTCAATAATAAATTTGTACTAACCAATGGCTAGGATTTTCTATACAACCTACATGATTTCGTGTGATGCACTTATAGCCACGTGTACAGGCGCTTCGTGCATGCATATGAATGATCATCATCTGTCCGGCCATGACATTTTTCTCATCTTCAACTGTAGTTTGTCGGCCGAATACGCACTCAAACAATATGGGAGTGGATTAGGTGTAGGTCGGACCTCACCAAACACCGTGCAGCCCCAACAATGGAGCCCACCTTGATACATGTATTTTATATCCATGCAGTCCATCCGTTTTTCCAGCTTATTTTATAGCATGAACCCAAAATAAAGTGAATCCAAATCTCAGATGGACCACACCATAAGAAACAATAGTGACTGAATGCCTACCATTAAAAACTTTCTAGGGCTCACCGTAATGTTTATTTTACATAGAACCTCTTGATAAGGTCACACATACCTGGATGAAGAAATAAAAACAAATATAAGCTTGATCCAAAACTTTTGTAGCCTACAACAAGTTTTTAATGGTAAATATAAATCGCCACTATTTCCTATGGCATGGTCCACCTAAAATTTAATCCACTTCACTCATAAAGTAAAATGAGCTGAAAAAACGGATGGACGGCGTGGATATACAATACACATATCAATGTAGACCCCACGTTCAGGGCCGCACCGTGTTGGATTAGGTTGTGCCGCAGCTAATCCGCTCTGCCTCAAACCGAACGTAAGTAAAAGTAAAAAATTAAAAGGAAAAGATAAAGAAAGATTCTCCCTCAACGTAGCATGCATGGCAAGCCATGCATCCATGAATACATGGTCTCTCTCTCTCTCTCTCTCTCTCTCACTCTCAAAGCCAACAAGATAAAGAGACAGCACTCAGTATATTCCGGAATAGGAACGATAGTGGAAGGACCCACATGTCGGTCATTTTCGGGCCCCACTCACGCTACTTTCCGAAATTACAAAAATACCGCTTCCCAGAATGCCTCGACAGAGAGCCCACTGATCTAAATCTCTGTAATCCAGACCATTGATCTGTCTATTCCCAATCTTGATGGAGAATGCTTAAAAAATCACAGATTGGGCTGGGTTGAATTTGGTGTTATTTGAGCCACTATAACCAACGGTCACGATTGTGGAACCATGCACTCCACTGTCAGAACTGAAAACTTATGATGTGAAATGATAGTGGCACCGTACCAAATGATTCCCATGCAAAATTCAGTCACGGTCACTGTTTTAAACCATAAATGACAAAAATATGATGATCCTTGTTATCCTTTTTCTGTGCGGCTTCTCTTTGAATGTGGGCCGTTTATCCGTGTTAAGGTTACTGATTGGATGGCGATGATCATCTGATCGATGTAGTTTTTAAACTATAGACTACCAGCGTTGAGATACAGTCGATTGATGGTCACAATTCATACATATCCCTGCTACCCTGCATGGTTGACTCAGGTGTCTGACATATTCTAGCCTCTGCATGAGGCCCCCTCACGGGAATGGGTGGGTGGAACCCGTGTTAGAGGCACATGTGTGAAAAATCCAGGCCATTCATCAGGTAGGGTACACTTTGAGCATGCCATGAACCAAAAGTAATGTTGGTGTGCTGATCAGACAGGTGGGGCAGTCCGTAAAAAGTCCAACGGTCTAAAATCAACATAGATATGTGTCTCACTTGATGAGTGTGCTACCATAATTGTTAGTTATATGACATGTTCACAGTGCGTCACAGTGTGGCCTACCTGATGAATGGCCTGGATCATTGACACGTGTGCAGCAAGCTCCAAGATTTGGTCCTTCACTTAATCACAACTCTCAATTTAATCATCCAATCACAACTCTCTGAATAGACGGTCGTTAGAAAACTTGGAAACTTGGCTAACTTTCGACATTTAAGGTTATCTTGGACCATGTCTCAGATGGTACCAAGAGAAAATACATCAAACGGTTTACATTCACCAGAAGAGAAAAGCCCAAGATTGATGGTTAAGATCCAATTTGGGAGATTTGCAGATGTGGGCCACTTAAGAACAATGGTGTGGATAGCCCAAACGTAAACAGCACTTGTACAAAACTAAAGCTTGACTGCTGCCTCTCAGATCGAATCATCCACGTTTTTACTCCAATAATTTATGAACGCATTTTCTCGAGTGTACTCTAACTTGTATAGAGTGGTAGAATTTCTCATTAGTGTCGGACATATGCCAGTTGGGCACCGTAGTGGGCAATCATTAGTAGGGTCCCGTGAGTTTAGACCTCTTCAGTTAGCAGATGGATTTCAAATTCAAATTTGAATTTGGATTTAGATGAGGAGATAGGAATAAGACCCTGGTCTCATCCAAACTCCTCATCATTTCCTATAAATAGGATAAGGCTCACTCTTGTGAAAGATATTAAGGAATAACGAAAGTAAAAATAGAATTAGTAGCATATAGAAATTTGTCTGTTTAGCTTGTTCTTAGGATGATACAAGTCATAGATCGTAATCTAGGATCATCTATACCGTAGAATCAGAGGGGTGATTAGACTCATCTGCTCTAGTAGTGGTTAAACGGACCACTAGATCTGAACCGTTCATCTTCAGCTTTGTAGAGATTCCATATCGTGTAGACCGTAAGATCTTCAGGGCTCACTCTTCCGCACTAACTATCAATTAGGGCCCCTTCTCACGATTTTGCAACATGGGCCGTCAATAATGGGCCAAAATGGATTAACAATTTCAATTTTCTGGTTTCCTGAGACGTGGATTCTTGTATCTTTCTTAAATTGTTCATTTCCGGCCTACTAATTTTATGCTCAGACTCTTTAATGAATACTAGGAAAAGATCCTTGGCATGATCTGCATGGTGTTATAAAGCAAGCATAGCAGCAATCTGGATATCTTCCGAATGAGGTTTTTGTGTGTGCGTGTGTTTGCACGCGATTAGCATGAAAGCCCATATGTAAGAGAGATCGATGGATCAACGGTATAGATTACTTAGATCAATTGATGTAAAGCGAGTCACAGACACTTTCACGGCCAAGATAGACCATAGACCAGAGAAGGTTGGAATGGAGGTGAAAGCGATTTGGACCATCAGAACCTTAAAATATTCATATCTTACAAACTAAAATGGGTTTTTTGACATATCATATATGAGTTTGCGGCCAACCCCACTATGCTGGGTTGCCTATACTGGATTTGCGAGATTTCATTAGTTCAGTAATCAAAAGTCTATTTTATTTTCATTTTTATTATAAATAGTAAATTTTAATTTGTTCATAACTTTTGATCATTTGAGTTATAGATGTTATGCCAAACGAATTGGACACTTAATAGTTTAGGTCGAAAACCATGAAATCTAGTAGGAATCATGATCGTCTGCAGATCGTAAGTTTACCATTGATAGTAAGTCACGTTTTTAGGAAGTTTGAGTTAGAATTTAAGTCTAAAACTTCATCCTAGGTTTAGGATTATTTAAAGGATTGTAAATTTTTTCATCATCATCGATCAATTTATTTTCAATTTAATTAGAAATTATTTCTCTTTTATCCATGGTGGATTTGAGAAATTTTCTGTGAGGATCTCAAAGAGCTTTACGAATTCAGATTATTTATCCCCAAGGAAAAGGTGATCGACCTCATCACGTCCTTGCCTGCATCATCAATGGTCTAGATTAATTAAAAGGAGAACGATGACATGCATAATATATGTAGGGCTACCCATGATGTGTACATGGAATCCAAACCATGCATGGTGAGCTTACTCATGCTCACCATGCATGAATCCGATGGATCATACCTATTGGAAACTCAGGTGGTATACAATACAGAGCATTGTACAATCTAGCCTAAAATCTATATATTCATGACTCGTACGTCATCCACCTAAAATTTAAAACTGTTTGATTTTTTGTGTGTTCCTTCATGTTGGTGGGCCGGGCCGCAGGTAATTAGTGGCTCGGATGACATATAAACAACACTGGATCTCACATTTCATTAGGAATCTTCCATGGTTGGCATCACCCTCCCCTATGGCCCTCATCATTACCTATGGTGTAGATCAATTGAGTTTTTTGCTTTTTTTTCATTTTTTCAAAAGAAGAGAACTCACCACCTATAACTTTATTATATGAAAAGTAGTTGTACAAATTTTAAGGTGGGCACCGTACAAACAAACGGCCCTCACATGTTATATGTATCCACAACGTTGGATCCATGCTCTTGCTCGGGTAGTAGACTCTTGGGAGTTTCAACACCCGGTCAAGGGTTCGAGTATCCATAGGTGGTGAAAGCCCACTACAGGGTGAGTGTGTGGGGATGTGCATGTGTGTAAAATTAAAAATTAAAAATTAAAAAAAATTATCCACAACAGTATCCAGAAAAAAATAATAATAATAATAATAAATAAATAAAAATAATTATTATTATCGTGGCAACCCCAAAACCCCTAAAAACCTGAGCAGCAGCCAATGCCAGCCGCCACGACAAACCTCAGCCACTGTAAAAACCTCACAAACAAGACCTAATCTAGACACACCCCACCCTCTGGATAGAACTCCAAGCATCATGGGGCAGAAAATGATCCTCCACAGCATGGCTCACTTGAGTTATGGATCAGGATGGACTACAGTATTTAGGCTTATTAACATTAGGAGACACGTCTGATGGACGGTTTGGATGACACTCATATATCATGGTGGGTGGGTCCCACACAGCTCAAAAGTAAAGTAATTACCATACAATCCGAGAAGTATATATATAATCTCACCCATTAAAATATAAATTCTAGTTAAAATGGTTAATGGGTTGTGGCCCACCTTTTCAACTCAATATCATTTTTATTTTTATTTTTAAATTTTGTAGAAAGAAAATAAATTACTAAAATAAATTAGAACTTTTATAGCCTGAATAAAAGATGGGCAAGTAGACTGTGTTTTGGTGGTCCGGCTCTGAGTTGTATATACCAAAATCATAAAGAAAAAGAGAATTAAAGGAAGAAAAGAAGAAGAGGATAAAATGTCAACGGCTCACAAAAGATGCTCAAGCAAGAGAGAGCTTTGAATTAGAATACCGCACGCGTCTTTTTCTCCTCTCTACTTTCTTAAATTCCGTGCATTCACGGGCACAGTTGCTGGGACCGAAACCACATTCCCAAATTACTAGATTATCCTTCGTGGGCCATTCCAACAATTGGACTATCCTGACCGTCCAAGGACTGAGTGGGCACTACTGCCACCTTTTAATTGTCTGGAGCATTATCTGTTGTAGTGGTCCATTGGATTGAGACATTTGGACAGTCCAACTCATCTTTTGGGACTGCCATTATCTCGAGAACTGATTTTATGGTTTACAATGAAATGATGACACTGATAGCATAAGCTAATCCTCACCGTCCGAGGACTGAGTGGGCACTACTGCCACCTTCTCAAGCGGGGTAGCGGTGGAAGTACTGGATTGACAGAATGCGGACCCTCACTACCCACTGCCAGGTAAGGTTTTGTCATGTCTTAAGAGAAGGTAACAGGCTAGCGGATAGTTTAGCAAACCTTGGCAACATCAATGAAGGGTCTTCCTTGTTCCTGACCTCCCCCGGGAAGTTAGGGGCCGCTTGTTCCTCAATAGGGTGGGGCTTGGGGTAACTAGAAAAAGGTTTTTGAGGTAGCTCATGTTTTCATGGTTGTTTCGATCTGTTGTTGCATATGATAGGTGGGGCTCGCCCTTTTTGTTGGTCCACACCCAAAGGTTTTGTATACTCTGTTAATCAATGAAAGTTATGTTTCTTTTGAAAAAAAAAAAAAATCCATTTGTAGATTTTGCTTCTTTTTGTTTA